>NW_012116733.1:1231600-1262841 GCF_000951035.1 Colobus angolensis palliatus
AAGAAAGAAAGAAAGAAAGAAAGAAAGAAAGAAAGAAAGAAAGAAAGAAAGAAAGAAAGAAAGAAAGAAAGAAAGAGAAAGAAAGAAAGGAAGGAAGGAAGGGAGATTATTCAAGATTATTCAAGACTTCAGGTGAGTAAAATTTTTTGACAGACTGCTGAGGAGGCAGAAGAACTCATTGAGGGATCCTCTGTTGAGCAACAAAGTCACCTGATGGTAAGTACCAACCCCTAGAAAAATTAACCTCTGGTCCCAGGGACATTAGGCTGGAGTTCTTCAGTTTTATTGGGAATCATAAAGTGGGAATCAGTATGTATTAGTCTATGTTTCCTCTCTGTCTCACAAACATACTCATATATATATATACACACACCAAACACACACAGGTATGTGTATATATATATACACACACACAAAAATTAATATATGTAATGTAATATCTATTTCTTTCATATATATCCACATAGATTTGTATATATGTGTATGTACATATTATATATGTACACGTATATAATAAAATAAATTTTATTAACTTTCAGTTTAGTGGACTATATATCACACTTATATATGGAAGGAGAGAGAGAGTTGTCTTGTGCAAATCAGTCTTTTTTTTCTGTAACTGATCACTTGATTGTGGCTGGTATTTACAATATAAGTATGTTCTTCCACTGCCTATTCTGTATTCCCTTTGCTTAGTTCAAGCACCTCAGCTGGTTGTGGTTCTTTACCAAGTGGGGTGACATAAACCTTTCTTCCTGAAGTGTCTGTGCCATGAGTAGTCCTTCCTGAATTGAGGTGTGGGAATTTCCCATTGACCTTAATTGAAGGATATGCTAATACTAAATGACACCCAAAGGGATCTCTTATATTCCAGACATACTCTTTCTGACCTCTATTGTGGAGCAATAGTTCCATTTTCCCTTGGTATTTGGGATTAATCACCTCAGCCAGCACAATAACTTCCTTTTTTGTCTGTTGATTTAGAAGCAGGTGTCCAAAGTGGCTGGGTGGTGTTCTCAACTACGAATTCAATGGAACCATTGTTGTAGCTCCTAGTAACTATTCCTTCCTTTGGAAGCAAGACCTCTAGGCCAGGAGAAGATAAGGTAACAAAAGGTGAGGAAGCAAAATTTTGCTAGTGGTTCATGAGAGATAATAGTGAGTAGTGACACTCCCATTTAGACCCCTTGATTCGTGAACCTGTGAATCCTGACTATAGGAGAATGAATAGCATATATTGGATGTTGACTCAAAGCATATTCAACCTTCTGGAAAACTTTGGACTAGCACTGCAAGATATTGTCACCTAGCTGGCACTGTTACTGAGTCTTCAAAAGGCCATTCCACAGCTCTTTGAAACCAGCTGATTTAAAACAGTGGTAGTAAACGTGATAAGACCAGTGATTTCCATGAGCATGAGCTCATTGCCCTACATCTTTTGCTGCGAAGTGATTTACTTGATCAGAAACAATGCTGTGTGGAATAACACGATGGTGGAGAAGGAATTCTTTAAGTACATGAACAGCAATTTTGGCAGAAGCATTGTGTGTGGAGAAGGCAAATCTCTATCCAGGATGTCTAATCCAGTAAATACAAAATGCTATTCTTTCTACCATAGAAGCAGTCTAATGTAATCAAACTGATGCCCCCAGGAAATAGTGCCACACTGGGAACTCGGTGTTGGTCTCCACTGCTGGCAGATTTGGTACTTAGAAGTGGCCAATACCCAGATTGACCTTAGTGAGTAGAAGTCTATGTAGCTGATCTCAAGCATAATCTCCATCCTTGTCCTTTTTTCATTAGCCTATTGGGCAGTGATGGGTGTTACTGGGGAAAGAGACTGACTGGAATCAACAAAACAGGCAATCTGAACAACTTGATTATTGAAATGCCCCTTTGCTGACCTCACCCTTTGTTAAGCATTAAGTTGGGACACAAATGTCTTCATGATTTCTGTCCATTCAGAAAGGTGTCTATTCACATACTTCTTCCCCAAATTTTCTTGTCATCAATTTTCCAATCCTGGTCCTTCCACGTGGTTGACAATCCAGCCAAACCATTGATCAAAACACATGAATCAATATATAATCAAACATCTAGCCATTTCTTCTTCCAAGCAAAGTGAATGACCAGGTATACTGCCTGAATTTCTGCCCACTAGGAATATTTCCCTTCACTACTTTCCTTCAGGGATGCCTGCGGGCCAGTCAGGTTAACACAAAAAATTAACTACCACATAGTATTCCTCTTCATGATGAGAAATGGTTTCACCAAGAAGATGGAATCCCATGCTCCCACCACTACACCCTTCAGTTGGGAACCAGAACTGTAAACACACACATCCATAAAGTACTACCATAAATCCAAGATTGTTCTCATTTGCACACTGCCTGAAATAAATGCTAAAGTCAATCTTGTAAGAAAAAAAGTTTCAAAAACAAACACATTCACAAACAACATTGCAGGGGATATGGTTCACAATCTCAAAGATAGTTATTAAAAATAATGAAATCTAGCCACCCCCACGTTTTTATATAATGTATACTAACTATACCACTTTGTATCTTTCTTTTGTAATATGTTCTACTGGAATTCTACTTTTCTCTGCATTATTTTCTTTCTTTATGTACTGAGAAGTTAAACATACACACATACTCTTTTTGCACACACACAATTTCACTCCATCAATTCCACCATTCAATCAAATGTTTACTGAAATCCAGAGAGAAAGCACAAGACATAACTTTTGTTTTCAGAGATTATTTTAGAGTCATCTAGGGAAGAAAGTCAAACACATACAAAAACTGGAGAAAAACTAGACTATATTTAATCTGTTATTAGATTTAGTGGGATAGAAAATAAGTGTTATAAAGAGGAAAATCACATAGAGACTAGAATATTTAACAAATCAGGGATTGGGGCATCAGATGAACCTTGAAGAATGCCTAGGAGAGGCAAAAAGGCATAAAAATATCCTGGCATGAATAAAATTCATATTTAAACTGGATTATGAGAACGATCACAATGTATAATAATGTGATTTTAAAATTCAGTTTGAAGCAATTTATATCTTGGATTAAAACACAATCTAATTCCATTCTAGCTCCTTTTCTTCTTGATTCAAATACTTTTCTTAATGCATAAAATTTATTTTTAATGCATACAATCCTCACAGATAAAGCACCTAAACAGATTTTTTTCATGTACATCCAATAGTTACCATTCTGTTTTTCTCTCACCTGTGTCATACAGGTTGTGTGCAATACATGATTTAATTTGAAAATGAACATATTAGCTGCATTTATTCCACCCTGTAGTGCTGCACCAAATAGTCTCTGAAAAATAAATGCTATGCATCTTACTCAAATTAATCTGTTCCACTCTAAAACCCCTCAAAATCATCCTGCTTCAGATAGTCCACATCTAACTGAGCTCTACAACTACAGTCACAAGGATTCAGCCTTAGACTGTCTGGTTTTTTTTTCTAATATAATATTATAAAGACAGAGAAAGAATCAAAAGTAACCAGAGAACTGGTATTTCTATAAATAGTATTTTTAGAAAACTAGAACTCTCCAGTGATAGGATAAATCAACTCATGAGTTCCTCATTAGTAAAGGGATTCAAAGAGAGATGTGGTTACCTGCTTGTTCTTTCCAGGCTGCCGAAAGGGAAATTGTGATTTAAACGACGGTTGGGACTCCAAGACTCCTTTTTGGTTTCTGGCTATAACTTCCCAGCCTTTTGTTCAACTCTCCCTATTCACATTGACTTTTAAACTTTCAGTTTCTTCATCTTTAAGGAGATAATAAAACCTAAAGCTGTTTTGCTGTGAGTATTAAATTGCATAGTACCTTAACAATACATAGTTTAGCATGTGGGATCAATTGTAATCCCCACCCCTCATGTCACCCCTGGTTATGTTTTCAGCTTTGCTGAAAAGATAATCACTCCCAAATTTCATGACAAAGTTAAATGCCAGTACCCCCAAGATTCTGTTCCCAAATCCCCTAGTCAAAAATACTGCTTCCTCAATCTAATACATAATGTATCTGTACATCTTTGTTAATACTTATTACTATTTAAAGATTTATTTAATTGCCTCTACTTCATTGTCAATGTCTCAAAAACAGGAACCACAATGTAAATCACTTGAGTATCCTCGGAAACTGAATGAAGTAACAACAGTAATGTACATTTATTGGAGACTAATGTATTCCAGGTGCTCTCTCCTTGGTTTTTGCACTCTTTTCAACAAATTCATGTCAAAGGTAGTATTATTATTAGTTTGCAGAAGAAAAAAAAAAGCAAAACTGTGATGCTTAGGGGGATTCAGCAACTTACTGAAATCACGTAGCTACCAAGAACTTAAGCTATGTTTTGAAACAATATTGTCTGATTTCATAACTCAACTCTTAGCCTCCGTGTTATGAATACGGTAGTCCTGATGGGAATCTACACTTTGTCCATGGAGATACAGTTTGACACTTCTGTGGTAATAGTTCTCTTTATTTTAGCTAGGCAATGGAGAGAGGCCTTTATGGAAGCTGGGGTTAGTAACAAGATCTAATCAGAACGGAGTGGTGTTGCATGGGGAAGGGTAGATCCGGATATAACCACTGGGAAGGTCTAGCAGTGGAGACAGGGTTTATTGTAGGAGACAGGCAGGGAGGAAGACTAGACATAGAGTCTAGAAAGAGTAGCTTTATACATCATGCCCAGACAAGCAGCCAATACCAGTCAAATTCAACACAACGTGAGGATCTTAACAAAACAATGGGGCATGAAAATGTTTCAGGAAAAGAGCCATATTCAGAAATTCAGTAAGATAGGATCGGAATTTCAGTTCTGGGGCTGATTATCTCTCAGATAAATTTACTAGTGAATGGTACATTTTTGGTTCTATAGAAACTATGTATCAAGAAAGGGTCAGAAGTAGATTGTATTAGGCAAGGATCCAGTGACCAGATTAAAAAAAAAAAAAAGTTACTGTTTGTATTCAGGATCTAGACAGGCATTTACTGTGCCAGAAAAAGGTACAAGGTAGGAGATGAACTAGAAACAATACTAACATGACGCTGAGCTCAGTAATTGCATATTTTAAAGCCAAGTTAGGTAGAGTTATAGACATCTTCCTTTTGTCTAGGTGTCTGTAGACCTTTGAGGGTACAAATCTAGGAAGATCCAGATGGGCATATTTTGTAGAGAGAGCCAAACTAACTTATTGAATCCTACTAAAATTAAAGCAATTTTAAAATTTAACCTAAACACCTAAAAGAGTTTTCTAGAGGGCCCATAACCAAAATTCTATCTCTCATAGACAAAGCAAATGACAGAGCCTATGCATAAATAATAACAGCATTTATATTATTGCTTCAATTCTAGCTTTGTTTATAAAATTTTAGCATTTCTCAAAATCACCCAGAGAGCTTATTAAAACAAATATTTATGGGCCACCTCCAGAGTTTCTGATTTAGTGTATCTGTCATAAGACATCATAAGTTGCATTCTAACATGTTCCCAGGTAATAATGATGATGTTGGTCCAGAGAGTACAGCTTGAGAACCCCTGAATTAGAGTAAAACTTCTCTTAAGTTTTACTAATACAAATTGATCCAAAGCCACCAACAGTAAAGCAGGAGTAGAAAACATAGGTAAATAAAACAGCCTTGCCTAAAGCTGAGATTCCTTAGTGATTCATGGAATTTGAAAATCAACTGGATGGATGCATTTCCAGATTCTGAAACTCACTTGTCTGTATCTGGAGCACCTGCTATATTTCCCAGTTTTAGAGGTCTATATTCTTATTTAAACCTATAATGTATTCCAAATATATCCTTAGATGGGTTTCTACTCCAGCCCTATTTTGTTTGCTCATACCAACATGTTAATATTACATCATTATAGTATGTCTTCTCATGAAACTGATAGCATGTCTACCCCAAAATGACTTATTTTCTAATTTTACATTTTAATTTACCTACAACTTTTGAATTATATCTTTAATATGATGAAAAAATATTGGCAAATAACATGGTCTTGAACAGAGGCATTAAAAAGAAATGTGGGGAACACTCACATTTCTACAAGGAGTTCAGCCAGAACTCCTTGTTAACAGCAATGGCAGAGTTGAGGAGCAGGTGTCCGGCATTAATCCACATAACCTCATGACATTAATGGGAGTCCTGTGGCTTCATTCCCGAGCACCACTTTGAACATTCATGCCAAGATATGAATTAGCACTAAGTAGTTCCTGCACTGCTGGGTCTTACTGCTTAATTAATGTGATCATAATGACAGTGGGGGACTCTAAATTTTCTGTCACTTCATGTCCTATAAAGTTTCAATATAGTAATGAGCTTCATAAGAAGATGGGTCATTTGCATGTGCGAGTGTAAGTGAGAGGCTTGGAGGCAGTGTCCACCATTAAAAAGAGGTTATGCAATGATATTGGCTAAGGAAGACATAGGAAGTGCACCAAATTTTAATGTTTGTGGATAAGTATCTTAGGGCCAAATTCTGAAGAATTAATTTTCATTCATTTGTACAATTTCTCCATTGTATTCCAAAGAGAGAAATAATCAGTTAACTTGTCATACATTTGACTATCAATTTTCCTCTCAGCAGGTGGTTATAAACTCAGTCTATACACAAAATACTGTCCTATATTATGCTGAGTGTGCTGTAGTAGGGGTAAAATAATTCAAAGAAATATGTCGTATTTCCCCAGAGATAGTACAAAAATGATTTTCTCCAAGTTTTTAGATTTGCTGTGCTCTTCTTGTCCTTAAAATCTTTACCATTTGTAGCATTCGACATTATTATCTCTTAAATTTTTCTTCTCCCTGGCCTTTTATCTCATTAAAGTCTTCTTGTTCTCCTTCTATAACTCTACTACTCTGTATTCTTTGGCTACTCCTCATTAATATAATCTTTCAGTACAAGCAGCCCCCTGGGTTCTGATCTTTACCCTTTTCTCTGCCTCTTCTTTATTGTTTCCTTGGGTTATATTGTATATTTACACAATTTGAGTTATCAGCCTCAGGAAGAGGAATACCAGTGAAGTATGCTGGGAATCCAGAGAGTAAAATGTGTGGCTAAAATATGCAGGTTATGCAATATTCTACCCCAGCCTCACATTTTATTTGATCAAAAATACCTTTGCGGCCGGGCGCGGTGGCTCAAGCCTGTAATCCCAGCACTTTGGGAGGCCGAGACGGGCGGATCACGAGGTCAGGAGATCCAGACCATCCTGGCTAACATGGTGAAACCCCGTCTCTACTAAAAATACAAAAAATTAGGCGGGCGAGGTGGCCGGCGCCTGTGGTCCCAGCTACTCGGGAGGCTGAGGCAGGAGAATGGCATGAACCCGGGAGGCGGAGGTTGCAGTGAGCTGAGATCCAGCCACTGCACTCCAGCCTGGGCGACAGAGCAAGACTCCGTCTCAAAAAAAAAAAAAAAAATACCTTTGTACTAATATACAATAAGGCAAAAGCATATATTTTTCAGAATAATAATTAATACAAATATACAAAAAGAAAATTTATCTTCATAATGTCTCATAGTGTGCCCAGTCACATATGGAGTTATGGGCTAAAGAACCATAAAGCTGATTGGAAGAGAATCTCTTTGCTTTCTACACTAGAATTATGGACATTTGTTGCTAAATGAAATTATTTATCTGTATTCCCACCTTTTCTGGGGTCTAGAAAGCCATGTGTCTTCTGTTTTCAAATTTGAGATGGTTCAAAGAAGGGAGAATATTAATTTTCCCCAATATATACCCAATATATACATGTATACTATAGCGAAAATGGAAGACTGCTTGATTACATGGACTGACAAGAAATCAGAACCTCAGGATCTCAAACTTTTGAACTTTAAGAGTAGCCAGGAGACTTTACAAATGGCATTTCATATTATCTTCTTAATATTCTAAACCTAAAATCTTACAGTTTATAAAATTGGATTTTTTATTCCACTGTGGTTATCATTATGATACTTTGAGGTTTTGAAAATATGAAACATCCAGATAACTTTCAAACACAGCATACACAAAGCAGAAAACATATACATCAGCCGTGAGGTGTGGGCATTAAAAATTGTCTCATCTCTAGAATGTAGCAAATGTTAGGAATATAGAGTGTACAAAAATCAATTTCGCCAACATATATAAAAAAAAGTCAAGCAAAGCCTGGGTTTTCACAACAGCATCAGTGAACAGAAAACAAAATTTTAAGAAATCAGGAAGCCGCTTCCAAAAGTGGCTCCACTACAAAGTCAACCCAAATTTTTACATAAGTAATTGCAGACCAGGAAAAATATATACATGCAACATAAAAGAAAATAATAATAAATATACTGGATTGGTCCAGAAAGTTCATGCTCTAATCATCTATGTAGTTCTTATGGGGCAGACACCAAAGCTATTATAATTGGTTCTTAGCTAATGTGATAGTCAAGAACCAAAATACCATGGAATCTTAGGGTAGAGCACCTCTGAATCCGAGATTCAGTAATTTTCATTTTCTTTTTTTTTTCACTTTCTTTTTTAAATTTTTTATTATACTTTAAGTTCTAGGGTACATGTGCACAACATGCAGGTTTGTTACATATGTATACACGTGCCATGTTGGTGTGCTGCACCCGTTAACCCGTCGTTTACATTAGATATATCTCCTAATGCTATGGCTTCTCCTTCCCTCCTCCCCTCATCCCACGACAGGCCCCGGTGTGTGATGTTTCCCGCCCTGTGTCCAAGAGTTCTCATTGTTCAATGCCCACCTATGAGTGAGAATATGCGGTGTTTGGTTTTCTGTCTTCATTTTCTACAGGAAGAAACTAAGGACCAGACAAGAAAAACGTATGCCTACAGAAACATAAGTTTAAGTTTCACCTGGAATGAAACCACACCCCCTAACTTCCAGCTAGGCTATCTAAATTGTCAGATGAGGTTAGTGGGTAATATCCAAAGAGTGAAAATTAAGTAAATATTAAGGGTGAGTAGTTAAGTGAATATTATTATGTGTAACCCCCTTTTAAGAAGTTTATTATATTTACCCCTCCCAAGGCCTTGGTTTCACAAAGGACATTAAATAACAGACTTTAGATATAAAAGAATAAAAACAATATTATGAGGTGTCGGACCATAGTTGCTTACTCCTTTCTGCCTCATGATTCACTTAAACTAACTTTCATCCCTCACCCAATATATATATATATATTTTATTTCTAAAGACTTATTTTTCTGTTTTCTGAGCAAGAATATCACTGAAATCCTGGCCCCAAATTAAAATGAATGGTCGTTCTATGAGGCATTCACCTTGGGAAGAAATTTTGCCATGGACTACAGTGAACTAAGATCATAATTTAAACCACCGACAATCAATAACAGTTTGGTTGCTTAAAGCCCTGTCCAATGTATTTCTTTTCTGCAGTAAAGGATCTAAGTCAAAGATGGAGTATATGCCATTTAATAGAGTAATGTACAATTCCAAAATTGCCATTGCTCTTCTTCCTTGAAGCTCTCTAAAGCCATTTAAAATCACATGCATTTCTTTGTAACTATTCTCAAACCAAATGCTAATATGAAGGCCACTCTCTGAAGCTGGTTTGTAATCTCACACAAATCACTTGAAATTGCCCAAAGGGGCCCAAAATAGATTCCTTATGTTGTAGTGGAATTCATATATTAAAGACATATTGTAAGAATAATTCAGTTGACAAAATATACGTCCAACAGAATGATAATGTCTGGTATTCATCAATGTCTTGTGCTTCCAGTGAAATACTAAATTTTGCACATTATCTCAAGTGCAAGTGTTAAATACTGTTGTGAGTCCTCAGGCTTCACTACCTTGGAAAAAGACAAAGTTGGGACACCATAGGCTTCTTTGCATATGGCTTCTTACCAGTAGTATGCAGCAAAACATCCCAAGAGATAATGATGTCTAGCAGAGAGTTGGCTGAAATCACTTGTCCAGGGTTGCAATGGGAGTGCCAAAAGTAAGACCATGAAAACTGGAGAAAGTATTGGAAGACTTAGAGAAGCAATAGCTTTGCTCAAGGAAAATTCTGTAAGGCCCAACAAAGCGATGATTATAAACATGGGTGAGATGCCACCTGTAGATTCTTAGATAATACTTTAGGAACCTTTGCAGCAGACTTCAACTTGTATTAGAAACAAGATGGAGGCCGGGCGCGGTGGCTCAAGCCTGTAATCCCAGCACTTTGGGAGGCCGAGTCGGGCGGATCACGAGGTCAGGAGATCGAGACCATCCTGGCTAACCTAGTGAAACCCCGTCTCTACTAAAAAATACAAAAAACTAGCCAGGCGAGGTGGCGGGTGCCTGTAGTCCCAGCTACTTGGGAGGCTGAGGCAGGAGAATGGCATAAACTCGGGAGATGGAGCTTGCAGTGAGCTGAGATCCGGCCACTGCACTCCAGCCTGGGTGACAGAGCCAGACTCCGTCTCAAAAAAAAAAAAAAAAAGAAAGAAACAAGATGGAAAGCTATTATATATGCAATAGTGCTGTTAATGAGAACTCTTTTGTACTCACAGTTTGATAGGGCTGAGGAAACTTCACCTGATATACAGTAGGTTTTGTTTCCTACTGTTTGCTAGCCATCCATGAGAATTTGTACACCCTGTACCATCTCCGAGTTCTTTTTATCAAAATTCCAGATTTTACATATATGAAATTCAAAGCCAATATGCTAGATTGAACACCTTTTTGGCTACCTGAGTCCACTATGGTCTGTGTCTGTTCTTTGAATTTACATATCAATTATCTGTACCATTCATTTAATGAGCTTATTATATCCTTGCGTGTGTCATTGTCTGTATTATTGTCCTGAATGTCTAAAACTGCAGAAATATTCTACAAAAGTAGGTTCTATCTCCCTTACTAGACTCTAAACTCGCCAGTGCTGTTCAGACTTGTCTTTGTTTAACTTAGAGTAGTTTATCCTATGCTATAACAATGGTAGATACTCAAAAGCACTTGAAAGAATGCATGAATGAAATATTTAATTTTCCATCACTAAGTCCATGATGATGTTACACAGAGACATGCTCAGTTGCTGTTACATGGTTTGGTTCATCTATTTACACTATATCGTAGCCAATAATAAATAAATGGCTGAATGCTTCCTCTCAGTAGGGTGTAGTGATTCCATGGAACAATTTCTCATTTGTCAGAACTGCATTTGGATATACATGCAAGGAGACAAGTAAAAAAATATACAAAAATCTGCTGATAAATTTAAAATTTTTCACTAAAAACACAGCAGTAAAACAGCTGAAGCTCAAATGTAGAGAATCATGTCTCCTGAAAATAAATATGCCCCAAGCTCATAAACACCAAGGCTAGTGGTCAGGAATGAACAGATGTTTATTGCCTCATGCACCCTCTGCTACTCTGGGATAATCTCTTAAATATCCCAAATCCAGTTTGAATTTAAATTAGATTCATATTTTCTTTCACGATTATTCCATTAAAAATATCATATGATTAGCCAATTAAATGGAGAGAAAAAAATCAGTAGGAGCGCGATCCCCTTTAATATTTTCAATTAAGATGTAGTGTGGCCAATAAAACGGCTTACATTTTCATTTTATGGGTACCTATGGAGAGCATTATGACACAAATGACTCAGAAGAAGGTAATCGTTTCAAAATATATTGTAGTGGAAGACTGTAAACAGTGCAGTGTGTTAGCTTACAAGGGATGTGATGAAAATATAAAGTTTTTTTCAAAGGGGATTCATGTTTATTTTATAGTCTTTTAGGGTGCTTGTGCCTGCCAATTTACAGCACATATTTCTAAAATGCCACAGACTGTTCTCTCCTAGGGAAGGGTTGGAAGGTGAGGATATACCCATTAGGGGATAATACGTTTTTAAGGAGAAGAGACTCATGCAGCAATTCCATCCTGTCTGCTGCCTGGATTTGAAAGGGACCTTCACCAGGGCATAGAATAAAACCGTATTTTCTTACAGAACCATAAGGGAAAGGTTGAGGCTACTTGACGTCAAACGCAACAAGAATGTGGAAAGTTTGTAACTCACAGCATGGGTATGAGTTATTTTGAGATCTGTAACCACTGATACTGGATTGAATTATTTCATTTTTTTTTTTCTGAATTCTTGAGTTTGTGACTCCAATTAATCTCAATCTTAATAGTTCTTAGCGGTTATAGTATGTCAACATTTTTTTTTTCTACAAGCTCCTCTGTATATTTCTTTCTTTCTTTCTTTCTTTTTTTAATGGATTCTCACTCTGTCACCCAGGCTGGAGTGCAGTGGGGCCATCTCAGCTCACTGCAAGTTCCGCCTCCCAGGTTCACTGCGTTCTCCTGCCTCAGCCTTCCGACTGGCTGGGACTACAGGCTCCCGCCACCACTCAGGGCTAGTTTTTTGTATTTTTAGTGGAGACGGGGTTTCACCATGTTAGCCAGGATGGTCTGGATCTCCTGACCTCGTGATCCACCCACCTTGTCCTCCCAAAGTGTTGGGATTACAGGTGTGAGCCGTTGTATTTGATTTTATTGGATTAACATGAATGAAATTCTCATAGGCTGGGGAAGTTTCTCAAGTCCTCCATATTAAAAATGTTTATCCTAGTAGGGTAGTTAATGGGGGGGGGCGGAAATGGAACACATAAATAAGTTTATTCTAGCTTTATTGAGAAATTATATATGTGATTTTGACTGAGCAGGAGCTTATCATGACTACATGAGCTTAGGATATGTCCTTGAACGTAGAGATGTAATAAATATTTGGTCATCAAGGTAAAAGCAGATCAATAGTATTGAGAACACTTCTCAACAAACTGAAGCATCAATGAAAAATAATAAAAGCAACTGGAAATTAAAAGACATATGACTAATAATAGAATTCTAAAAATTTTAAAAATTCTTTAATTGAAACATGTTATGTGCTTACCATGGATCGGACCCTGACTAAACCTTTAATATACATTACTTCTCCTCAATCTTTTCCACAATCCAGTGAGATTGGTATTATCATCAGACTAATAAAGACCACATGCTCAGCAAGTGCCAGCAAGTTGGAGAATAATTACCACATCTAGGGCCATGTTGATATAGAGTTCATCTAATGGTTACATGTACTTGACACTGCTGTAAGCACAGGAAATACAGGAGTAAATAAAGGTGAACAAGTCAATGAAGATCACTTCACTCATGGAACTTATAGTCTATCTATTCTGAGTATAATTAAAATTTGGTCATCCAGCTATTTGATAAAGTATCTGTTTTTCTAATGAATATGATGAATAATTAAACATGTGGAGCCAAACATTGACCAAAGCCTTTTCTCCCACTTTAATTCATGCTCATATAGAATAAACCTGTTTTCTACCTACTTTTGTGTTTAGCCAGTAATTATATAAACTATATTAATAGTTAATTCAAATCCCAGACTTCAGGTATGAATTATATTCTGTCTTTATTTACAGGAAGATTTGGAAGAAAACTGAATCTTTTGATAAAATGATTTTTGGCCACAGGCATAAAAAAAATCTAGAAGTTTGTTGTATCCTTTTCCCCACCCATAAACAACTAGTTTAAATTTTCCAAATGATTATGTTATCTTATTTTCAAAAGCTGTCCTGTAGGTAATGTCTCAAGATTATTCATCTTAGAGAATTTCAACATCACTCCCCTCAAGAAGATTTTCTCTTTACCAGTTATCAAGTTTTAAGTGTAACTATGAGGTACTCTGAAAGTGAAATTTCAGGTCTTACACTGTGAAGAAGACATCTACACGTCTGGCAGTCTTCAATGCTATCCCTAACATTATATCACATAAGTAGTTAATGACAAAATCCACAATGATGACTTTAACAAGTATATGATTTGCTACCCTAACTTTCTGTTTTCCCACTAATTCTGTTATGTTTTCCCCAATCAAGATGCACTTGTTAAAGGTTTTCATCATGTTTGTTATGATTGGCCCAGAAGTGCTCTCGTGCAACTAATCATTTTCTTCTAAGACTTTGAAGACAGTAATGATAACATATGTAGTTTAAATATTTTGATATCTGCTGTGTATACATATGGTGATGTTAGGTATTAAGTGTCTTAACAAGTGACAAAACATTGATTTGTTTGAGGAAGTTACAAACTGAGAACTTGTACTGAGAATGTGCAAGGCACTGATTACTAATAGTAAATACAAGAGATAGAAATGTGTGCATTAATATGGGATCATTCATATACAAGTTACAGTAGCATAATTTTAGTCTCTGTTTACTTATCTATAAAATGAGAATAAAAATATTCAAAATGCAATTATATTAAATATTATAATGCATATTATAATAATATAATGATGCATATTAAAATATAATATATTAATATGCATTATGTATTATATGTATATTATATAATTCATATATTATATATATTATATGTGCTATATTATATGCAATGCATATTATATTAATGTATAATACATGCATTATATAAAATTTATATATTTTATGTACTGTATATATTATATATACACTTTACAATGATTATTTATACACCCTTTTATATATATATATTTGTGTCACACCAGGTTTGAAATTATTTTTGTTCAGGTCATTTATTCACCATGGTTGCCTTGATTCTAGGCTGTTTATCAGGCCGTAACTTCTACTGAGTGGAGCCCAAAAAGTGAGTTAAAAGTCACACTTTTGTATGGAAAAATATTTTCAGCTCTTTGTTCTATTTCCTCCACCAATACATATTATTATTATTATTATTATTATTATATTGTAGCTTGGGCCTTCTGTCCTGGAGTATGTTTCTTATTTCCTCTCTGTCACATAAGAGATTTGCAAAATTAGTAAATTAAATTAGAGTCCAGTCTTGGAACCAGCCAGTATTCTGAGGAGGCAAGGCACAAAGAACTTCATTCTAGTTTACTAATTTTGTCATTAATTATCATATTTTTCAGTCTAGCATCTTATTTTGGCCCTGTCTCAGACATGTTGGCTCTGAATATGTAGACTTACCCAAGAACTTCCAACAGATTAGCTCTTACTTCTGCCACTACTGTACTTTACATTGAATCTCACTTCCTGTCAGTTAACATTATTCCATATGCTCACTATTATCAAGGAAATTACTGCTAGTTTCTGCCTTTTAAAATTAGGTATTGTTCTAATAGAAACTCAAAATGAATATAGAACAATGAAAAAAAGTATAGCCTTCTGTTTTTGACTTCAAATCAAGGTAAAAAACAGTTTTAAAACTAGGTTGAAGACCTGACAACAGAGGTATCAATATTGTGAGAGAAATAAGCTTTTCAAAGAGAAACTTTATTTTTTACCTTCTGGAACATGATACATAATATTTCCTTAGTACATACTAATGAATGAATGACTGAATGACTTGATAAATGGATCAGATACCTTGTACCCTGATTATGAATATGTCAATCATTATTTGTGTAAATTTGAACACATCACTAAACTAGTGTTCTGAGCCTCAGTTTACACATCCACAATTAGAGAAAAAAATATTTTCTGAAAAGCTAATTTGTGAAATTAAAGGAAATAGTAAAAATTTATTTGAAAAGTATAAAGGTTAGATACCCTACAGTTTGGTAGTTATATAAAAAACACACACCCCACGCAGATGCTTACAGAACATATTAACAGCTCTAAGAAAGTGTACATTATGACACAGACCTAGTAGAGGGCAGGGAAGGAGGAGTAAGAAACTATACACAGATATTTATCTCCTTCCCCTTATAAAACTAATCTTCAATCTGGGGCAAGAGGTACATAAAACACAATATTTTTAAGGAAAACTGTCAAAATTAATTGCAATTGAGGAAAGTCAATAGAAAAAGGCCCCTGTGCCTGAAAGAGAGGAATTAATATATGCTGTACCTGAACTCTATTGAGAGAGGGGAAGAAGTGAAATGATCACACTCTCAGACACCGTGCATGACTAAACCAAACTTGGACACAGGATGGGGAACATCACACACCAGGACCTGTTGTGTGGTGTGGGGAGTGGGGAGGGATAGCATTAGGAGATACACCTAATGTAAATGATGAGTTAATGGATACAGCACACCAACATGGCGCATGCATACATATATAACAAACCTGCACATTGTGCACATGTAACCTAAAACTTAAAGTATAATTTAAAAAAATTAAGAAAAAAACAGCAAAAAATAGCCACATCACCCTAAACTTATATCGAGATAACATGCTTTAAATAAAAAGCAGCTGCAGAACACTCTAGGGGAATGGACAGAAGAAAAGCAAGAAAATGCCAAAAACCTTCCTGAAGGAAAAGCACAAAGGTAATGCCTAAGGTATGGTGCCGAACAGTTATTACTCTAGCAAATCAACAACTACCCTAAATACAAGTTTATTCCTACAGAAATTAGAAGGTAGTAGTGCAGTGAATGCAACCATAGCAATAATAAACCTAAAACGTACCTGAATATTAACTAGACAAACTCAAACCCCTATTGAAAAGCCAAATCGAACGAAGGTTTGTCCATTTCCAAGTCAAGAATAACAAATAAGCAAACAATGTACCTTTGTCACCTACTATCTGACTAAGATGTCTTGCTCTCCACAAAAGAGTAGGAGGTGTGCAAAAAGTGAAGAATAAAGCACACTCCCAAGGGGTAAAATGGTCATCAAAAGAAAACTCAAAGAGAGCAAAGATATTAGACCTAGCTGAGAAAAAATATAAAATAAATATGATTAATATGATAAAACATTAATGAAAATGATATCAACATTGAGATGGATAAGTAATTTCAGCAGAGATATGAAAATTGTGGCCGGGCGCGGTGGCTCAAGCCTGTAATCCCAGCACTTTGGGAGGCCGAGACGGGCGGATCACGAGGTCAGGAGATTGAGACCATCCTGGCTAACACGGTGAAACCCTGTCTCCACTAAAAATACAAAAACTAGCCGGGCGAGGTGGCGGGCGCCTGTAGTCCCAGCTACTCGGGAGGCTGAGGCAGGAGAATGGCGTAAACCCGGGAGGCAGAGTTTGCAGTGAGCTGAGATCCGGCCACTGCACTCCAGCCTGGGCGACAGAGCGAGACTCCGCCTCAAAAAAAAAAAAAAAAAAAAAAAAAAGAAAATTGTAAGGAACAATTAAATGTAAATACTAGAAATAAACGAGAGTAACTGTAAATACTAGAAATAAACGAGAGTAACGAGAGTAACAGAGATGAAGAATATCTGATATGTTAATCAGTTAACAAATGTTAACAGATGTAACAAAGTGGAGGAGATAATCAGTGAACTATAAGACAAGTTAATAAAAATTTTCCAAACTGAAACATAGTAAGAAAAATGAGTGAGGAAAAAAAGAAAGAAAAGAATGTCTAAAGCCTGGAGCCTGTATCAAATAGCTTTACAAATAGGAGTGAGCAAGGCAGTAGAATTATTTGAGAAAAATGATGGCCAAGAATTTCTCAACATTAATAAAAGAATTTCTCAACATCAATCTTGAACCACATATTCAAAAATCTCAGAGAAAAATTAAGCAGAATAAAGACTGTTTTTTAAAACAACCTGAATATTGAATATAATATATCTTCTAACTAATGAAACTTTCAAGAAAATCTTGAAGGTAGAGGGATTAAAAAAAAAAAAGCATCATATGTAGAAGAACAAAGATAAGATTTACAGAATATTTTATGCCAGAGGCTATAAAACCAGAAGACAACAAAGTAATATCTTTTTAACTGCTGAATGAAAAACAAAAACAAAAACAGAAACCAAAGTCAACCTAGAATTCTATACTCAGTGAAAATATCTTCCAAAAACACTTTCTCAGAAAAAATTATTCTACAAATAAGTAAAGTTATCCAGAAAACAATATTATATATATATGTGTGTGTGTGTGTGTGTGTGTGTATTAGACTGAAATTTTGCATTTTGTTAAAAAGTGATGAGTACTGGAAAGAAAATAAATGAAGTAAAATAATTTTTATTACTTTAAATTGTTCTGAAATGTTAATGCATATCTAGAAACAATAATAATGTAGTATGTGCTCATAGCATCAAAAAAGTAACTTGTATGACAAAAGTAGTATAAAGAATGGTAAGGAATGAAGTCATAACATATAGTTGTAAAGTACTTATGTGGACATGAAGCAGTACTATACTTTGTGAATACACAATTGGATTAATTAAAGATTAATTAATAAAGTAAACCCTTGGGCAAAAATAAATTATAAATGAAGGGTGTATATAATAAGTCAATAGAGAAGAAAAGATGGAGTCATTAAAATTCTCAATTTACATTACATGGAAACATCAAGAAAAATGATGGATTTTGATCAAATTATGTCAACAGTCACATTAAATATAAATGGTCTAAATACATGAAATAAAAGGCAGAGATTGTCAGATTGTATTAAATAAAATCCATGAACATGAAGTTTACAAGGATTCAGCTTTAAATATAAATAGATAAGTTAAAAGTAATAGTATGAAAATGATTATGCTGTGCAAACACTTTCCAGAGGAAAGCTTATGGAAGTATTGTAATAGCACATAAAGTAGAATTTAGAAGTAGGAAATTCATCCAGGCTACATTAAGACATTACTTGGTAAAAAACTGGTTAGTCCTCTAAAAAGACTACTTATGCATGCATCCAACAAGGGGACCTCATAATGCCTAGGGCAAAAAGTTATAAAACTAAAAGGAGAAACAAAAAATCCAAATTTATAGGTGAAGGCTTTAACACTTTTGTCTCAGTAACTGATAAAATAATTAGAAAAAATTATTTATGATGTAAAAAGGCTATGCAATAATTTCACAGTAGATCTAAATTACATCTATAAAACATTCCACCCAGCAAAAACAGAATGTATTTCACAGGAAACTTCTCAATGAAAATTAATCAAGTTAGACCATGTTCTGAGCCATAATATAAACAATAACAAATTTAAAATAGTAGAATTCCTACAAAATATGTTAACCAGACCATAACAGAAGTAAATTAGATAGCAATCAGAAAGGTAATCTGAACAATGCGAAAAATGTTGAAAATTTTAAATATCACTTTAGTATAACCTTAAGAAAAAGAGGTAATCCCAAGGAAAATTTTTTTATAAAGAAAAATTGAACAAACCACAAATTTTCAAAACAATCATAAATTTAAGTGCAAAATGTAAAATTATAAGTTTAGGAAAATATGTTGAAGAAAATGTGTGGGCTCTTGGGTTGGGTAAACAGTTTTTCTGTTTTGTTTTATTTTGAGACAGAGTCTCACTCTCAGCAACCAGCCTGGAGTGCAATGGCGGGATCTCGGCTCACCTCAACCTCAGCTTCCTGGATTCAAATGATTCTCCTGCCTCAGCCTCCCAAGTAGCTGAGGTTACTGGCACCTGCAACCATGTCTGGATAATTTTTATATTTTTGGTAGAGACAGGGTTTCACCATGTTGTCAAAGTTGGTCTTGAACTCCTGACCTCAGGTGATCCACCCGCTTCAGCCTCCCAAAGTGCTGGGATTACAGGCATGGGCCACCACACCCAGTCTGGTAAACAGTTTTTCTATATGTCACATATGATTTATAAAGTAAGGTTAATTGGATTTTTAAAAATTTAAAAATGTTTTCTAAGTTAAAGGTATATTCAAATAATTTTAGAAGTCAACAAATTGGAATAAAATGTTGACAAATTGAATATCTACTGAAGAAATTTTAAACTCTTACAGTTCAGTAAATTAAACTCAATTAAAAATGGGCAAAATACACAAACAGAAACAAAACTAGAAAAGATAGATGGAAATACACATGTTCTAGCATAAAAAAAAGTTCAGCACAAATTAGAAATAAATTAAAATGTATTAAAATGACTTAACACAATTGTCAATATCAAGTGGTGTTGAAAATATAGGGTAAATCTAATTCTCATATACTGCTGCCTGGTATATAAAATCACAGCCACATTAGAAATCAGTTTAGCAGTTTCTTCTAAAGTTAAACCTGCATTTATCATACAACTCAGCAATCCTATTCTTAGATATTTACTCACGTGAATTGAAAAATATGTGTGCACTAATGCTTTTAGCAGGTTTATTTATAATTACCCAAAACTGGAAATGACCCATATTTCCTTCAGCAGGTAAATACACAAATATTTTGTTTACATACATGCACTAGGGTACCATTCAGCAATAAAAAGGAAAGAATTAGTAATTCACATAACATGGATTAAATTTAAGTGTATATTTCTATGTGAAAGGAGTTAAACTCAAAAAGCTACATATTTGAATTTTATTTATTCTGTAAAAGGCAAAACTATAGGGAACATATGAGTGGTTGCCAGGGTTTGGGGTAGGAAAATGATTTGCCTACAAGGGTAATATAAGAACATTTTTGCAGTTATGGAATTGATTATTGTGATACTACAATGGTATGTACATGGGTCTGTGCATTTGTCAAACCCATAGAACTGTACACCAAAAATGTTAGCTTTTATAGCAAGAACATCACAAGAAAGTATCAATTAGGACATTGGGAGAAGGCAAGATGGAATGCAGACTGTGACAAATGCATCTAACCATATTACAAGTTAGTCACATCACTGCACTGAAGGGGATACAGAAGAAGAGTTGATCTTATTAATTTTGAAAAGCAGTTTATCACTTTTTTCTAAAATTATACAAATATTTCAAGTAAGATAAAGGAAAATAATCTTATACATTATATATTTATAAATACATATTTATAATGTGTAAATATAGTATATACATGTTATAAAGTTACATATGGATAAAATATTTTCTCATTTATTTTGAGTCATAGGTGTCTTAGAAGTATACTGCTTACTTTCTAAGCAGTAGATCAATGCCTAGTTATGTTTCTGTTAGTGATTTTTAGTTTAATTTCACTGTGATGAGATATCAGAGGATGAATATGTTTAATTTAAAAATATGTACATCTTGATCTTCCTTTACAGAACAGCATATGGTACTTTTTTTGTGAATATTCCATCTGCACTTGAAATGAAGATGCATTCTGTCATTGTTTTGTGCATTAAAATCAAGTTTGTTAATTGTATTGTCCAAATCTTCTATATAAATTTACTGGTTTTTTTTGGTTTGTTTTCTCTAATGACTACTGAAAAGAAAATGTTCAAATATTCCATTATGATCACGGACGTCCTGTTTAATCTTTTTGAAAAAATATTTTATTTTATTTTTGTTTTATACATATTGACACTATGCTATTGAGGACACAGAGATTTAGGGTTGTTATATATTTGTAATGAACTGATTCTTTAATCATTACAAATTATCCATGAAACTTCATAAATATTAATATGTTGTGTTTTCATTTTAACTCAGTTCAAAATACTTTCAGTTATTTTTGCTTATTTTTTTCTTTTAACATATATTATCTGGAAATACGTTATCTACTTTTCAAATATTTAGGGATTTTACAGAAATCTTTGTATTATTAATTGGTAATTTAATTACATTGTGATCTGAGTATGCAATTAGTTTGACTTTAAATCTTTTAAATCTGTTGAGGAGTTGTTTCTAAATCATTTTATTATTATTACTTTTAATGATCTAGCATATGGTCTAGGTGTGTATTCTGATTTTATTGGTTGGCACATTCTATAAATGTCAATTAAGTCAAGTTGTTAAATACTGTTCATTTTATACCTTTACTGATTTTCTGTCAATTTGTTCTACCAATTATTAAGAGACAGATGTAAAAATATCTGAGTGTAACTGTGGAGGTATGTACTTCTTCTTGATGTTCTTTCAATTTTGTTTATAATATTCTGAAATTCTGCTATCAGACACATAATCATTTGCCATTATTGTGACCTCTTAATACATTGAATCCTTTATCATTATAGAATGACCTCTTTATCCCAGATAACATTTTCCTTTGATATTTTCATTGTCTGATATTAATAATGGCACTCCAGCCTTTTTTATTTTTTTTTATATTATTATCATGTCTTTTACTCATTCTTTTACTTTCATATTTTATCCTGGGAATGTCTTGAAGTGCATTTCTAGTAGTCAGTAGACAGTCAAGTCTTACCTTTTTATTCAATCTCGTAATGTTTTTAGATTATTTGAAACTTATATGATTATATATGCTTAGGTTTAAATACTTTATCTAGTTATTAGTTTTCTATTTGTCCTATTATTTCTTTTTTACCTGTTTTCCTTCCTGTTTATTTTTTAATTTTATCTAATTTGCTGCCTGATTAGCTATGCCAGTTTTATGTGTTTATATGTTTCTATGCCATGTAGTGTTTCTTTAAGATTTATAGTGTGTCTTTACCTCATCACAATTTACCCTCTGGTGATACTACGCCACTTATAAAGCAAAGGACTTTATATTAGTACACGTCCAAATATTACTTTCTCTTCTTCATTCCATTGTTACACATTTTATTTCACATATCTGTAAAGCCTATAATACATTGTTAATTTTTAGTGGTCATATTTAAAAGAGATTCAAATAGTAAGAAATAATGACTATATGTTAATTCATATAGTTATTATTTTTTGGTATTTCACATTTATTTGAAAGGTAGCACATATCTTAATCCATTAACATTTTTCTTCTTCCTGAAGGGCTTCCTTTAACATTTATGGTACGGAGGGGCTGGTATTGATAAATTCTTTTAGTTTTTATTTATTTAAAAGAATCTTCATTTTGTCTCTATTCTAAAATAAAATTTTTACTTGATATATAGTTCTAGGTTGGTAGGTATTTTGTTTTTGTCTTTGCAGCCCTTTAAAGGTGCTGCTTTAATCAATTTTGGCTTACATTGCTTTTGAAATATTGTCTGACATCCTATAATAGTTTTTCTGCATGTAATGGGTTTTTTTTCTCTGTACAATTTTAAGAGTTCTGTTAATTATTGATTTTGAGAGCATTGATTTTCATATACTGTGATGTAGTCTATGTTATTGTATGCTTGAGGTTTATTGAGTTAATTAAATCTGCAGTTTTGTGGTTTTCTGAAAAAAATGGCTATGTTAAGTCTGGAAAAAATTGGCCATATTTATTAAAATATTTTTGTCTCCCCTCCCTTCTCTGCCTTTGTGGACTCCAATTATATATACATAGCAGTCTTTTGGAAATTCTTTCACAGGTCACTGATTCTGTGCTCATTTGTAAAATTCTTTTCTCCATTTTCATTATTTTTAATTTATATTTTAATGTGCTCAAATTCACTAGTCTTATCTACAATATCTAATCTGTCTTTAATATCTTTCAGTTTATTTTTAATTTTAGCTATTATTGTTTTTATCTCTAGTAGTTTGATTTGCATTTTTTCAAAAATATCTTACATCTTTTTTAGTTTTTGAAAAGATGTAGTTAGCTGTTTTAAGGTTTTCACTAGCATTAGTTTAGGTCAATTTTGATTAGTTGTTTTTTTCTTTCTATTATAGATCACAATTTCCTGCTTCTTTGTGTGCCTAACAATTTTTGATTAAATAACAGCTATTATGAATACATTTTTTGTGGTGCTAAATTTATTTTTGAATTTTCTTTTAGCACAATTTAAGTTACTTATAAATAGTTGAATTGTTTTGGGCTTTTTCTGACATGTCGGGTGGGACCAGAGCTCTGAAATACTTCAGCAATGTGAACTGAGAGGCCAGACCCCTCTTATTACTCTAGCCAGTGTTGCACAAATTAGGACATTTTCCAGTCATTTTGGTAAAAACAGAAACCATGTTCAGCTCTGTGCTAGTGTCTCCTATTGTTCCCTTGGTTCTTTTTGGCAGTTCTTTTGTTTGTTTGATTGTTTGTTTTGTTTTGTTTTGTTTTTTGAGCTGCAGTTTCGCTCGTGTTGCCCAGGAGGCTGGAGTGCAATGGTGCAATCTTGGTTCACCACAACCTCTGCCTCCTGGGTTCAAGCGATTCTCCTGCCTCAGCCTCCCGAGTAGCTGGGAATACAGACATGCACCACCACGCCCAGCGAATTTTTGTATTTTTAGTAGAGATGGGGTTTCTCTATATTGGTAAGGCTGGTCCTGAACTCCTGCCCTCCTTGGCCTCCCAAAATGTTGGGATTATGGGCGTGAGTCACTGAGCCTGGCCTTTGGCGGTTTTTTTTCTGGACTCAAGTAGTTACCTGACATACATGCATGAAACTGTGCCCTGCTGAATAATCACATCTGCAGAAGTTAGAATTCTCTCACTGCTGTGTCTCAAATCTGAGTTACTCTGTCCTGAAAACTCCAGCTGCTTTAGTCTTCCCGGACTCTCAGTTCTGTATTTTTCACTCAAGATGACTGTCTGGCTTTGCCTGAATTTTACTTCCCTGTACTGTAGACTAGAAATTCTCCCAATAAAGTAATCTGGGGATAAATCCCCTGGTTCACTTTCCCCCCAATCTGTCAAGAAAAGACTATCCTCTATTTCTTAAGGTCCAGTGTCTTAAAAACTGTTTTACCCTAAACTTTGTCTCTTTTTGGTTGGGGGTGAAGATCATTTGGGTTAGTACCTTAGTCCATGTTGTACTGCTGTAAAGAATACTTGAGACTGGGTAATATATAAAGAACAGATGTTTATTTCTTGTAGTTCTGTATGCTGGGCAGTTCAAGATCAAAACAATGGAAGGTTTTATGTCTACTGAAGCCGCAGTCTTTGTTCCCAAAATGGTTTCTTGAACATTGCATCCTCTGTTGTGGGTGTGGAGGTGTGAAGGGCAGAGAACACTGTTCTCACATGGCAGAAAAGCTGAAGAGTAAAGAAAGAGCAACAAGGGTCAGGTTTGACCTTTCATATCAGCATTAATACCATCCATGAGGGTGGAGCTCTCCCTCCCGGCCTAGTCACATCTTAAGTGTCCATGTTTTAATACTGTTACAATGGCACCTAAATCTCATCATGAATTTTGGATGGGACATGCAATCTGTAGTAGATGGTAGTCTGGTTATTTCTCCATCTTGGCTAGAAACAGAAGTCCCGATAACTGGACTATCACAGTAGTTTTTATATGACATCATTTCATTTGAAACAATAATGCAACATTTCACATACTTCAGGGTATTCTTGAAGCTACCTTTCATGAAACTGTGTTTTGTTTTAATCTTTTTAGGATATTTGTCTTATCACATAGAATTTTTTATATACGTCTTCATCTTTATCCCTATAAATCTTAACAATTGTTAATGACATCCTTGAAAGTGTCCCTGCCTTCAGCATCACCCTTGAATATATGCTAGCTTATATTGGGATCCTATGACTTTATACAATTAAATTTAACTTCATGGCCTTAAGTTTTCTTTAACATCAAGATTTTGTGTTGTACTTCTTTTGTATCATCAATAGCGCCTAGCACATTTTATAAGTACATATATAGTATGCACAGTGTAAGCAAATATAGTGTTATCATCAATAAAAGATGTAGATTGAATTTTAACATTAAACCAAAAAAATCTGCTTTATTTTTAGGTTATATAAAATTGCAAGATTTAATACTCTGATAAATATATACAGTACTTTAAAAATTGCAACCTTATATAAGAGTTGAAAAATATGTAAACGGAAAATACCTCCTGGGGATTACACACAAGGATAGGAGGCCTATACGATGTGACAAGCATGCTTGATGATCTTGTCTTCCTCAGAGGACAATATGAATCTAATTCTGAGCTTCTCAAGAGAAAAAAATATTGGCGTTTAATTAACTCCATGAGGCAGACAAACATAGCTCAAGTGATCTTTATCTCTGATGTTTGCCTTGGATGCTTTCAGAAATGAAAGGCTTTCAACAATTTCACACTTTCTGTAGTATCCCTTTAAGGTACCTTCAGGCATCATGCACATAAGGTATATGCATAATATGGCTTTATTTATGGGGACACTTTCTGGGGCTTGTAAGAAGCTCTTTTGATATTATTATTCAAATATCAAAATGATTATACTGTGTTACTTATGTAAGCACCTCTGGGAGAATATACTTTTCTTCTATAAAAAATATAAAAGTTTAAATAATACACATGAAAAATACTATTGTACCTCTTCCAATAAACCTAGATATATAATTTCATAAGATTTTAGAAACTACTTGAATTGACAATTCAGGTAATTATTGACCTTTTGAATTTATGTATTTGTTAATTTAATGTCAGAAAATAGAATCATAAAGTAAGAATCTTTAATACAAAATGATAAAACTAATAATCACTAATATGACAATTATTTCATCACTTTCTGTGTTCCAAGCTACAAGAAAACTCCTAGAGCTAAAGTAGCAAACAAAACTGAAGGTTATTTTATTGAGAGTAAGGGGAGACAGAGAGTAAACAAACAAACAGATAAACAAATGGACCAGAAAAATATCAGATAGAGTTATGTAGACAATTTTGGAAAGAGTGACAAAATATAGAATGTCAGGGTGTGGGATAGGAGTGGGGCTAATTTTGATTGTGTAATCATAGGTACATATTTCTGATGGAATATTAATTAAACCAGATACTAAATGACAAGAAGTAAGGAATGGACTGATAAAAGGGAGCACTTTTTAATGCAAAGAAAATGGCTCAAAGACCCTAAGGCGATATATTATTTAGGGAAAGCTAATGATCATGGCTTAACATGTAAAAGATTACTTCTCAAATGCTTATGCAACAGGCGTTGAAAAATGTTGTTTCATCAAGCCACTTAGAATCTTGTGTAGGCTTCACCTGACTCAGATCCTACCGATATTTTGGCTGTGCCGTGTGCAACACAAGGCCTTTACAGATGGGAAGGCAAGGAAAGAGAAACTAGGGAATCACGTGTAGGCTTTGTCTGAATTGGCCTGGAATTTAGGTGTCATTTCTGCTTTCATCTTATGGCTAGATCTTGTCAAACATTCTCCTCAATTGAAAGTGGGGGGCTTAGAAATGAAACCTAACATGCTTAGAGTCAGAGAAGAACGAGATAGTGGTGAACCCTCATAATATCTACCCTAGGTAGGGAAACAGCTTGATAAATTTAAGGGACACAATACAATTAGAGAGTACTAGAATGCAGACAGGAGGAGAAAGTGGCATGAGATGAGACTGCAGATAGAGTTAAAGGTTTTTTAAGGATTCTGTAATTCAAGGGTTAGTTGTCTGGATTTTATCCTAAGTATAATAGGAAACCATTAGATGCTTTAAAATGACCATGTAATCTTATTTTCACTTTTAAAAGATCAATCTGGGTGTTATATGGAAAATGAATATCGGGCACAATAAAGAGGGAACCCAGTAGAAGGCAGTTGTAGTCTTTTAGGAAATGTGTTGATATGATAGTAGTCAAGACGGGGAGAAGTGGATTCATTTATACTGTGTTTGAAGGAAAAATTGACTGTATCTCTCGAGAGATTGGTTGTGGAGGGAAGGTTAATATTTACATTTTTGTCTTCGGTGAAAACAAGGTGTCTACTTATTGCGATGAAAAAGATGTGTGTGGGGTGCAGATTTGTGGTATAAATCCGGAGCAGTTCCTTGAGCTTGTTTGATTGGTATAGTGTAGATTAGTAAGGTTATGAAGAATAAATGCAGTCTTGGTGATTCAGGAAGTCACCAAGGATGGAGATACAGGTTCAGCCATAGATAGTAAATCTACCTAGAATACTTGGAATGGGGAGGTATTATAAAACAGGTTTATTGTTGATATGCGACAGAAAGAAAGCAAGTGTCTGGATTCTTAATCCTAACATTTTTTCTATTGTTACAAGAATTTTTTTTCTGGAACAAACCACACACATTTTCATGATGACAAACAACATGGTAAACTTTCCACGGAGTGAGCCTTAAAAATGGCCTGCCCTACTCTCTAATCAATAAGAAACTGTTTTTAAGACAGCTGCTATTTTCTGGTGCAGAATACATCTCAGCATTTCCAGCTGACTGGTTCTGGAGGCTGCTTCATGATTGCATTTTATGTTACTATTGAAGGGCCCACGATTACTATGCCATCTTTCACAGCAAAAGATGATTCTGCTGACCCGCCATTTGCAGAGCATATGTACAGAGAATAGATTTTATCTATGCGTTTATGTTATCTTGCCTAGTTTCTTAAGGAATTAACCAAATACTTCTGTTAGGAAGTCTTTGTAACCTCTACTTACCCAGATTTCATTTTTCAAGAACAAACTCAAGTCCCAAGCTCAGTAAAAGCTCTCTTTCTACATCTATAGATTTATGTAAATATTTATAGTCTACCCATCTTATTTTGGTGCAAATATAAGTAAAATACAGATTATTAATTTAATATTTTACATTTATATGCTTAATCTTTCCTAGCAAATTACCAGAATATGTGACTTGTACTCTTTGACTTGTTGCTCTTTGAATTTTCTAAAGAATTAACCTAGTGTGAATCATACAGGACTTGTTCAGTGGACTGGGTTTTCCAAATATCTTTATGTGTGTGTGGTGTGGCGTGTGGTGTGTGTAAGGAAGAGAGAGAGGAAAGAGAGTGAGAGCAAGAGCACACCAGAGTGCACATGTAAAAAATGTTAATGACCTCATTTTGGAAACAGGGCATACAGTGTAAATTATTTTACTAATATAGAAATAATATCTGTTTCAGAACAATTTGAAATTATTTAAATATTTTGAGCTATATTTTAAATATCATTAAATATTCTAAAATTTCTGTAGAAACTGAATCTTATGATATTATCATTTTTTGATCAAAAGCAGCTAAACCCTGGACATTTCATATGGTATAATCAAATCTATTTAAATTTTAATATATTGATTACCCCTGAGAAATGTGAGAATGTTCCAAGTTTATAAATGGTTTTCAATACATGATTTTAACTACTCAATAATCCATGATTTATTTATTGATTTATTCAACCACTTCAATATTAATCATCACTTATTTGGTTCACTTTCCTATTGTTAATAAATATGAAGCTTGTTATTCTTGTACATTAATTTTTTCCATATGTCTGATTATTATTTTTATATAATCCTGGAAAAAAAATCATGAGTTTACAGGATATTATCATTTAAAATTTCTTGATTTATCTTGAAAAATAGATATTTTGAAACAGTATATTAACTTACTCTTTCATTGAAAGGGGATTAAAAAAACTTTTTAATGTACCTTTACTGTGCCTCTTCTAATGCATAAAAATGTCTAATTTACCTATTTCAATTATTAATGATGGAAACATTTATTATATTTTATTAGGAATTTCCAGTTTTTACTGAAATATTTAAGCTATTTTTTAATCAACTTAGACTTTTCTAATTTCTAAAGTCTCTTACTTATAACCTTTTGTCAAATATATTAAAAATATTTCCCCAGTTTTTCATTTAGGCTTTTATTATTGAGTGAGGTTTTAAAGTACAGAGATTTTTTGGGGATAGTAAATATATTAATATCTTCTTACATAGTGTATTTGCACCCTTAACATTTGTCATTCTTAAAATCAGTTTTTATCTGTAAATTCTACTGTTTATATTTCAAATAATTTTGTGATGTAATTTTCTCTTTAACCTACCACACACTTGTTTTCTAATATGGTCTGAAATATGACTCTAACTTTACTTTTCTATTAGATGCTTTCTTAAATTTTAATTCTACTTCTCACCATGGTGAATTTTATCTTCATTTTATATTATGCCACAAACACAGAAAAACACACATGCCTGTTTTAGAAAAACAGTCTATGATTTTCTTCATAACATTGTTATTTTAATTATCATCATGTCATATATATAATCTATTAAATATCTCAAATATTGAGAGGCAAGATTTACTCACATTATTAGTTTTAAAAGTTGTTAATTTAATATTTTAGTTTTAGACAATGTTAAATATCAATGTATATTAAATATGTAAATACTATTTTAGTAGCAATATATTAAAAATATAAATATTATATTTTTTCTTTTCATGCTTTTTAATGTAATATGCTTAGATTTTCAAATGATAAAATAGTTTTTATAATATTAAATGTCCTAGTAATAATGGAATTAAGATTATTCATCTAGAATGATTCAACTGATATATTGTTAAATTATTGAAGTATTTCATTAAAATTTTTGAATATACACATAAAAACAGAAATGATTATGTAATTTAAGTTTCAATACTTAATTGAAGAGTTTTAAAATTTTCTTATGTTCTCAAATAATCTTAAGGAAATTATTTCCTATTTAGCAATTTGAATTAACTCATTGATACACTGTCTTTTCTTGTAAGAAGTTAAATCTATAATGAATTCCTATATCTTTGTGAATTTTTGCATTATTTACCTTTTGTATTTCTTTTGATAATTTATATTTTGCCAGAAATTAACATATTAAAAAAACATCAAATTTTTAGTAAATATATTATGAAGTATATGCATACTTTTTATATTATTTTAAAACTTCATGTTATAGATTATTTTTATTTTGTCTGTCATTAAAGTGTCCTAATTTGGTGTATTTTTACTTTGTTTTAAAGAAGAAATTTTTGAATTTAATTTACCTACCTCTTGTTTTAACTTTACATATTTATTAATTTATTTTGTTTTTCTTGCATATCAGGTCATCTTATCTTATTTTCTAAGCTTCCTGGGAACATGTTTATTTCAGTATTCTTTGCTCTTTGTATTTTAGTACTTTTTCTTTTTATTAATAATGAAAGTATATAAAATTGTAAAGATATGTTGGCCTAACTTTGTGCATTTTGATATGTTTATTTTTAGCTTTGTTTAAAAGTCATTTAAAAAATAATAATAGGCAGTTTTTGACATGATAAATCCTATTGTATATTGCTGATGTATGTTTAATCATTTCTTAGTCCCATTTTAGAGATGATGAGAAAATTTTTGCGAAGAACAATAGAGTAACTTGCTAAGGCTGTAGTTAAAAGTGATGCACCTGGAATTTCAAGTTAAACAATTTAACTGTTTTTGCCCAGAATGTTCTCCTTTAGAAAGAGACAGTCACCAGGAGTAAATGTTGTTTTGTTTATTTACATTTATTTACCCATTTGTTTGTCTGATTATCTATTGTGAATTTTGCACAGTTTAAAATGAATAGTTGTTAAATAATGTTATTTGATGAGTTTTGACAAATACATAAAGAAGTATGGAAATTTTTATCAACCCAGACATTTTCTCATACACTCTTTTCAAGCAATTCTCATTCCCCAAAACTGCTCTGATTTATATTAGCATACAGTTTTACCTAAGACTTCTTATAAACTGAGTCCTCTTTAGTGCCTGGCTTTTTTTTTTTTTTTTTTTTTTTTTGAGA
>NW_012116733.1:1263638-1444074 GCF_000951035.1 Colobus angolensis palliatus
AAAAAAAAACTAGCCGGGCGAGGTGGTGGGCGCCTGTAGTCCCAGCTACTCGGGAGGCTGAGGCAGGAGAAGGGCATAAACCCGGGAGGCGGAGCTTGCAGTGACCTGAGATTCGGCCACTGCACTCCAGCCCGGGTGGGTTCTACGTTCTATTTCTTCAAGAGCATTTGGTACTCAGATTCCAGTATTTATCAATTCTAGTTGATGTGAAGTGATATTTCATTGTAATTTTAATTTACTATTTTCTGATATCTAACAATATTAATCTCCTTTAAGTTTGCTTATCAGCTATTCTTTTGTCTTCTTTTGTGATGTCCACAAGTGTTTTGCATTTTTGGATTTTTGTCTTTGTTTTGAGGTATAGCAATTATCAGTATATTCTGATGTAAAAAAATCCTTCGCCACATGTATTTAAGAATACTGTTTTTCTCCCAGTCTGGTCTGCAGTTTCATTTTCTTAATGATTTATTTGGAATAGAAGATATATTTAATTTTTATATATTCTAGTTTTTTTTTCTTTTGAGCTTAGTTCATTTTTCTCTTTTCTGCAAAAAACCCTCTATTTTCTTCTGCAAAAAATCTCTACCCCAAAGTTATGTAATATTCTTCTATACTTCGTTCAAGAAGCTTTATAGCTTTAGCTTTCATGTTTAAATGTATCTATGATGAGTGTTAAATTAATGTTTGTATGTGATGCTAGGTAAATAATTGAGTTTCATTACTTTCTTTGATCCATATATCCAGTTTTTCAGGCATCCTATGGGTTTTTTTGTTGTTGTTTTTTTCTCTTTCTAGTGAACTGCTTTGACACCTTTTTGTCAAATAAAGATTTGGATTAGTTTTGCAAATCTTTTGTTAAGAATAACTGTTTTCTTGTGCTTTTTGTGATCTGATGTATCATTTTCTTATAATACTCTTATGTTTTCTAGTGTTGTTTTCACTTTCATTCCTAATACTTAAAATTTTTATTTTTCTTCTTCTATTCTTTATTACTTTTCCAGATTTTATCAATTTTTATATTACAATTATTTTGGCTTCTTTTGATTTCCTCTTTTGTTGTTCCATTTGCCAATTAATTAATTTTTCTCTTATTTTTATTATATTTTTATTATTTATTTTTTCTACTTATTATGAGTTTATTTGATCTTTTATAAATCCTCAAGTTGAAAGTTTAGACCGTTAATTGTAAAACTTCTTTCTACTCTAATATTTACATTTTAAACTATAAATGTCTAATAATTGCTTTAGCAGCATTTCACAAATTATGGTATATTGTGTTTTAATATCATTTACATTAAACTATTTTCTTTATTTTATTACGAATTTACTTGGACCCATTCATTATTTAAAACAATGTTGCTGATATGGTTTGGTTCTGTCTTCCCATCTATATCTTGCGTTGCATTTTAATAATCCATATAGTGCCAAGAGTGGGAGTAGGTGGAGTTAATTGAATCATGGGAATGATTTCCCCCAGACTGTTGTCATGATAGTGGGTAAGTTCTCGTGAGATTTTATTGCTTCATAAGGAGCTTCCCCTTCTCTGGGCTCTCATTTTCTCTCCTGCGGCCATGTGAAGAAGAATGTGTTTGTTTCCCCTTCTGTCATGATTGTAAGTTTCCTGAGGCCTCCCCGGCCATGCAAAACTGTGAGTCCATTAAACCTCTTTTTTTATAAATTACTCACTAGCTATTTCTTCATGACATCCAGAGAATGGACTAGTACAGTTGCTTATTTTCAAATATTCTTTGTCAACATAAACATACTATACATTTTTTATGATTTTGAAATTTATTGAGATTTATTTTATGGCCCAGTATATGGACTACCTTGGGACTCTTCCATGTGCATTTAAATAGACTGTGTATTTTGCATTGTTGAATTTAGTAGTGTATGAATGTCATTTAGGTATGTTTTTGATAGTTCTGTTCAAATTTTTTTTGAACATATATGACGTATTGGATATTCTATCAGTTACTGACAGTTGGGTATCAAAACTTAAATTATAATTTTGTGTATATAATATATCTTTGGTTATGTTTTTCTTTTCTTGTTGTTGTTGTTTTGTGTTTTTTTGAGACGGAGTCTCGCTCTGTTGCCCGGACTGGAGTGCAGTGGCACGATCTCGGCTCACTGTGAGCTCTGCCTCCCGGGTTCATGCCATTCTCCTGCCTCAGCCTCCCCAGTAGCTGGGACTACAGGCGGCCGCCACCAGGCCTGGCTAATTTTTTTTGTATTTTTAGTAGATATGGGGTTTTACTGTGTTATCCAGGATGGTCTCGATCTCCTGACCTTGTGATCTGCCTGCCTCGGCCTCCCAAAGTGCTGGGATTACAGACGTGAGCCACCACACCCGGCCTGGTTATGTCTTTATACCTTTACTACTGTCAATATTTCTTTGTTATGAGGACATTCTCCTTAATTTCTGTTAATAATTTCTCTATTTCCATTATTACTTTATGCCCAGAAGAGGACACAAATACAATGCTCAATAGAAGCTATGTCAGACTTCCTTGCATCATCTAGTATTGAAGGGAAAAAAATATTTTTTACAAAGCATATCATCCCTGGACATTTGTTTCACCAGCTTTGTGAAGTTTCATTCTGTATGTGATGCAGTACTTAGCAAAAACCCAACAGGATCTTATACTCACTTTGGAGATCTTTGAATAGTCCATGCTTTCTGTCTCTTTAGTCTACAACGTTCCAGCTCCTTCAGCCTCTGAATTGCAATCTCCAGCTCTTCAACTCAACAGCATCACTAAGCTGAGTACATTTCTCCATCCATTTGGAAATGTTGTGGATACTTCCATGGTTTCAAATTTACCCACCAGAAAAAACTGAAGTGACTATAGAGCTCACCTTATTTGTTTTCCTCTACCCAGGATCACAGTGCTAAGCTTTCTGTTATCCAATAGTTAAAAATAGTTTCATGCATTTAGTCCAGGCGGGTTGTTTATAGTGAGTAGTTATATCCAGCACTTTTTACTTTGTATCTGGAAGCCTTTTACTCTTTTTAAATTACTATGTTAAATTATCTATTTCCATATTGAATATTTATTGCATATACTTTATACATCTAATGCTAGTGGAGTTATGTTTGAGGTTTTATACAGACTGAGTTTCTCAGGGTTTCATATTTTATAGACTTTATATATGTCTATATAGTTGATAAATGAGTTGGTACATAAAATTGCATGACTATCATGTATGAAATATATATGCATTTTTTATGTGTGTGTGTGTGTTTGTGTGTGTTAGTCCATTTTCACACTGCTGGTAAAGACATACCTAAACTGAGCAATTCACAGAAGAAAGAAGTTTAATAGACTCATAGTTCCTCGTAGTTGGAGAGACCTCACAATCATGGTGGAAGGTGAAAGGTACATCTCACATGGCGGCAGTCAAGAGAAGAGAGCCTGTGCAGGAAAACTCCCCTTTATAAAACCATCAGACCTCAGGAGGTGTATTCACTATCACAAGAATAGTACAGGAAAGACTCACCCCTATTATTAAATTACCTCCCACCAGGACCCTCTCACAACATGTAGGAATTGTGGGAACTACAATTCAAGATGAGATTTGGGTGGGTACATAGCCAAACCATATCAGTGTGTATGTGTACATATATATATAATATAAATTTTTATGTTTTATAAATATAAAAACATTTTGTATATATAAAGTGTTTAATTAAGGTTAAATTAAACCATCTATATATGTGTATAAACATATATATATGTAGAGAGAGAGTTAATAGACTCTTTTCATTGTACTTTAATGGAAATTGGTTTAGATTTTACTTTGTCTAAAAATAATACTGCTATTTTATTTTTATCATGGTTAATAGCACCCAGTGGATATTATCCATTTACTTCAACTCTATGATATCACCTTTTAAAATAATGTTTCCTCTTAGCCATACTTCCTTTCCCAATTTGGGAGTTAATATCTTTGTAAGTAAATTTTAATTAATGTATATTTATTTTAATAATTAATATGTTTGATTTTATTTGTGACTATATTCTTAAATATTTTATGATTTATTTCTCTTTCTGTTGTAATTTGTCTTTTGTTACATTCTCTGTTTCTCTCTATGTATGTATATATTTATACACACATATACTTAGTTTAATTTAACCTTTACTTTAAATTATTAAGTAGTTACTATACATATTTTGATTTTCTAGTAAGCTGAAGCTGTCTAACTTTGTGACATTAAATAACACAAAAGCCTATAAATCAAGCAAGATTTGTAAAACCTCAAAGCTCATTCTTTTAAATAGTATCTTAATATTTCTTAGGTCAATAATCTCCTGTTTCGTTTCTATTCCTTATCTTTGCATTTATTTCATCATATTTTTATATCAGATCATTGTACCTTAATTCACTCTGTCCATGAGAGATGTTCTTTTTCCATTTAACATATTCACATAGCATACTGTTATGATAGCATACAAAGCTCTGAAGTTTTCTTTGAAAACTTTAGTAAATCAGAAATATGTTCGGCTTTAGTCTGTTGTGATACTATAACAAAACACCACAGCCTGAGTAATGTATAAAAAACAGAAATTTCTTTCTCACAGTTCTGGAGACAGAGGAGTTCAAAATCAACGTGCAGACAGATTCCATGTCTGCTGAGGGCCTTGTTTTCTGTTTGCAAGATGTTGAGTTGTTGCTGCATCCTCTGGAGGGGAGAAACACTGAGTCCTCACATGGCGGAATACAGAAGGGCAAAAGGGCCTAATCTAGTTCCTTTCAGCCCTTTTGTAAGGTGGTAATCCATTCACGAGTGCAGAGCCTTCATATCTTAATCACCTCCCAAAAGGTCCCACCTCCTAATACCACCACAATGGGGATTAAGTTTTAACATGAATTTTGGAGAAGACACATTCAAATCATAGCATGCTCTTACTTTGATACTTCAGAATGCATATGTTTCTCTTTCACAGAGAGTTTACAGGGGACTTCATTGCCTTTAAACAATTAGAAGCTACTACAAATTTGCTGGGAATTTGTCTATAGTCATATAAGTTGTTTCTTCATGTTTTCTCATGTTATAATGAGCACCTGGAAACAGGACATGACTCCATCATAATTGGACTCAAAAATTATTCTTTTGCATGACTGTATTAACGCAGTACAAAAATATACAGACTTTAGGCCCATCAGTATCTAGAATGGGTGAGCAAGTCTCACATTTTTCATTTTGATCCTGGTTTAAAGCTTCTCTTATTGTAATAGCAGGAGGGCCAGTTGTCCAACTGATAGTGCCAAATGGTCATTCAAATACAGGATCTAAAGGTTTGAGGGACTGAAACACACGAGAAATCAGATTAACCCTTTCACAGCAAGCAAAACCCACAAACCTCTGCATGCTGAGTTACCAACACTCTTTCTTTCTTCTCCATCACCATTGGCATGGACATGTTTTGTATCTGCCCCACTTCTCCTTGGTCTACCACTCTTCCATAAGTCAATAGCAGTCATGTTCAATGTATGAGGTTTGAATTAGCCTTACTCTACACATGTCACTAATGAGACAGTGTGTAATGCAGGCCTGCCAAATCTCACTACTCACTTTCCCTGGTCTCTGTAAATAGTTCAAGGATGGAAATATTAGCCATACCAGGCCAGAAGCCACCAAGGGCTTCTGCTTCACATGTTTAAAAGACGCTTTGCTTTCTGAAGTATTGTTAACACAATAGTAAGAATATTAAACTACCAGTGGTAGTTTCTTTGTCACTCTTTTGAAAAAGTCTACCTAGGAATAAATCTAACATACTAAATACAGTACTGAGAGATGGAGGGAGAAAGAGAGAGAAAGAAAAGAAAGAAATGGGGTTGGGGGAGAGAGGCATTAAGCTCTAAACATTCTGAATTTAGAATCATCTTTGCATAATTTAATTATATAAGAAGGAAGAGGAGAGCTGGAAAAATTTTTCTATAAATGGATGACCATACAGTAAATATTTTAGGTTTTGAGGGCCAGATGGTCTCTGTCTCAATTACTCAACTCAGCTGTTGTAGTGGGAACACAGTAATAAACAATACATAAAGGCATGACTATGACTTTTTTCCAATAAAACTTTATTTATAAAAATATGCAGTGGCTTCAGGCCATAGTTTGTCAACCTCTGATATAAAATAAAAAATTTTCTTTTTTTCTGAATTGTAATTGTATTTATATTATTTGCTGTCATAAGATGCTTCACTTAGAAAACAACTTTCAATGCCTTTTCTATAGAAAGTATATATTGCACAGCATATTCTCTACAATTACTCAGTCTGAAATTTCTACTATACTTACTACTCTTTTTCAGGTAAATAAAGTATTACAATGAGCATTAGACAAAAGTGATACTGTGTCTCTGGCAGTGTACAGTAATCATCCATTTAAAAAAGCAATCCTCTCGTAATGGACAAGAAGCTGCTTTATTATCTGTTATACTTCCTAGGCTTTGGGGGGGACATTTTCTCCCTGTTTTACTTTCAGGGGACAAGACTATTCCTTTCAGAAAAGTGAACAACGAGAGAGCCATCTATTATTTTCTCAACCCAGCTCAATTGTCTCTATACTTAATGCCAAATCTTTTCAGATAAGAGCAAAAGATTTTCTGTCAGTTGAATTTTGGGGGGTAGTGAATTTTCAGTGTTTTTCTGTCTTCTTGCTTCAAAAGTGTTTGAATAGAAAATGTAAAGTGTCTGTATTTAGAGCTGCTGACCTAGTGATGTTTGGACCAGGGTGTTGTTCAACACAATGAAATAAACACACTCCGCAGTTTTAGGGCATTTTTATTTATTTATTTTTAGTTAAAGTTGTGAGAAGTAAATGAGGGATGAAAGAGAAGACACGGGCAGTAATTAAACTTTCTGAGAAGCCTATGCATTTCCCAAACCCTTGGCAAACATATAAGAAAAGGCCTGATTCTGAGACAGATGCTGGGCCCAGTAATTCAGGAGCATATGCATGATCTCAACCTGGGGAATGAAAATAAAAGAAGCAGCATTAATCAGAACTCTAATCCGTGAGTGATACAATAAGGTTGATCTTACCTTATTCAGTTAGAAAAGCTCACATTGAGGCAATATCCAAGTAGTCACCATTTTCATACTGATTATATCAGGAAAAATGAGGGTAATGATTCAGATTTGGCAGCTGTGGTATTCTCTTGTAAGAGGAACTAATAAAGGGACACTAAATCTTGATATACTTATCACATTTGGGCCGTCAGGAGTATATAATGCTCTCCAAAGTTTCTTGGATTTGTTCAGTGCAGCGTATTTCATCGGGCAGAAAAGTCCCCTCCCCCAACCCCTCCTTTCAGAGCAAAACTACACATTCCAGAAGAACAACAGGTCATTACTTTATAAACAAGTTATTTATTAAAGAGATTCCAGAAACATTCAGACACACACACACTCACCTTTATCTGCACACTAGTATCCCAATTTAATTTACTTGGGTACAGAGTAGTTTCACATTTGTGAAACTGTTTACAATATATATTTTGCATATGAAAGTATATCTTTTAACCCAATAGCCATTGTCACTCATATTCTGGTATTAGGATGAAAGATTAAGGAACGTGAATACATAGCAAAGAATACTTCATATCAAAAATGGAAGACAGACAAATAGAGGCAAATGCGTGTATGTGCACACACACATGTATGTGTTCTTAAAGTGTATAAGGCTGAGGTTGAGTTAGACAAATATAGTCAGTTTTACATTTGGCTATGAGTTGGCTGAGTTTGCCAAGAAGTAGGCGAGTCAGGCCATTGTGAGGAAGTACAGATATTATTGTCGCTGTTGATGCACTAATGGAGTGACTGGGCTACTAATGGATGCTCTTCCTAACAACAAATAAAATGGGTATTTTATTGTATCTACATTTTTCTGAGTTTTTTCATTTCATTGCTGAATTCTTAATTGTATGTTTTTGTATTGTATTTTGTAATAGTATTTTTATTTTATTTCATTGCTTTTTCCGGACATCCTCTGGATGCAGAGCCTCTCACTGTACAGAACTTAAGAGCTGTTTTATCGCTACAACTGGTCTCTCTGAGCTAAGCTTTCATTAGAGACCCTAAACATCTTGTAATGCACTACTTTCAAGTTGTCTAATGGTCTTTTGCCTACTTGTGCCTGAAGCTTCCTTCGTGGGGCTCTTTGTTTTATGGCATTTGACATGAACAATAAATATTCAAATGTATATTTCCCCTAAAAAGTTTATGTTTTTTTCATAAAGGCCTATGTTCTCTTTGAGTCTTTTGTTATCCATATTCTATTTTACAAAAGCCTTACTTTTAATATATATCATTTTTCTTTATTTATATGTTACTGTGACAATTTGTATGAACATACAAAGATTTTATATATGCTGTTTAAAAACAAATCCTTAAAGATGTAGACTTCTAGAGTAGAAAGTAACCTACCAACTGGAAAGGTGTGGTGTTCTAAATATGAAGTTAATAAACTTAGCTTCAAGGTTTACCATCCTTACACTGGCAGCTTAGAAAATAAAAATAAATATTGGAAACTCAGATTTTGTTATCTGAAAATTGTAGGACAATATTCACAATATCGTGCTATGTAATGTACTTGGGTGTTGTAAACTAAAATCAGACAATGAGATGAAAAGTCTTCATAATGTATATGAGGCTGTAGGAATTTGCATTGAAATCATAAACTTTCTCCACTCACCTCAATTTGATTGGCTATTTCTATTTCATAAAAGTCCCAAGAATATTTGTAGAGTCCTGAAAAATGTATTTTCTCCCACAAAACAGTCTTCTCACAAATACCTATTCACTTTCTCAGATCTCTACACAATGTCATCTCTGACCAATTTACCTAAAATGATTTTTCTCCCATCTCCATTTCTTTCTATTCTCTTATAACACTTTAGTTATCTTCCCAACACTTACCATCACCTAATGTAATATATATTTGCGTCTGTACATTTTTTGCTTCCTCAGATGAGAGTCTTATCTTTTAATTACTGCTATGACTTCTATTTTGAAATAATAACTTCCATTAACAGGCATTCAATAAATATCTCTCTATTAAATGTATCATGGTATGTTCATAATGTAGTAAAAGTAACTACAACCCAAAGACTTATGCAAGCACAAAAAATTAAGATTTCAGTTATTACTGTAGATGAAGATATAGTTGTATGTGCAATAGACCTTCTTTATCCTCTTTACATGAAAGCACTTTCTTCACCTATATGGCATTAACCTTACATGTTAGATCTCTCTCCTTCTACAGCAGTGCATCCCTATGTTCCTGCTATAAGAACTCAGAGCTTAAGAAAAATCTGCCAAGCATCTAAAGACACATTTACTATATATAATCTTGCTTCTAACAGATTCAGTACAATCTTAGAATTATATAATATATATTAATTTTAGCCAGAAGATACATCATAAGTGTCAGTAGAGATGCATCTGAGTTTGTAGTGCCTTCAACATACTGAAGAATAGCTTCAGTATGTAAGACATTCTTATGAAACCCTATTCTTGCAGTGTTTCATGATTGCCACTGGCATGGTAACCACCTCACCAGTTTCCAACAAAGAACGAGAACTCCAGTGTTTTGATTACAAGTTAACATAAAGATCATTAACCTCCTTTGCTGTCATTATTGTTGTTGCTAAATAGCATGCATACTTGATCCGATTTTTGTTGAATTATTTTTCCAGTACACTTTTGCAACGAGGGTAAAAAACAATGACGTTTACTCTTTCCGGGACATTCTGAATGGCAAATGCTGTGTGTATGTTTGCGCACGTGAGTGTTCGCTAAGCATTTGTGAAAGCTACAATAGTCTCCTAGAGTTTGGAAATTAAGGCTTGAAAGGAAATAAGACCGGTATTCTTCTTGGAAGATAGGTTCATTTTTAGAAGTGTGTTTACAGGCCTAGGTAGACACATGCTCCTGGCTGTTGAATTTGTAATGCAAAGTTGGTACAATTCAGTCTCTATTGTTGCAATAAGAACTTTATAAATGTGCCAAGCAACATTTGAAGTGTGTCAGGGAAGGGAGAGTCATTTTTACCTCTGATGTTATCATTAGCCATAAGAATTTACAAAATGATAAAGCCATAAATATTCCTATATGTACGACATTTAACATCTGCAACCACAGAGTGCATCTCTGAAAATACAGACTCTATTATCAGAGTAAGGTCACAGGCAAAGGTTAGATATTCCAAAAATATTGGAATGATAGGAAAGATTAGGAATGACTAATATTTGTATTGATCCACTTTTTAAGTTGTTTTAAATTTCTTATTTTATTCTTTCTTACAATATTCCTAGGAGACAGTGTTTTTCTATGATGAACAGTATCCTTCCTATTTGATAGCTAATGAGATAGAGGCACATAAAGGTGAAAGAAATTATACCAAGAATCTTTAGAAACTAAGTCAAATAGTAATACGAGAGTTTTACTATATATTACAGCCAGAGATGTTGTATATAGTTACAAGTCACCTAATTTTTCCTACAGTATAAGCAAGTCTGCTCCATTTTAAGGATAGATTTGAGGGGACTGTTGTTTTTAATACAATTTTGCTTTGTTTGATACTTATGTGTTTAATCATTATTGCTGCTGGCTATTGTTTCTTTTCATGTATTTTAATACTTTAATCAATGGAAATTTTATTGGTGCTTGTACCCTGAGGCTATTGAAAGTGTAGGGTGCAATTTTATAAATATACAATTGAAATAAAAAAATAAAACAGATGGGCATAGATACCATGTGGATAATGAGTGATAAAGTCCTTCAGGAGCCAGATAAAGAGGGAGAACTCTTCCCAGATGAGTATTTGCATTACAATCCCTGAATTAAAGAAGTTATCATACTCCGGGGTCTATTATGGGGAGGGTGGAGGGGGGAGGGATTGCATTGGGAGTTATACCTGACGTAAATGATGAGTTGATGGGTGCTGACCAGTTGATGGATGCAGCACACCAACATGGCACAAGTATACATATGTAACAAACCTGCACGTTATGCACATGTACCCTAGAACTTAAAGTGTAATAATAAAAAAAAGAAATTCATAACTTCTGTTCATTGCAATTGCCACCAAAAATTATCTCCTGCTTTTTCAAAAATCATTTAAAATCCAAAATTCTATATGAGACATTAACCTAAATAATCATAATATCTTGGATCTCTTGACTATGGCAAATATAAGCTGCAGGCTTTATTTTTGTAACTGATGATACTAAACATAGTACCTGACTGTATGCTAGCTGATAGTTTTGCTCTGCTTGTTTTATGTTGAATTATACCTTATATTCTTTACATATATTTGTCTCCTCTTATCCAAATGGATTTCATTTGAAGAATGAGAATAGATGTCATGCAGGTGAGTCTTTCAGACATCCCTCAGGAAGTAGCATAGCTCCATGTTCATAACTACTTGAAAAATACCTGTACAATTAATTGAGAACATGCATATAAAACTAACGTCATAAATAGTGTAAATTACTCATTTACCATTTTTTCTTTCTCTTTCATTGCATTTCTTATACGATAATCCCAAGCAAATTAAAAAAATTATCACTGTCCCCTCTATTACCACAGGATAGAGGGCTGAGGAGATGTTGGAGAAAAAATATATCTCCAAAATTTAATTATATCAAACATTGAAATATATTCTGAAGAGTACTATAATATTCCCACTATATTTTAAAATTAAAAAGCAAGAAAGACTATTAACTTTCTAAATTTTTGTTTTCAACTGCTAGGAAGAAAAATAGACTTACTAATCTCTTAGGACACTTCAACAATAAGGTTATCTGATTTTCTCATAACGATTAAATTAATGGAGGTGGACAGGTAAAACGCTTGATGGAGCTGACCTTCTCATGAAGAAGGAAGTTTCCACCCTCTTCCAATCGTGCTGAAACCTGCATTTCTTTTAATGACTCCACTTAGAGCAGCAGGAAGCAAAGTGATCATCACCAGCAGGTACTTAGACAAGAGTGAGAGGTTGGATGTGGACTGCTCTATTAAAACATTCCTGTCTAAACAGGGCTTCCTGGAGCTTAAGTGCCCATTGCTGCAGAAGCCAGGATCCCATCTGTGAGTGCACAGCAAAGCTCACAGCTCTGTCTAATGAGACGAACTGCATCAAGGAGACATCCTTAAACAGACGAAAGATCCATGGCATCTAATGGACAATTAGTTAACTTCATTCTTCAGAGTTTTTAAGCATCTGATAAATGGAGAAAGAAAGAAAAACGCTCTGAGTGAAACACTGAAGGAAATGAAAAGCAGTCTAACAGGAAATGACTTTCAGGTTTTAAATATTTTCAGTTATTATTCTGTCTTAAAGTAAAACGACTAGTAGTCAAGCAGTCTGTTTTTTTACCTTTGTTTCAAATTGTTAAGACTATGGTTAATGCCATTACATGTGGTTAGAACATATGCTGGTCCACTTTTTTGAAATGCTTGTTGAAATTAGTGAGCATATTCCAAATATTGCCATATTTAATTAAATTATATTCAATAATATTCAATCTGGAACAGATCTTAAGGTAACGTGTTCAATTTTGTTATTCAACAGACGATGAAACCAAGGCCCTGAAAGGATAAGTGGTTTTTCTGGGGAAGTCATCTTCTAAAATACAGGATTGGCAATTTTTGAACATAATATTTTGTTTCTTCATCACACTGTTCGATTGAGGAGTGGAAGGAAGCCACATATAATGATAGCATTATAAATTTAGTTTATGTAAATTAATGTATATTATTTTAAGTTAAAATATTAAAGCCTATGAAAGCCTATGAAAAATGTCATGTATATTCACTTTCAAATAATCTATATCTAGTTGGGAGAGAAAGACTCAGATACAGAACAAGAGAATGCAATATATAAAGAAGGACCAAAATATGCATGAATAACGAGTGCTCTCAGTGGTCAAGAAAAAGAGACATGACCCTGAGCTATCCCAAATGGAAAGACTATGGAAGTAAGGATAGTTCTCTCTAAATGGTTAATCAGGACTTGAGTGTACAAAAGAACTAAAAAATGCCTGCCGTTGAGTGCAGAATTGGAATTTACGGGTGTATGGCATTTAACCGATTGATTTAAGAATCAAATTTTTTGAAATGTGTCTCTGTTTGTTTGGGGGACACTAATAGAATCACTTTTCTTAGAGTGTTTATATTTGATTAACTAAATACGGCAGTAAGTACAATGGAAGTCATTAATTAATACTAACCGCAAAAACAATAACAGCGCTGTTGTTCTATTCCCTATCGTCTGGAGTCCTTAACACAACCCCGTGAGATGGGAACATTTCTTTTTTCCCACATTATAAATGAGGAAAATGAGAAAAGAAAAAAAGTAGATTGATTCCAAGTGTATGTGGCTCAAAACTGTAGGCTTTTAACTGTGAAGTCGTATTTTTAAAATTCACAAATGTTATTAAAATATACATTGTTAAAAATGTTAAAATGAAAACATTAAAATACAAATTTGTCTCTCATCATCATGCTAATTTTTTTTCAATGAAAGCAGAAGTAATTCCAAAAGAAATCAAAGTTTCTCCAAGACTTCCAGATTATAATACTAATACAGATTTCACTCTATCAGTGTCTCCTTTCAGCCCAGTCCCAAAGGCTGATATTGATGGTGGCTGCTCCTGAATTTGGAGATGTGAATAAGGCCTGGAGAACAGTGTCTGTCATTAAAAAGTTGCCATCTGTCTTTTTTTTGATATCTACTGTGCTGTAGTAAGTCATAGTATTTCTCTATCCTTTCAATGACAGCTCATGGTAAGATAAACTCACCATGATAAGATAAATGGCAACTTTTTAATGGAAACCACTATGTGTGAGCTGCTTGGTTAGGTTACAGTTCCTCAAAGTGCATCTGATACCTTATTCCCTAATCTCAAAACCAATGACCTATTCTTCAAAGGATTCTCTTTTCAGTTCTGTAACCTACATGATTTACAAAGTCCTCCCCCCACCTTTTTTTTTTTTTAATATCCTCTCAGAATGAGACCTTGAGTGACCTTGTAACCTTAACTTCTTACAGCAAAAATTTTGGAAGTGTTTGTTTAGAAGACAAAAACAATTTTTTTTTTCACTATTTTTAAGATTATATTTGATTAAGTCTGGCTAAGTAGGTGAAATAAGGCCTTTTTTTTTTTTTTTTTGATGGAGATTTTTGCTCTTGTCACCCAGGCTGGAGTGCAATGGTAAAATCTTGGCTCACTGCCACCTCCACCTCCTGGGTTCAAGCAATTCTCCTGCCTCAGCCTCTTGAGTAGCTGGGATTACAGGCACCTGCTACCATGCCTGGCTAATGTTTTGTATTTTTAGTAGAGACGGAGTTTCACCATGTTGGTCAGGCTGATCTTGAACCCCTGACCTCAAATGATCCCCCTGCCTCGGCCTTCTAAAGTGCTGGGATTACAGGCGTGAGCCACCACACCTGGCTGAAATGAGCAATTTTTATTTGTTGGAATTATTTGCTTTCCCGTGTAAATAAACGCACTTTAAAAAGTGATAAGACTTATATCTAGAGCTAGTTCTAATCAATCACAGCTGTGCTGTAACTGTCTGGATGGAGTATCTTCTGCAACTGTCTGCCTAACTACCTGTCAGATGGGTGTGTGCAACACTACTTGGTTGGAGTAAACATGATGATATGGTTTGGCTGTGTCCCCACCCAAGTCTCACCTTGAATTGTAATCCCCACAATCCCACGTGTCAAGGGCGGGATCATGTGGAGGTAATTGAATCATGGGGGTGGTTTCCCCCATGCTGTGCTCATGATAATGAGTGGGTCTCATGAGATCTGGTGGTTTTTTTAAAGCATCTGGCATTTCTCCTGCTGGCAGTCATTCTCTCTCCTGCAACCCTGTGAAGAGGTGCCTTTGCCATGATTTAAAGTTTCCTGAGGCTTTCCCAGCCATGCCGAACTGTGTGTCAACTAAACCCCTCTTCTTTATAAATTACCCCGTCTCAGGAATTTATTCACAGCAGCTTGAGAATGAACTGATATACCTGGTATCGATGCCACAACAGTTTGGGGTGCAGACTTGCCACAGTGACGCTCTCGTCAGGTCCTTTTTTATTGCTGCTGGGGCACCTGAGTATTGTTCAGATGAAAAGATAAAAATAACCTGATACAACAGTTATGGGACTTTAAACAACAGTTGAAATACTCTGTAGAACCATCTTTCTATAGTAACGCCTTAAACAAAATTATCAGTAAGGGTGAAAATACGCATTTTACTTCTGACTATCAAAACACATTTCAAAATTTCCCAATACTTTTGCTTACCTTAAATAGATGAGTCAAGGTCAAAACAAAAGGTCTTATCACTATAAATTTCACAAGGCCTCAGTGTCATTATTTTGAAAAGGTTTCATGGAATTAGATTTATTTTTAAACATTTTATTAAATTACTATAGAGATATCTGTTGCCTTTTGTGACTTTTTCCCTAACATTTAGATGTTTGGTTTAAATCAGAAGATGATGATATCTACATTTTTATACTTAATTCAGAGTTTTGATTAAGCCAAATTTTGTTATAGTGGGTTTACTATGAAAATTCTTTTCACAGTGAGTGAGCGACAATGATAAATATAGTCACTCAATAATTATTCATTGAGTATCTATCATATATAAGCACTAATCTAAATAATGGGACTCAATGTTGAATAAAAGAAAATTCTGCCCCCATAGCAAGAACCATTATAATAGGGGTTTGTGAGGAATTGAACAATAATAAATGCTACGAGTTTAAAGAGCAATTAAGTCATAAAATAATAGTCAAATAGAATATCAAGTGGTATGAGAGAGTAATGGATGATTTGCTCTACAATCAGCGCTGATGCCATTTATGTTAATATTTAACAATGGGAAGGGATCCAAGAAGTATAATTCCAGAGGGACCAAGTGGTGCAAATTGTGATGAGACTCACAGTTATCAGAGTAGGAAAGAGTGTTCGTCTTTGAGCTACAGCATTGCCAATGAGAGGCAAAGTATTAGGAAATGATATTGGAGAAGTAAGCAAGGGTGAGATCCTATACGACCATGAATATCATGGCAAGAAGTTTGGATTTGTTCTACACATAGTTGGAAACCATAGAGTAATTTTAATTATGGAAATAGCACGATCTTAAGTAAAATAAAATTGCCCTGGCTGTTATGTGGCGAGTGGAACACACAGGTGCAACAGTAGACTCAGAAAACAAAGAAAAGGCTGTCTCAGTAGTCTCTGAACAATAATGGTGATTTAGTCAGAGGTGAAAGTGCTGGAAATTGAAAAAACTAGTGAATATAGTAAACACTCAGAAGCCAGTATCAATAACATTTGCTGATGGAAAAGGCCATGGGAAGAGTAGTGTGAAGAAAGAGAAGAATTGAGGAAGACACTACGTTTTGGGTCTGAGCAACTACTTGCAGTGGAAAAGTGTAGAGAAGAGAAAGTGTATTTGGAGATAATATCTTTCTGTTGATTTGTTTACTTGCAATGAAGTTTGAGATGCTTGAACAGTCAGCCAAGAAAAAATGGTAAGTAGGCAATTGGATATATGAGTATAGAGTGCAGGGGAGAGCTCACAATCAGCAGTAGAAATTTGTATGTGAGAAGCATGTTTTGGCAGTTAAATGATATGGACTGGATCAGTTCATCTAAGAAATGTATACAGATAAGAGCATTTCGAGGTCACAATGAGAAAGTGGCACAAGTAAAATTAACTAAGACAGAATAGTCAGTGGAGTGGGAGAAGAACCAGATGAATGTAGTTTCAAAAATTCTGAAACAAATATTTCAGACATAAAAGAGTAGCTAGTTCTGTAAAATGATATGGGAAAGCTGAGTAAGAAGACTGAAAATTGACTTTTGGATTTTGCAAGTAGTTGCTTATACACAACACACATACACTAGAGAGGTAGGTAGGTAGGTAGATAGATCAATCGATAGATAGATAGATTGATTTAGATAGATAGATTTAAATCATGATTTTACATAACATTGCTTGCTGCATGAATCCAGTCAGAGAGTAGTCAAATACCAATTTCTTACATGGTTGATAAATGGAATCACTTAAGTAATATTACTTCCTGCTATATCCATTCCTGTAATTATAATTTAAGAGATTTAAAGGACAGAGATTGACCACCTCTGTAAGTTGTTTAAAACAGCTAAGTTGTTTTTCAAGTGAATAAACCTACTGGGATGACCCTATAAATCTTTTCTAGTAATGATATTTTTATTGATGGAAAAAGTAAACAAAATGAAACTTACCTTTACAAATGCTAAATGAAACAGGGACAGGTAACAATATTTGTCTCTTTCCCCAAATTGTATAAACCTTGCTAAGTGTTCTTACAACAACAAAAACAGTTTAATAAAGGCATAAGGAGACCTTTAGAGGTGATGGATATGTCTATTACTTTCATTATCATGATGGTTTATTGGGTGTATGGCTATGTCTACATTCATCAAATTGTATGCATTAAAATGTATATTTTTTGAATATCAGCTATACCTCAATAAAGCTATTTAAAAACAAGAAAACAAAAACATTACGTCTTTGTTATAAAATGGATAAGAAATAGGCCCAATTTCAGGGATTTTTGTTTTTGTGTTTTGTAGCATTGTGTTTTTTTAAAGTAGAGTCAGTATTGCATTAATTTTCTCTTTTGTTAAGTTACATATTGTAATTTCTTTTTCATTAGCATAATATGAACTTGAGTTTCAATAATTATGACAAATCAGATTGTAACCTCTTCCTCCATGGTGACAGTGCCCTACAGGGATAGGGCATATGAAAGCTGCTGAAGGGATGGGGTGGGTGTCAAACATTGGTATGCAATAGGACTATTTGTGGAGTTTCTTCCAAAATTCCGATTTCTGGGACTACTCCCTGAGATACTGATTCAGTAATTTCAGAAAAATTTCTACAATTACTGATTCAATAATTGTAGAAAAAGCAGTACTTGCAGAAAAACCACATTAGTTTCACTTGATTCTAATATAAATTCTGAGTCTAAGCTTTGAAATTCACTTCTCTAGAAAAAAGATTCAAAAATTGAGAGGAGAAGGTGGTAGGGTTAACCACCTTCTGAGTAAATGACAATTTACCTACATATAACACATAAACATATGCTGTTATGACCAGAATTTCGTATGCATGCATCAATCAATTCCTAAGACAAATATGCCTGTCTATATATGTGTTAATATACATGTTAACACATGTGAGTTCATTTTCCAAAGTATGCGTATATTATATTTATGTTATTTGATATATTATCTTGCATTTGAAAGTGATGAGCTTTGAAATTTGATAGAGGGAAACTAAAAGTTGAACTTAAAAAATATATTTCTTTGTAGCTGACCACTATATGCTAATTAATATTTTTTATCAATAGTTTTCCATTTAATAGAGTTACAATTTTAGCATCTGTTTTAGCTTTAGGGAGGGCCTAGAGCCACCTTCATAAAAACCAATTCTTAATTTTTGTCTCCGTAAAGGAAGGGAAGTTTTAATTTGAATAATAACCCTGAATGCTGAATGTGCAAATAATGAAAGATTATGCTAACAATAGAAGATACAAGCTTCTGAAGCCTGTACATTTGGAGGCATTGTGCTTCCAATACTTCTCTCCAGCCCCTTCTCCCTCCATTTCTCCCTTTCTTCCTCTTTCACTTCCTTCCTCTTTCACTTCTTTTGTTTGGGCTGCCACTGGCAGGGTCCTCCAAGACGTGTCGAAGTAGCAACAGTATTAGCAACAATACTAATCTAACAGTATTAGAGTGAGGAAGACGTGAGCTGCAGTTGTGCCTCTGCCTCAAACAGGCTGTGGGTACTAACTGTCTCTGTTGAGACCTATCTATGTTCCTCTCTTCTTTTGTGATTCATTAGCACTGAATTAGACCAGTCATTCTGAACTTTTGGAGAGATCTTTCGAATGAAGTGAAATCTATGGATCCTCTCCACTGGGGGAAAAAAAAAAAAAAAAAAGTATTAATCACAAATGCACAATCATTTTGCACACAGTCTCAGGTGTGTAAGAGCTTCTGAACTAGAAGGCAGCCAGTTTTAATATTCTATGATTTTCGCTACCATGGAGGGGATTGCAGGGGGAGAGGTAAAGAAAGAGATGTCCGCATCCTTGTGCACTTAATGAAATTCTGTTTCCTACATGAACAGGTAGGACCAAAATATAGCTTCCATAAACCATAAGAATTGCCAGAGAGCTGTGCTCAAATGCTGGAAGAACAGAGACCAGACTCACATTGATTTATGGTTCTCGTTGCACCTTTGGTTGGTCAAGTGTGAATTTGTTTTTTCTTCCTGCAACAATACAATAGATGCTTCTGACTACATTTGGTAGTCATTTCTGGAACATGCAGGGATTAGTTTCAATCATTAGAGAGTATGCTTCCCACCTTGGCCATCATACAGGCTTCTGTGGCATTCAGGACACTGCTATCTAAAAGTTTAGGAGGTCTTCTCTTCAGTTTTTAAAAATTAAACATAATTTAACACCACAATCAAAAGTCTGATCATTATATTTCAGTATCTGAAATCACAACATATGCATGAGCTTTATCTTTGCATTTAGAATTCACCAAGTGATATAAATTCTCAATCCTTAGAATGTAATTCTAACATGATATAAGAGTTTAGTAGATGATAATTAATTTATTGTTTTAACTTTTTTATAACAACAGACAAAAGTCAAAGAGAAAATTTGCTATTTTACCATAATTTATTTAAATTACCCTAAGGCAAAAGCTGATATAAATCGCATATTTAAAACAGCAGTTATTATTACTTTCCGTTGCTGTGTCCCATGGCAAGAGTGACAAACATACTATGGATTTTGACAAGCAGTTAGACTCTTTTACATAGAAGGTAATAGACTTCTTTGTTATCACAAATAACTGTCTTGAGCAAGGAAGAGAGTAACTTGCAAGTGAAATTTGAGGTGACAGTTTTTGGTAGGCGCAATGAGAATATAGTCTCTTAAATTCCAGGTAATTATGTATCTCAAGGCTTAATAATTGGCTTAATGAATGAATAAATAGCTCTTTGGAATAACTGCATACTAGTTTATTAAATGGTTCATGAGGTTATGGTTAGTTTTACTTTGTGGAGTATAATAAGAGCACTTCTAAGTCCAACAAAACACTTTGAAAATGCATTTTATTAATTCAAAAGAGGCCTGGAAAAGACACTGTGGGTGATAGAACAAAAAATTGTCTCTCTTTAAAGCAGTTGGAGCAACAGCTCCAAAGAACTGAAACAAAATGAATACACTGAGCATGTTTCCCTTAGGAAGGCAGTACTTCTAAAGGAGAACAGATACATGAGCCTTAGTCTTTCAAAACTGTTCATTCACAGAGAAATGTGAAACCCAGATGACCAGTCTTCATGAGTGGTAGCTCCTCTCTCTGTCACAGATTCGTGTCCACCGTCTCTCATTCATGCCACTCCCTTCTGTTACTAAGTAAATGCAGCATCGTTTCATAGAGAACTATGTTAATAAAATTAGCTGGTCACACATTGGAGCATTTATTGAGATCCTTTGATTGTACATTTCTAGATCACAGTCAAGAAAGAAAACAACCTGTAGACCAATGAGAAAGTGCATCAAAAGCTGCAGGGGTAGCACATTTTTTTCAAACATCATCTCTTCTGGGAAACATTACCCTTCTGTGCTCTTCCAGACCATTGATTCCATTCTGAAACCATAAAAAAGAGATTATAAATCAAGAGAAAGAGGTACTGGTAGAATAGTATGAATGGTTTATAAGTTATTTTGTGAACAAAATTGAGACCATTAGAGCTGGTGAGCAGCTTTCTAACTCTAATCATTTTTTCCATTAACCAAGATTTTTTTTGCCCACTCTAGAGAGAGTGACATGATTTTTGTAGCTGTATCCTACAGCAGAATTCTAAAGCATCAAACAGGCAGTGCTTACCAATTGCTACCCACTTCATATATCTTGCTAAGGTGTCAATACTCAATATAGGTAAACCTTCCTTCTGACATCTCAGAGTATGAACCACTGGTTAAACTGCTCTAATAAAATAGGGAGATATAATGAAAGTGGTATGAGACTAAAAGTTAGTTGATCTGGGTCCCAATCTTAGTTCTTCTCAGTCACTGGTATAGCCTTGGGAAAAATTGTTTAATAAAATTGAGCCTCAGTTTCCTTCGAAGTACAATGGTAAATATGATGGCATGGACATCTCACAGGATGTTGCACAGAAAAAATAAGATTGCACGTGTGATTATTTTTAAAAAACTGGAAAACATTCTTGAATATGAAAGCACAGTATTCACTATTATTTTTTATCCTATTATTTCCATCATCATTTCTATACTGTTCTAAATTTCTACTGTCTCATTCCAATGAATCTCATGCATATGTTGAGATTATCATCTTATTTCTTTCTTGCTATGTTCTTATTTCTCAGTTGTTATGGGTGTCATCTGTTTCTGCCAACTAGCAGACACATCCTCTTCTGGGTAATGGTTCCTCAATCTCTTTCTGGAACTGTTCTGTTCCTTACCCTGAGTCCACATCTGTTCATATGTTTACAGAGGCCCTGACTCTACCTCAGAGACAAATGAAATGAATTAGATACAAGCCAATCAGTGTTGCATTTCCTCAACTTCAAATATTTGTTCAAGAACTGGCCTGCAATAAAACTTTAGCTGAAAATGCTGGGACAGAGTCTCTTGCTTTTTTTCTACTTGATATCAGCTGGAAAGCATGTACCCCTGAGAACGAACAGCCATTCTGTGACTAAATTCAACACATGTATGAGAGTGAAATATTTGCAGAGTTTGTAGGCCCAAGACATGAAAGACAAAAATCAGATTTTGCTGAAATGATTTGAAATCCTACCTCAAGCTGTGACTGAATGCATACATGCTCCCGTACTGTTCTGTGATCCAGTGCCTTTTTTCCTTTCTAGAAGTCACCTTTGATTGTGTTTTATGTTATTTGCAAAGAAAATAACTCAAATGCAAAAAATTTTATTGTTTGAAAATAGATACTATTTACTGTTTCTGTGTGCCAAGCACTCTTAGAAAACCTTTACACATATAAAACCCACTTAATCCTCCCATACAGCTCTCTGAGATAGATATTATTTTTATTCTCTGATTTAAGATGAGAGAATCGAGATGCAATTTTTCAAAGTCACACAATTAGTAAGGGGAGGAGCCAGTATTCAAACACAGAAGTCATACCATTTTTTTTTTGTATGCAATAAGGATTCTATTTTTTAATGAAAAAAAATCCTAACAACACACAATCAAGGAACAAGAAAATTATATGAGTAACTGAAATTCTTGGACAGTCTTGACTATTTTAACTATTTCAGCTCTGCCCTTGATTACATCCCCTTCATGCAAACCTGTGGAAACCAAGAAAAGAAAGACTCAATGCAAATTTCAATTTCACTTTGTTTTGCACTAGCCTAATGTAATCTGCTCTTCAGAAAATTGACCTGAGGACAGAGATTAGGCTAGTGAAAAACAAGTGAAATTGAAATTTTCTGTAAGTGGCAAGTAGATGGAGAAATTTTCTTCTGCTTACACTCATGGATTACACTATACATAGCTTGCCTCTGAGTGGAACGTGAAGCTTTAGGAAATAACTATTCCAGAGTATCTCCTGCCCTAGCTCCCACCCAGACACTCTGACTATTCCCCCTCAATGCTGTCAGCCATTGTCTGCTCCCTGCTGCTGACACAGGAGATCCTGTGGCTGAGAACCCAGAAAAGGGCACAGAAGGAGAGCTAGCTGCTTGGTACCCGATGGAAACTTACAAATCCAGAAGAGAATGGCGTTATAAGAAAAAGTTACAAATTCCTGTCAATCTGGTTCTTATGGACTATTAAAATACCTAGAACTTTACACTACTTTATTAGGACACTTTCAAAAAAAAGTTTCAGTTGGGCGCAGTGGCTTGCGCCTGTAATCCGGGCACTTTAGGAGGCCGAGGAGGGCGGATCACGACGTCAGCAGATCGAGACCATCCTGGCTAACACGGTGAAACCTCATCTCTACTAAAAATGCAAAAACAAAATTAGCCGGGCGTGGTGACAGGTGCCTGTAGTCCCAGCTACTCGGGAGGCTGAGGCAGGAGAATGGCGTGAACCCAGGAGCGGAGCCTGCAGTGAGTCGAGGTCGCGCCACTGCACTCCAGCCTGGGCGACAGAGCGAGACTCTGTCTCAAAAAAAAAAAAAAAGAAAGAAAAGAAAATTTCAGGACTTATTTTATGCAGGGCACACCACTTGGAATCATGGCTCAGCTCTCCCAAACTAGTTATAAATGTGCTGCATAGTCCGATAGGGTTCACTTCTTTGTTCCCAGGTGGTTACATATCATCACTCAAAGGAATCACTTAAGATAACATTGATATATGAATTATTTTTCCCTGACCAAAAGGAAGCTCTTTCCAGTCAATTGACACTCAGTCTTGAGTGTCTGAATGTCTTGCAGTTAAATTGTTAGAAAATGACATTGAAAGTGGGAAAGGTTTTTTTCTCTTTTGCCTCTCTTCTAACTTTAATATACTAAACGTATTTTCAGTTACTTCATAAACTTGAAATAAATACTTAACAGAAATTTTCATTAAAAATTCATAATAATTTTCAACATCAAATTCTAACTCTAATGCTCATCATAACTCCATTTTAAATAACAATAGTAATTCTCACTGTCTTCTTTTCTGAAGCACAAAACCACTGCTGTCTTCAAGAGGAGAATGAGACACTAATTCATGTCCCCATTACATCTTGGCTGGATTACTGCAGTTCATTATAGACTTTCTTGCCTGTTTACTTAGGCAATATATCTTGTCATTACATATACTACATTTCTCAGGTTCAAGACAACTGCACAAAGGCTGTATTGCTATTATAAACCTTTAATTTAAAAATCCATAATTGAAGAAGGGCAAATATGTGGTTGAGGCTTGAAGCATTGGTCATTTGGAGGCACTCCAACATTGAACTGCACTTGCTCCAAGTAATAATTTCAGAGGTGAGATAAGCAGGGTGATGAGGCCATGGATCTAAATAGAACCAAATCCCTAAGAGACAATGTTGTCTCACATCTAGAGCCTCATACCTGTGCTTCTAACTATTAACACTGGTAAAACCCTTATTGCCAAGATAGAAACAAAAGCTGCAAAAATCAAGTAGAAAGGTCCTGGAAAATGGCCTTCAGAAAACAAATGGTGTGTGTGTTCATTTCTCCTGAGGTTTCACTAATTTAAACCCTCTCAGCCAACATGGTAGGGAATGTGTGTATTTATACTAACCTATGTGTACACACAATCCATGTTTACTTTATCTGACTATTATCTATCTATCATCTATCTATCTAATCTAATCTATCATCTATCTTTTAAAAGAAGCATGAGTTTATTCTGATATCTCCCACTCTGACAAACCACTTCAGAATTCATTGTCGCTTTTTCTATTTGCTTTTTTTTTGTTAACTGCTCCTACAAGGGCAAAACTGGTTCTCATTATCTATAATATATTTACCTGTTCAAACCTTGCATAAATGTAGTCAGAACTGCTAAACTGTACCCCTGTGAAAAATAAATCTAGACATAAGAGAAAATTTTTTTGTGTACAATTTTTCTAGCCTAACGCTATTTAGTCAAAATACTGTTTTACCAAGGTATTTAGATGAGTTCCTTTCCTTTCCTTCCCCTTCAGTGAGCTTATGTCATCTATCTGTAATATAGTTAAATTCTTTCTTCATGTATTGTATATACCAACTAGAGTTCTCCAACCATCCTTTTTGGTTTTTATTTTGTAGTTGAAAACTTATGTATAACAGATTTATATACAACATACAAATTATAAGTACATCTCCAGATCACTTACACACTTGAACCTCCTTTGTGACCCTTTTGATCATGATTTCTCAAAAAAAAAAATCTTATTTTGACTTATGTAACAGGGGTTAACTTTTTCAACATGCTGTAAATAGATAACCTTTTAAAAATTCGATACATTTATGAGGTCCACCCCTCATAATGTAGTGACACGTATGAGGCACTTGTTCTTTTTAATTGCCCTATAGTATTCTTGAATCAACTTTATTGAGGTACATTGGACATGCAATAAACTGCACCCATTTTTAAGTATACTGGTTGAGTTTTGACACACATAGGCATTCATTTAACTACCGTCTTACTCAAGATACACAATTCTTCTATCACCACAAAAAATCTCTCACGCTGCTTTACAGACTGGGCCACCTTCCCCCTTGTATTAGTTTGTTCCACAGGCTGAACAGGAAACATGGCTGGGCAGGCCTCAGGAAACTTACAATCGTGGCAGAAGGTGAAGGGGAAGCCAACACGTCCTACATGGCTGGAGCAGGAGAAAGAGAGAGCACAAGGGAAGATGCTAAACACTTTTAAACAGCCGATCCCATGAGAACTCAATCATGAGACGACACTATGGGGATGGTGCTATATCATTAGAAACCACCCTCATGATCCAGTTGTCTCCCACCAGGCCCCACCTCCAACAATGGGAATTATAATGCAATGTGAGATTTGGGTGGGGACACAGAGCCAAACCATATCACCCCTGTACCCTGCAAAGCACTTATTTCTTACCAAATTGGTCATTTGAAATATTAAACTCTGCATGTACCACTTTGGATTGAAAAGAGTTTTTGTTATTTAATTGCTTTCTATTTTTTGTTCTTATTTAAGAGTTTAAACAGGTACCTCCATCGTCTTCTTGCTTATATGGTTTCTAAAAAAAAATTGGCTGTAATTGTTAGCATTCTTTTTTTCATGGACAATATGTATTTTTTTCTCTGTTTGCCCTCAGAATTTTCTTTGTTGCTTTTAGCAGTTTACATTTTTTATATAGCTAGTTGTATTTTTTCCAAATCGATTATTTGCTTGTTTTTTGTTTTTATTTTATTTGATGTTCTCTAAGCTTCTTGGATTTCTGTTTTATTGTCTGTAATTAATTTTGACAAATCTTTGGATGTTATTCTTCAAACATTTCTTCTGTTCTCTTTTTTGCTACATCTCATGCTTCCAATTTCAGATATGTCTGAACATTTTAACATTTTCTCACCATACTTGGATGCTCTGTTATAGTGTTTTAAGCATTTTATCTCTTTGTGTTTTGATTTGTGTAGCTTCTATTGTCCCATCTTCAAGCTCACTGATTCTTTTCTAATTCAGATCAATCTCCTGATAAACTCATGGAAAAAAACCAACAATTCTTCATCACTCTCATTGTTTTTTATTTCTCATATTTTTAATGTTTTTGGATAGATTTCATCTCTTCTCTGAAATTACTCATCTGATAGTACATGTTGTCTAAGATTTCTATTGAAAGCTTCATATATCAATCATAGATAGCTTTAATTCCTTCTCATACAGTTCTAACATGATCTAGTTCTCTTGATTGCTTTGTCTCTTCTGATTGCATTTGTTCTAGCCTTTTTCTTATGCCTCCTATATTTTGGATAAAACCAAGACATCTCTTTTGGATATTCTGCATTGTGATCTATAGTGAGTGATTAAGCAGTGAGGAAAGGACTGTAAATACTACACGGTGCTGCTTCAAAAACAGAACTGAGAGCACAGGTATAACGTGAGTTTCTCCTGCCAGCTCATGGGGAGAACATTGGGTCAGGCATAACTGAATACACTGTGGGTGGTACTCAAGACGAAAGCCCCCGATCTCTTGCTGTGTTGTTACATCGCTTAAGGATTGCTATGGAAGGTTTAGGAAGGGGCCGGTCCTCCTGTTGTGCCAGTTTGTCACTGACTACATGAAGAAGATTTGCTGCCAGTATCACAGTCTAAATTTGAAATGTAACATCTATTGGCTTCATTCCTCACCTAAATCTAAGACAGTGAGAAGTAATTTTAATATTCTATTTGATAAAGAACAATTCGCATTGGGTATTAGGAAAAAAAAAAAACTACTGAGTGAGATCAGAATTTTTCTGTGAGCAAGATACAAACAGTCTGTGTTTGTTTTATTTATAGATGCCTTCAGGTCTTAATATTTTTCGACTATCTCACCATCTTTCTTTTGTTCGTGGTTATCTGTGAAAAGTATGATTGAGTGCATCCAAACTAAGATACATGTGTGTGTGTGTGCATGCGTGTATTTCCATTAGCATTCTCATTTCATCATGACTGATAGAATCCTAAATCTCTCTATTCACTGGGTCATACTAATTGCCTAAGTCAAACTTTAATATTGGGAGAAGTGCTCAATCTAAGTCAGCAAATAAACTGCTAAATAGAAGAGATCTCTGCCTTAGTGGAGAAGGTAAACTGGTGCCTCAATTATTCCCTTCACTTCCAAGTTTCTGTGACTGTCGAATTGTATCTTCTCACTTTTCCATTAAAATACATGACACAGGCTGGGCACAGTGGCTCACGCCTGTTTTCCCAGCACTTTGGGAGGCTGAGGCGGGCGGATCACCAGGTCAGGAGATTGAGATCATCCTGGCTAACACGGTGAAACCCCGTCTCTACTAAAAATACAAAAAAATTAAATGGGCGTGTTGGTGGGCCCCTGTAGTTCGAGCTACTCAGGAGGCTGAGGCAGGAGAATGGCGTGAACCCAGGAGGTGGAGCTTGCAGTGAGGCGAGATGGTGCCACTGCACAGAGCCTGGGCAACAGAGTGAGACTCCGTCTCAAAAAAAAAGCATGATACAAAAGAAAGATCAAGTCCCTTACGAGAAAACCTGGGTTGTTCCCAAAATATATTATACTCTGTGATGTTATGTAAATTATGTTTTGTAAATTATAGTTTCACTATTTTTAGTTTATTTTTTATTATTTTTATTTTTTTGGAGATAAGATCTTGCTCTGTTGACCAGGCTAGAGTGCAGCAGTGTGATCGGGCCACGGGGGAGTGGTCCACTCCAGTGGGGGAGCTCAGACGTGACAGGCTGCAGATCTGGAGCCCTGCCACGTGGGGAAGAGCTAAACTCAGCAAGAATTTGAGTGCAGCGCTGGCGAGCCGGCACTGCTGGGGAACCCGGCGCAACCTCCGCAGCTGCTGGCCCAGGTGCTAAGCCCCTCTTTACTCTGGGCCAGCGGCACCCGCCAGCCACTCATGTGTGGAGCCCACTGTGCCTGCGCCTGCCGGAACTCACATTGGCCCGCAAGCCCCGCTCGCAACCCTGGTTCCGACAGGATCCTCTCTCTCCACCCTTCCCAGCAAGCAGAGGGAGGGGGCTCCAGCTTCAGCCAGCCCAGAGAGGGGCTCCCACAGTGCCGTGGCGGGCTGAAGGGCTCCTCAAGTGTCCCCAGAGTAGATGCCGAGGCGGAGGAGGTGCTGAGAGTGAGGGCTGCTAGCACATTGTCACCTATCACTTCCAAGAGGGAAGACTGGCTGGTAGTAGATGCGGGGGATTTTATAGTCCGGCTTGAGGAGGCAGTGTCAGATTAACATTTGGCTCACAGATTGGCTCAATCAGGTGTGGTGTTTACATAGAGCTTGGGAAAGGCTGGATGCCCCACTCTAATCTTATTATGCAAATAAATTCTCCACTTGACCGGGGCCACCTTATCTGTTCCTTACAGTACATGTGGCTGACAGAGAAGAGAAGATGGAGCCACCATCTTGAACATGTCTAGTTCCTAGTACCTGGCATCATTCACCTATGCAAGCTCCCAGCTTGTCTATGTCTGCAGTTCGACTTTACAGGCTGTTCTTTGTTAGAAAATGATTTGGGGCTGCTTTTCATTAAGAAGAAAAGTCTTACCAAAGACTCCCATACCCTCATTCTCTGCCTAAGTGATTTTTTCTTAACTCCTATATCAATAGCTCACTGTAACCTCAAACTCCTGTGCTGAAGCAATACTCCCACCTCATCCTTCTGAATAGTTAGAACTACAGGTGCATGCCACCCTGCCCAGCTAACTTCACTTTACTTATTTTCATCTTTTTGTAAAGATGAGGTCTGGCTGTGTTGCCTAGGCTGGCCTGGAACTACTGGCCTCAAGTGGTTCTTCTGCTTTGACTTCCCAAAGCACAGGAATGACAGGCATGAGCCACCAAGCCTGACCTCCAGTGCTGTGTATCAAGGGAAATATAAATATCCTGCCATGGTGAGATGAGACAATGTATGCAAAAACTGATTTTTAAATTATAATAGTTATACATACTTAAGACACCATTTATTAACATTTACCACATACCCTATAGGCATAGTCCTTGAAATTTTAACAACCCCGAAGTTAAGACTGAGGTGTGTTGGAGTTTAAGTGTTCTTGCTTTTTTTTGTCTCCTTAGTTCAACATAAAATAATGGTGCTTTTTTCTAAGTAATAGTACCTTTGAATCAGTGAAAAAAAAGTATAATTATTATAAATTTCAGTATTTCATAGCACAACTTCATATAAAAGAAGTATTTATACAAACTGACTGCAAAAAAAGTAATCATAGACCGATGACAACACAGAAAAAAAAGCAAAAAAAAAAAAAATTGAGATGAAAAGCTCCATGTGCTAGTAGAGTCAGTCTCATTTCTTGGCAAGTATGACAGCACATTTAATTAGATGAAATAAAATAACAGCATTCTCATATTGTTTTAAAATACTGAGAAGAACATGATAATAGGCCCTTTAAGTATAAGTAAACGTATAATATCATGTTTTTAATACCACTTTAATATATACTCATTTTATCCTGTTCTCATCACAGCTCTATTATATATGCAGTGCAAATATATACAACCTCCTTTTACAGAGAGTAAAACTGAAGACCCCCAGAATGTAGTAATGCCTCTCAGTTCATGGTGTGTTAACATGAGTTTAAGACCTGAAACAGGATTTGATTTCTAAATCCATTTTCTTTCTATCATGCCAGGCATAATTTTCTCCTAGTAGACTCTAGAGGCACTAAAAGCCTAAATCACAGGCTTTTTGACTGAGCTTCAGAGCAAGAATAACCAAAAGTTCAGAGGAAGGGAAGAAACAATAATGCTGCATGGAGGATGGAAATATAGAACCCTTTCTTTTCTGTCTCATTTGCCCCGGATGTTTTCTTTGTTTAGAGTCAATTAAAATCCTGGTTTCTTATTGAGGCACTCAATATCTTACAATAATCCGTAACTATTGATTGTAATCGAATTATTGTTCCATGTCCACACAAATGGCAAATTTACAAAGAATGAAATCTGATAATATTTAATAAAATGTTCACTGTTACTTCAAAGTAGGTGCTATGCATTTTACATTGGGTTCCTCATTGTATCCACTCAGAAATCAAGTGTCACACTAGATTTCAATCCTTGTCAGCATGTTTGGAAAGACAAGGTTGTTTCTATGGCATAATGTTGCTTCCTATTATAAATTATAACAAAATTCAAATAAAAAAATACACTTCATAGTTGTTAAGTCATGAACAGGTAAGATGGTTCCATGAACAATATATTACAAACGTGGATTATAAACAACCAAGTTATCAAATTAAATTAAAGTTAATGTTAAATCAAGTATTCCACAAACTCTCTTTAAGCAATTTAATCTACTTTTGTGGCTTCACCATCACTCAGATGTAAATGACTTCAAAATTTATATAGCCTGGCCACATTCTAAAATTCTGACACATGTAGCCAGTTGCCTCCAAAACATTTCCAGTTGGACTTACCACCAGTTTCTCAAGTAGAACACACCTTCCTCAGTGCTGGAAATGATGCTGTGTTTGTATTAGTTTATTTGTTTTATAAGAATATGAGATAAACTATTGATGGCGTATCTTTAATATTTTGTTTTTAGGATATTTCCTGGTATACAGTAGGTAATCAATGATTATTTATTTCACAAATGAGTAGTAACTATTATGTACAGTTATTGCTGTGTTACATGATCACAAAGAATTAAATGTTTAGGTGAGAAACTCAGTGAAGCTCAAATTATGCTTAATTTGTACAAAAAAAATGAATAGAAAGAAATCTAGCTGGAACATAAAGTCATTTTGAGGTAGAGGCCCCAGTGAGGTTATCTGTATTTAAATTCTATGTATAAACAGAACTGTCTTTATTTCAGGGGAAAAATGAAATAATCTCTAACAGCTCAGGGTCAAGCTTTGAATTTATTCAACCCATATAGTTTGGCCAGGATACCAGACAAAAATTCAGGTGAAGATATTATTGTTCTTCTTCTCCATGCTGTTGGCTCTAAATAATGTCCTCTATTATCCTTTAGCTCCCCAGCTCTTATAGATGAAAACAAGTCCAGCAACAGATTCTGCTACCGTGTTTTTCTTTGTACGAATATTCACCCCTGCAACAACAGAATTTGATGTCAATTTAGTTTTGTTGTAACCACATGTTAGTCTTTTACCCCAGTGTCTACTGTGGGCTCTTATTTTATTCCTTCTGTCCAACACTCTTTTCTAAAACTAATGTCCTTCTACCTGTTTGTGTCTCCTCTGTATAAACCCAATAATTATTATGTAGTTTAATGACACTACAGCAATAAAATTAATAATGGCTGTGACAGTGTCAACTAAACATTTAAAAATGCCTTCAAATGTGAATGTAATGTAAGTCTATGCAACATAGCTATCTGCACACACTTTATTGTCAGCTTTAAAAATCTTAACCTCAATTTCGAAAGTTGATTTTATGAAACTCCTCAGTTTATAGGATGCAATCATCATCAGTCCATACAAGGCCATTTCTTTTAGTGTTTATTCTCTTTTTACCCAAATTTCAGTTCTATTCTATCACTCTTTCATTGGCTTCAACTTTCATGTCAAATATCATATATATACACATATATATGTGTGTGTATATATATATATATATACGCCTTCTCTACAACATATGGTAATTATTTATTGTCTATGTGTTTGTAAATTATCAAAAAAACTTATTGAGCTATAGGTAGAATTATATTTCTTATAGTTTTTCACTCAACAGTTTTCAAATTCCATCTGGGTTGCCAGACATACTTTGGAGCATCTAATTTTAACTGCTTTATGTTATGGACCGAATTGTGTCTCCCTACAATTTATTTGGTGAAGTTACAAGTCTCCAGTACCTTGGAATGTAATTGTATGTGAAGAAAACATCTTTAAAGAGATGGTTGAGTTAAAATGAAACCCAAATCCAATATGACTGGTGGATTATAAGAAGAAGAACAGACGTTGGAGGCAAGTGTACACAGGGAAAATACAATGTGAATAATAAACAAGAGAGCCTGTCATCCAAGGAGAAAGGACTCGGGGAAGCTATTCCTGTGACACCTTGATCTTGGGCTTCTAGCCTTCAGAATGGTGAGAAAATAAATTTCAATTGTTTAAGTCATTCAGTCTCTGGGATTTTGTTACAGCATCCCTAATATAATAATACATATAATATTTCATTACATGCATGGATTTGTGAACCAAAATGTATCTAAGACAGGTCTCAATCAATTTAGAAAGTTTAATTTGCCAAGTTCAAGGACATGCACCCAAGAAGTAGGTCTGTGCCTTCTCCAAATAAGATTTTGAGAGCTTCAATATTTAAAATGGAAAATGTGAATATTGGAGAAGGAGGAAGAAATTCTACAAAGGTGTGGGTAAATAAGCGACCAAACGGTTGAATCTTTTGAGTCTCTGATCAGCCTTTCACCAAATACATAATTTACATGTAAGAGACGAGTAAAGGAATTGTCACTTACGCCTTCCTCTAGCTCAGTGAATCTGCATTTTTACATCAGAGGAAACAATCAGATATGCATTTGTCTCAGGTGAGCCGAGAGATGACTTAGAGTTCTGTCCTTCCGGCATCTGTGAAGATAAGCTATCGATATACACTGTCATGGTGACGTTCAACAGAACCATTTTACAGTAAAGATCATGGGGCCCATAAGGAATTTCCTAGTGGGCAAATTGTGAGGGAGGTATGTAGCTTTTTGTAAAACAAACAAAAAATATTTGTAGCTATCTTATTTAGCGGTAAAATGAGAGACAGGTGTACTTGATGCAGTTCCCAGCTTGACTTTTCCCTTTGGCTTAGTGATTTGGGGGTTCCGAAGTTTATTTTCCTTTCACAGATTCTACACACGCATGCACACATACACAGATCTAATGTCGCTCATACAGTTACAGTGGGTCAGCATGAGCAGGGCAGGAGACGGCTCCCCCACCCCACCAGGAATGTCAGGCCACCATCACGTGATGGTCAGATGGTTATAAACTGTCTCACTAAAACAGTAATTTGTAGCAGCCAGATCTAGGGAAAGGCAGTCTCCTAATGAAAAAAACCTGAAACTGGTGATCAGCAGTTTCCTGAGAAGATCTCAGGAGTTGGGTGAGTGGGTTCAAGCATGTTCACTAAGAGGCAAAATGGTACAATTTAACTGGTATATGACCTAGGAACATTTGGTAAGGGAAGAACACCTCAAGTGAGCATGTGTACAACTCCAGTAAATATACTGCACATGGTCACCTCCCAAGCACTGGCTAGTCACCGTGTATGTGGACAGCCCATGCCAAGAGAATTAGGGAGAAGGGAGCAAGACCCCAGAAGTATGCCAACATATAAAACAGGGTCAGAGATCAAACAGGGCACTTGATCTCTTAAGTTGCCCACTTGGTCTGCTTCCAAGTGTATTTCGCTTCATTTCATTTCTGCTCTAAAGCTTTTTCATAAACTTCACTCCTGCTCTAAAACTTGCCTCAGTATCTCACTCTGCCTTATGCCCCTCAGTCAAATTATTTCTTCTGAGGAGGCAAGAATTGAGGTTGCTACAGACTCATATGGATTCGCTGGCAATAACAATATCGCCAGCTCCTGTAATTGTCACTTCAGTTGTAACCAACTCTCTGCAACCACAAATAGTGCTGTGATAAACCAATTCATATATAGCTCCTTTGCAGGGGATTCTCTACAGCATATTTCCTCAAGAAAAGAGAGGGTATGCACAACCATTTTCACTGAATATGGCTAGTTTGTTCACTTAAATGGAAGTATCATATTACACTCTTACTAGCAACACATGACATTTCCTTTTTCTCTACAAGTTAGCCAAATTAGTATTATTTGAGTAACTTATTTTCAACACTCTGAAGGGTGTCAAAATGTATCACATTGTTGTAATGTGTGTTTATCTGATTATTAGTGAGAAATACTTTTTTGTTCCAGAACTCTTGATCACTTTAGTAGTAATTATCCATTCAGATATTTTGTCCATTTTTTTGTTTGCTTTCTGATTTTTTCTAATTTATTTGAGCTATTTATTATATTTTTAAATATTAACTCCTTATGGAGTTTAGGCATTGGAATATCTCTTTGCAGTCTATTATTTATCTTTTTACTCTACCATATCCACTAAATTCACTAAATGATGGCTGAAAGGATAGTCTTAAAGGGAACTCAAACCCTAACCAGTTTGGCTTTCCATAATCTTGAAATTTTTATCTTTTTGAATTCTGCCCTTATCTTTATGATTCCCTTTGTTATCTTTTCATTATGTTTTATTTAGTTTCTGTCTTTCTGGATTTTTTTTGTATTTTTTATAGCTGAATATGAATTTTTCTCTAAGTACTACTGGTTTAGCTGTGTTTAATAGATTCAAGGCTGGGTGCAGTGGCTCACACCTGTAATCCCAGCACTTTGGGAGGCCAAGACAGACAAATCACGAGGTCAAGAGATCGAGACCATCCTGGCTAACGTGGGGAAACCCTGTCTCTACTAAAAATACAAAAATTAGCTGGGCATGGCAGCGCATACCTGTAATCCCAGCTATTCGGGAGGTGGAGGCAAGAAAATTGCTTGAATCCAGGAGGTGGAGGTTGCAGTGAGCCAAGTTCATGCCACTGCACTCTAGCCTGGCGACACAGTGAGACTCCATTTCAAATATATGTATATATTATATATAATATAATTATAAATATATTATATAATATATAATATATGTTAGTAATTATATATATAATTATAAGTAATTATAAGTCAATTTTCTGTAAGATCTTTATAGTTTCTTTTGGAATTAGGTTGCTCTTTAACTCAAAAGTGTAGTAGTAAAATTTCAAGTTAAATTTATATATAATTTTAATGCTAGACTATGCCTATTAATTAATAAGGCCATTGTATGCTGATCGGAGAATATATGTGAAAAACTATTCTATTTTTTGGAATTTTTGATGTATCATTTGTAGGTCAAGACACAGTTACTGTTCATGAATGCTCCATGTATTCTTGGAAATTATGACTGTTGTCTTTGTTGGACAAAAATTTGATGTATGTGTAAACATGACTGTAAATACACTATTTAGAAATATTTATTACTTTATGTCCAACAAATACGTAGAATATTTGTTCTTCTTAATCGTGTTTTTCCAATGATCAATGTTTATTACATTTTCTCTGTTTAATTCCTCAGATTCTGTAAAGTTTATGACAAAATATCAAGCAAGAATTGCTGATTTGTCTATCTCCTCTTCATTGCTGTCAATTTTTTGATTTTTGAGTTGTTTTGTTATGTATTTATATGCTAATGATAATTATGTTAATTATATCTTCTTGATTATATTATTTACTTTGTTAATATAGAATACTCATTCATATTTATAACTTCTATCAAAAATTTGTATTGTTTAACATAAAATTGCTGCATTTTTTAATGTTGTTATCTTGTTATATTTTTTCCAATTGGTCATTTTCAAGCTTTCTGTATTATTTTTATTTAAAGTATTTCTTATGATCTACCCATCTTACAGATGTTTCCTTTCTATGCAAACCTATGTCTCTAGCTTTTGTTTGGTGAGTATAGTCTATTTTTATTCATTAGTAGTACTCTAATATTACAACTTATTTCTGCTTCATTTCAAAATATGCAATATTTTACTATGCTTTTTTTTTCTCTCACTAAATAGATCAAGTTCATTTCTTGGCAGTGTTCATTCAATGCTTTAAGCTTCTCTTAGTTTTATTTTATCACATTTTGGTCTTATTTTTAAATTTTGTAGACACCCAGCATCTCCAATAGACTCTTCTTTATGCCTAGCTGTTTGGCCTAAGTTATATTTCCAATATCTTTCTATATCTTCCTGTGGATAAAGTCTATTGAGATTTTTGTTTATTCATCCCATTAATTCTTTGCCATAACACATAGCTTACTTAGTTTTCTGTCTTTATGTAGCACTTCCACCTTTTAGTTGTCTTGACCTGTTTTCCTGAGCTGTCAACTAAATTGTCTGGTATGAGGGTTTGTGCCTCAGTGCTACCCATTCACCAGCTCTCTCCAACCACTTTCGCCAACACATACCAGAAAATGCTGCCCTTAATAAGTTAGAGGTGTTCATCTTACAAACAAAATGAAACAAAGAACACTGCCTTGGACCGTAGGCTGTATGTTCTGGGGACAAGACGACTCTCTGAAACTCGAGTCTTCCTCTGAATCTGTTGAAATCTGTGCCCTAATCTAACTAGTCCCTAAGGACCTCCTTGGTCTGTTGTAAGTTGATACAGCTGCTTCTAGAATACTGTGGTGAGTAGTGATACACTAATGGCAATTTGGGGGCAAGAAATAAACACAAGTGTAAAGATCTTACTTTTCTTATTCTTTAGCTAGAAGTCCTTGATTATGGAATGCACAGTTTTCAGCTCCCTTCTTCCATCTCTCACTGGCAACCAACCATTTTATTCTTACACAAAGATTTCAGAGACTTCATATTTACTTTCACAGATCTGAAAATCTCCAAATTCCTTCTGTATGATTGCAAGATTGGATTTAGATGAGGGTAGAGGAAGAAGCCAAAAACTCATGATATTTTCCCCGTCTTCTTGGGAAAATAAAGCTGGCAACAGCTTCTGGAGGAGCCATCATTTTTGTATACGTGTGTGTGTTTGTGTGTGTGCGTTGTTTAGAGTGTGTGTTTCTGCCGTAGCTTTCAGTTTCAGTATCAATATTGGCTAATTTTCGCTTAGGCTTTTCATAATAAAATAAAAATATATCCAAATAACTAATTTTTTTCTCCTAATGTGTGAAAAATTTTTAACTATGAGTTTTTCTTGAGTTTCCAGCATGTACATACCAAACAAAAGCAAAGTAAGATGTAAACATTCATAGCTTTACTCTCTTCCAAGCAGGATGAAAAGATTTCCTACATCCCTCCCTGCCTTTCTACTAGCTCACCAATACAGTTGCATTTAAATATTTAATTCTGTTCTGAAACTTTCTGCTTATAAAATTGTATCAATAGCTTGACCACATAACAAACATTTTAAGGTCAATAGCACAATTGCTCCACTATGAGTCTTGCTTTCATATGGAATGGAACAATTCATTTATCTGAGGTTATTAATATAAGTACATTTCATTGTAATATTTAAGTTTCATTTGATTAATTTCAATGGTAACCTTAAGGTTTTGAATAAACTTTGAAAGAAGCTAAGTAGCTTCCCTGCAGAATGACTCTATTTTCTTTCAAGATATAGAATTCTATTACCTCCAATACGTTGAAGACTTTGAAAATTTTCGTTGACAAATAGTTGTCATCCAACTTAAGATAACAAAACACAACAAAGAAACTCAGCATGTCTTTATGTGAGAAATTTCAGCATATTACTTACTTTTTCCATTTGGTATCTATGTCCAGTATGTTTGACTTTAGTTGAAAAATAATTTGTGCTAATCTAAGACATTGTGCCAACTGAACCTAAGATAAATCGGTCTTGTTATATTAATGATCAGGTTTTATTTTAAAACTCCCCTTTTGCAAAATCAATGTTCCACTTTTTTCTCTTATAGAATTATTTTACCTTACCAGAAAAATATGTAACTACTTATAGAATTTTTATAAGTTTAAAAGGTAGATGTTTTCTTCAATGTAAAAATTAAAGAAGAAGCACACCTAATTAACTTCAATCACTAAAAATCATAGTCCAGGGTTACTAAGGTTCAACATTCCACAGTTTAATACACACCAGAAAGATACACCTCTTTCATGCACATCTAAGCCTTACTTCACATTTAATTCTTCATAATGCATAGATATTTTAATAAGGTAATGATGTGTTCAGTTTTATATTATATATGAAGATTGTTTTTTAAATAGAGGGTCCACTAGGGGCCGTGTGTGGTGGCTCACGCCTGTAATCCCAACACTTTGGGAGGCCAAGCAGGGTGGATCACTTGAGGCCAGAAGTTTGAGACCAGCCTGGACAACATAGTGAAACCCTGTCTCTGCTAAAAATACAAACATTAGCCAAGTGTGTTGGTACATGCTTGTAATCTCAGCTAATTGGGAGGCTGAGAGATGAGAATTGCTTGGACATGGGAAGTGGAGGTTTCAGTGAGCTATCATGCCAATGCTCTCCAGCCCAGGTGACAGAGCAAAACTCTTTCATAAGAGAGAAAGAGAAAGAGAGAGAGAGAGAGAGAGAGAGAGAGAGAGAGAGAGAGAGAGAGGATATACTAGGAATAAAGTCAGCTTAGTTCTGAAGTTTTCTATTTAGTGTCCTAAAACCTTTGCAGTGCTACAAGGAGGACAGGCAAGTGCACACATACAAAGACAGACACTCTTTTAACCTAGGTTAAATTTAGATGACAAAAAAGTATAAAAATCAAACACACACACACAAAACTTATTCCTCTAATTGTATGTATGTGGGCCAGAAAGAACCAACAACAGCAGAATCAAGGCAGAAGACTACAGCTGGGTGACAAGAAAGGAACAAAGGAAAGAGCTACAGTGGGGTGGAGGTGGGGAGGTAATAGATCTCCGAATGGACAAGCCAGTAACCGCTACCCAGAGGTCCAGGCCTCACCTTGACTAGCACTTCTGTGATCAGGCCCAGGATTGAAGAGAGCATGAATGATGAGATGACCTAGAATTAGAAAACATGAAGAGAGGCCCAAGACTGAGAGAAGGAAGGAAAGGTCTTATTATTTGATGCAATAGCCAGTGAAGGAAGGAGTCAGGTGAATGTCGGTGGGAGAAAGAATGTACTTAAGTGAGATTACAACCTGGGGACTATATTCTTAAGGAAGAACCTATCCTTATATCTACAGGGGAGGACAACATTGAAGATATAAATGTGACAACTTCTTTGATTTCTCAACCTTTTCCATAGGGATCATCTGCCTTTGATATTTCTGCAAAAAATCATATCATTCACATATTTGTATTACCATAAAAATGACTAAATACAGTAACCATCAGAAGATACAAAGTAAGGAAAGAGAAATGAAATTAGGAGAAAATGTAGCCACTAAGAGTGTTTGTGTGTGTGTGTGTGTGTGCAGTGCACACAAATTAAATTTCTAACAAGAATTTTATATATTAATTTTTGAAGTACATGAAGCAATTCTAGCTATGACAGAAGACCAAACACCAAGACAGGAAATCAGGAGTAGAAATACTGGAAAACAAGAGGCAGTATACAGGCCAAATGAGAGGGTGAAAGGAAAACTTATAGAACTGAGGAAATAGAAGGGGGGAAAAAAGCAATTTGAGAAATGAATACTAAACTAACACGAGTGCAAAGGAAAATAGATCCCACAGATATTGCATTATAAACTACAAGTAATATAATTGAGAAAGAAAAACAAGCTAAAAAAGAAATAAAGGTCAAAAGAGCAAGAAAATATGAAGAGTAGGCCAGGCACAGTGGCTCATGCTTATAATCCAAGCATTTTGGGAGGCAGAGGCAGGTGGATCACTTGAGGTCAGGAGTTCAGGACTAGCCTGGCCAACATGGTGAAACCCCATCTCTACTAAAACTGCAAAAATTAGCCAGGTGTGGTGGCAGATGCCTGTAATCCTAGCTACACAGGAGGCTGAGACAGGAGAATTGCTTGAACCCAGGAGGAAGAGTTTTCAGTGAGCCAAGATTGTGCCATTGCACTATAGCCTGGGTGACAAGAGTGAAACCCCATCTCAAAAAAAAAAAAAAAAAAAAAGTAAAGAGAATAACATACCATGTGTCCCTAACAGGAATATCCAACTGAAATCAAAATAATAAAGCAAAATAAAATACTTAAATATATAATTTAAGGAATCGTTCCTGAAATGAAAGAAGCCTTGCATCTAAAAGATGTTCATGTAATATGCAAAGTGAAGCTGACTCAGAATGGCTCATAATAACAAGTTAATATAAATGTAAATTTAAATATGTAAAAAAAGTTATTACAATGTAAAGCAGGGCAGCCCCAAAGCTGGGGTTGGCTCAGGAGGGTTCTTGTCTTTACTCAACAAAGAATACAAAAGCAAGCTGATGGTTGAAGAAAGCAGATTTATTGAAGTGGCAGTATGTAGGAGAGTGGCTGTTTCCTGTGGAGAAGGGCTACCTTACAGGTAGTGCACCCTGTGTGTATGGGCTATTGGCTAGCTATATGTAGAACCACTTTTAATTATATGGAAATTAAGGGGCAAGGTATTTAGAAATCGCTAGAAAAGACATGGTAATTCCAGGTGTTGCCATGGCATTGATAAACTGTCATGGTACTGGAGACAGAATCTTATGCTGATGAGCAATGAGTGCAACTAGAGGATGCCTTTGCCACCATTTGTTGGTTTCAGTTGGTTTCTTCATTTCATCCTGTTAAGAACAGGAAATAAGTACTGGCAGTCTCCTACCTCACTCTCCCATCACAGATTATATACTCCTCTTTAATCTTAAAGGGTTGTAGAACGGCAAAGGTCTGTCTTGTCTAACTGCTGCCTGCTGATTTTATGAAGGTAGGCCCAGCCCAGCATTGGAGGAGTATAAACCTTTGGATTATGGATCTAAGGGACCCAAAGGCAGGATGTCTGTCTTCCAGATCAGAAAACAGGACACATTGGAAGCGTTGTGCCAGCAGTGTCTATACATTGAATTGTTGTGATGTAGATGATACAAATTTTACTAAGCGGTTAAATAAGCAAGAACTAATGATTAGTTGTAACAAGATAGCTATTAAAGGTCCTAGAAAAGGTAAAATCCAAGAGACTGACTAGAAATCCATTTACTGAATTCCAACAGCAGGGATAAAAGAGGTATTTACCAGGGAGAAACTGTCTAGAACAGTAGAATAGAAAAATTACAATTAGAAAGAACAGAAAAATGTATGCTTTTACGCCTGCCCACAGCATCATTTTACCATTTCTGGCTGAATGTTAGTTATCTTAAATAGGTGTGGAGATCTTCCACCAATTTGCAAATGTACGTATTCTGGACAAGTGTGCCCAGTTAGTGATCCCCAGAAGTTAAACAGTAGTGGAAGTATTTAATAATATCTGATAACAGCCTTCCCATTTTGGTTGAAATTAATCCTCAGGGGATACTTCTTTCCAAGTTTATAGTAAGATTAATTCCCTGGGGGAGTTGATTCTTTCCCTTGTGGGAGGAGGCAATATTTCATCTCATCTTTTCAAAGGGCCTTTTGAACCTGGCCTGAATTCCAAAATCGGGGGCATAATGACACATGTCTGACCCCCTGTTTTTGTAATGTCTTAAGTTAGTTCTTCAAGTTTCTTATAGCCAACTAAATTTTCCAGGCCATATGAGAATGGGGGTGGGAACGCACTCATTAACCCTTAAAATCCTTTTTAAGCAATATGAGAGTCAAAATCTAAAATGCAAAAATAAAGGTACACATCTCAAATGACCAATAATCTAGAACAAAGCTATATTGGAGAAAAAGATTGCTTTTATGGACCTCTAATATAAAAATATTTCAGCATCAGGCCATAGCAATAGTTAGAATCATAGTGGAAAAAATTTCAGGAGCTGATGAAAAAGCTGAAATAGAGAGTTATCATCTCAGGCATTCACAATACATTGAGAAAACTTGTTTTTAACATAGGAGACCAGTCTTTACAAAGGCTATTAAAACAAAAACAATTCCCTTATAATTTCAGTCAACTTAATCACACACAAAATTTCTTCACAAATTGCCCTTCACAAACATTGTCAGAACTTACACAGGTTATCTATGATATGCTTGGACTTTCTGACTTGTCCTATACCAGCTCTTAATAACCAGTCATTTTACTCTAGGAAAATAACTTACCATATGTATTAGTCCATTCCCATGCTGCTATAAAGAACTTTCCAAAACTCAGTAATTTATAAAGGAAAGAGATTTAATTCACTCACAGTTCAGCATGACTGGGAAAGCCTCAGGAAACTTAAAATCATGGTAGAAAGGGAAGCAAACACATCCTTTCTCACATGGCAGCAGCAAGGAGAAGCAGAATGAGCAAAAGGCGGGAAAAGTGGCTTATAAAACCATCAGCTCTTGCGAGAATTCACTCACTATAACGAGAACAGCATGAGGGCAACCACCACTGTGATTCAATTACCTCCCATCAAGTCCCTCTCCCGCAACACATGGGGATTATGGGGACTACAATTCAAGATGCGATTTGAGTGGGAATACAGCAAACCATGTCACCATAGAAGATACTTTCTTATTTAAAATTACTCTTTTATTTCTATCTTTCCTTACTAAAAATATATCTTTATATCCACAATTTTCTTCACATTTCTATCCCCTACTCTACCTGATTTCATAATCTTTTGAAGTCCATAATTTAAATCAACCTTTGTTAAATGTTGAAATAGAAAAAATTGTTCTTTTTCTCAATAAAAACACATTGTCTTTGGCACATTTTATATGAACCTAGGAAACAAGAAATTCTAAACTGTCTTTCAGATGTTAATATTTTATAGATAAAAAACATCAATAATTAAAAAAAGAAGTTTTCCCAAATAAAAATCCTCTCTTAAGTGTCAATAAGGCTGACACTCAGTAAGCATCCAAAACAAGTTAAAAATTTTAAATTACACAAAAAGTTCATCTATAAGCATTTATCTCGTTTCATTTATCTAATTTATCATTATTAATTTTTAGGAGTTTACTGAAATTGTTTATGAAAAAAATGCAATATTAGACAAAACTAATAATCACTGAAAGTTATATCCTGGTTAATGATTTTTAAAGTCTAAACATTAGGTAAACCACTAAGTACGACTCTTAAAGTTGAACATACGACTATTTTGTCAATAACCCAGAAGATTCAGCTGTCTTTATTGAGCCTACAATCTTGTTAGTCTTATTTGTGTATTTCTGAAGACATTTCTATTTTTATCAATAATTTTAAAATCAATTTTATTTACCCAAGATTCATATAAACTAGAAAAGCATATGAGCTTACTTAATTTATGAGTATTCACTTACTTATAAGCAATTTGATAGCATGCTAGACACAACACATAATACACATACATACACATAAAAATACCTAAATGTGTATACATACACAAAGGTTCAATAGCATCTACCTCAGAATTCTAGTCATAAGATGGCAATATAAACTCACCACTTTATAAAAAATAACGGAATTTCAAATTATTTTTGACAAGATTAAGACCTGTCTACATGGCTAAACTTTGTTTGCCTTGTTAGTTAATCCAAGGAAAGCTATAGACCAGGAAATGAGTAAGGTGGTTATCATGGTAATTTTGATTTTAAAAACTTATTTTATCTCATTTTTCTTAATGAAGGAAGAGAAGGAAAGGGTAAATAGAATTGCACAAAGGGTGCCCTGTAGTTCCCAAACCACCAGAGAACACCCCCAGAAATGGAGACACCAAAGAAAGTGTTTACGTGGCCACCTGTCTGTTGCTGCAGGCAGTTGTCTGTCAAGTTAGGGGTCTGGAAACCCCATAAAAAATTGACTTAAACAAAGCAGCAGTGGGGGGTGTATGCTGTTTCCTTCAATATCAAAGGCAGGGCAGGGGGAACACTCACCTGTCTGCAGGAGTCAAAATGGCACTGACCAGTCTCCAACTTAGGGTCCCAGTAAAGGTCTCCACCAGGTTCCCTTGATATGGGTGGGCTCATCTGCCACAAGGGAATCAATGCATAGACCATTGGCCTGCCAGCCAGAGCAGTGGGTCCCACATGAAGTGGCAGCACTGCAGCCACTTGCTTATTTGCTGAGTTCTGTCATTCTGCCAGGAAATAAATGGCCCTTGGAAGAGCCTTTGGTTAATATACAGCTCTACAGTGTTGGCAGCTCTTTAGAGTTACATAGTTCAGGTTACAGCTCCGTAGCTTCAACTGCTGCCTCATCATCTCTTGCCATCTTACTGATTGCCAGATCACTGCCTCACCCGCTTTCTCACTTCTTGCTTTCTTGTTGGGCATCAGATGATGCAAGACAGGAAGGCCCCAAAATTTGGGCTTAGCATGGGAGGATCCTTGGCTTTGCTCAGGAAAGGATTATTTAAGAGTGAGCCAGCAACAGATGAGTGTAGGCTTTTTGAAGGGGCAGTGTACAGCACAGTAGCTACTCCGTGCAGAGCAGGGAGCATGGAAAGTGCACCTAGAGTAGCAGCATATGGGCTGTTGGTTAGCTATATTTATACCCACTTTTAATTATACACAAATTAAGAGGTGGTTTATTCTGAAATGTCTAGAAAAGGCATGGTAGCTAATAGGTGTTTCCATGGCATTTGTAAGCTGTCATGGCACTAGTGGGAGTTTCTTAGGGGGATGAGTATCAGGCGCAAATATAATATGCCTTCAGCACCACTTTCTGGTTTTGCCCAGTTCTCTTTTATTTCATCCTGTCAGAACAGGGAAATAATACATGCTGATCTCCTACATCAATTGGACTTCAGAGGTAAATAATGTATTCTTTAGGTAACTACACACACAAAGAAAACATTCATGAATGTGTCTGAATTCTCTACAGTAATAATCAATGCAGAGTTCGTGAATACTGTTCACAAGTACTGTAGGAGGGTAAAGTGGGGCCCCATATTTTTATGTCCCAATAAACTCTTTCTCAAGGACAAAAGCTATTGCTTTGAACATAAAGACCCCACTAGAAATTAATAAAATAAGTATTAGACTTTAAAGAATATTTAAAAATACAAAAGAAAATACTAAGAAAGGTGATTTATAGAACAGATTGGAAAGGAAAGTAGGAAGTATTAAAAACAGGATAAAAGCTCACTAAGAAATGAAAATAAAGAATTTAAAAGTGTAGGTAGATATGACAAAAGTTCCACTAGGCAAATGTAAAGAAAAAGAAAAAAAGAAATTACGTTTTTCAAATTAGATAAAGTAGAATACAGACAAAAACACAGAAAATGAGATGAAGAAGGTATAAGGTATACTTTTTAGTTTATCACATTTATTAATATATATACAGCACATAGCAAGGCAGAAACTTTCATAAAGAAAAAGAAACAACTGTACATTTAGAATGGAGCAGTTTAATACAGGATTTAAAAGTCTGAAAAATAGCAAAGAAGACTGGATTTGGAAAGCATGGTCTACAATTTCTCGTCAAATTCTGAAGCTATGAAAAATAAATGTTTCAACTTTGGATTATGAAACCCCATTTATGATTTTTTAAATACACTTCAAATAAAAATGATTAAACTAAAAAATACAAAAGGAAAAGGAAACAAAACAAACCACACAAACAAGCAAAATGAGATTTTTCTTTTCAATCCAGGACATATCAACTGGACAAAATTCAACTAAGGGTATAGAAGCCTTAAATGACACAGTAAATCAGATATATTTGGTTATGTTTATACTAAATACTAAACCATCATATTAAAGAACACACCACTCTTTCAAATGACAAAAGAACGTTCTCAAAATCCTATCAAATATTAGATTACAATAAAATAATAATAAAATCCAATGTGTTAAAACAATTGATTGATTATTGAACCATTGATTCTATTCTTGATGCAATAAAATAAAAAATTTATTACCCAATCAGAAATTAACTTCAAAAAGGACCTACCATTGGGACATGGGTGACTTTCTCTTAAAAAACACTTTATCAATGAGAAAATTAAAAATGAAAACCTAAAAGTTTTGTATAAAATATACTGAAATCATTAAGTATTAAAGCTTGTAGGTTTTAGCCAAAAAATTATACAACAGAGAAAAATGTACATACTAATATCAATAACATTTTGACAAAAAATCACTACTTTTTATATTTACATAACTTTCCATTTTTTCTTTATATGAAGCATTCATACTCTATGCTCCTTGAATATTAGAATCAATTGGGAAAGTTTTAAAAAATATATTACATCTGGCTCCCAGTGCCAGTGATTTTGTTTGATGTAACTCTACATCAATAAAAATAAATTTCAAATGGAGTAAATCTTATGAAGAAGAAATAGTGCTAAAATGTCTGTACTATCCAAAGCAATTTACAGATTTAATGAAATCCCTGTCAAACTACCAATAACATTCTTCACAGAAATAGAAAAAAATCCTAAAATTCATGTGAAACCACAAAAGCAATCCTGAGAAAAAAGGATGAAAGCTTAAGTCACATTCCCTGACTTAAATTCTACTACAAAGAGCCATGGTAATCAAAACAGCATGATACTTGCATAAAAACATATAAACCAAAGGAACAGAATAGACAGAAATCAATCCACACATTTACAGTCAATTCATTTTTCACAAAGTCACCAAGAACATACACTGAGGAAAGGACAGTCTTCAGTAAATGATGCTAGGAAAACTGGACATCCATATGCAGAAGAAGGAACTTAGACCCCTATTTCTCACCCTTCCAAAAAATCAAATTAAAATGTAAAACTTGAAACTATGAAACTACTTTTAAAAATTGGGGAAATGCTTCAGGACATTGATTTGGGCAAAGATTTCTTGGGTAAGACTTCAAAAGTACAGGCAACCAAAGCCAAAACTGACAAACACAATCACATAAAGCTAAAAAGCTTCTGCACAGCAGAGGAACCAATCAATAAAGTAAAGAGGCAGCCTACAGAATGTGAGAAAATATTTTCAAACTATTCAGCTGACAAGGATTAATTACCAGAACATATAATGAAATCAAACAACTCAATAGCAGTAAAAACAAATAATCTAATTTAAAAATGGACAAAAAATCTGATTGGCTGTTTCTCAAAAGAAGACACCACAAATAGCTAGCACGTATATTAAAAACTTGCTCAAAATCACCAATTATCGTGGAGATGCAAATCAAAATCACAGTAAAATATCATCATACCCCAGTTAGAGCGGCCACTAGCATAAAGACAGAAGATAGCAAATTTTGGTGAGGATGAGGAGAAACAGGAGCTCTCATACACTTTTGGTGGAAATGTATATTAGTACAGCCATTATGGTAAATAATATGGAGGTTTCTCAAAAATATAAAAATATAACTAACAGATGATCCAGCAATCCCATTGTTGAGTATATATCCAAAGAATGAAAATCAGTATATCAAAGAAATATTTGCACTTCCATGTTTATTGTAGTGCTATTCACAGTCACCAAGACATGGAATCATTCTACGTATCCATCAATGGATGAATGGATAAAGAAAATGTGTGTATACATATGCACAATGTAATATTATTCTTCCATTAAAAAAGAATGGATGGCACTGGAAGACATTATGCTAAGTGCAATAAGTCAGGAACAGAAAAACAAATATCACAAGTTCTCACTCATTTGTGGGAGTTAAAAAATTATTATAATTACCACCATTATAAATGGTGGCTACTAGAGGTTGAGAAATGTAGTTGGGGGGCATTAGGGAGGTTATAGAAGTATTAGTTAATAGGTATAAAAGTAGTAAGATAGAAGTGACAGTGGCAGGAGGTAGACAAATGCCTGGGCAGATAGAGGTAAGTCCCCATGAAACCCAACCTCCAAGCCAGAGACAGTTTAAAGCTTGAAAGCCAAGCTACAAATCAAATTCAGGGACTAGACTGAGTACCTGTCTTCCCATTTGGTGTGCTTTCCTCTGACTGATCCCTACACTTCACATATTTTACCTATGCCTACCCTTTTCTAATTGCTTTTCTACACTGCTGTGCCCACCTTTCAGTGGTGCCTTTGCTTTAGCCGTTCTTTGCACACTCATAAACCAATCAGCACACACTCCCCTATCCCGAGCCTGTGAAAGCCCCAGACTCAGCCACACAGGAAGAGAAATCATTGAACTGCAGGGATGGGGGACTAACTCTGCATCCCCTCTCTGCTGAGAGGTGTTCCATCACTCAATAAAATTCTTCTGTGCCCTCCTTACTGTTCGATTTTCAGTGTATCCTCATTCTTCTTGGATGCAAAACAAGAGCTCGGGAATCGCCAAACGTGGATATAAGCTATAACACAGGTGAACTGGGGCACACCAGGCCCAGCCACGGGCTGAGTTGGTGTGCAAGTCAATCTTGGTCTGGGCAAGCTGAGTGGGCAGGGCACCTCCTGCAGCAGGTAGCATGCCCAAGTGAGGCATGGGCAGGTGTGTTGCCAGCCAGAGGTTCCAGCTGGCAAAGTAACTGAGAAAAATCCTGCATCAGAATATATAAGATCTAGTGTCCAGTAGCACAATTGGGCAACAATAGCTAACAATAATTTATTTTATGTAACAATAATTTATTGTATAAGTCAAAATAACTAGAAGAGTAGATTTACAACGTTCCCAACACAAAGAATAAATGTTTGAGATGGTGGATATCCCATCCAGACTTGATCATTACACATTGATGCTTCTATCAAAATATCACATGTATCCCATAAATGTGTGCAGTGATAGTTATTATATATCCATAAACAATAAAACAAAAAAATTAAAAAATATATTACTGAAAATAAATGCAAACACATTTTTTAGAAAAAAATAAAGGATAATATCTCAGCTACCTGAAGATAGCGTATTTCCAAACAAGATAAAAAAAATGGCAAGTCCAGAAGGAAGAAATTGATAATTTGATGAACACATAATAAATGTTAAAGTCTTTAATAAATAGTAAATATCAACAGAAATGGTCAATAATAGTGGACTGCTTAAATAAATTATGTATAAAACTATGCATGTATACATATACACATATATATGAAAATTAAGAACCCATTAAAAGTGGCTCATTAAAATACTATGAAAAGTGCTCATTAATGTTTAAATACTCATAAATAATATTATGTGAAAATTTTAAAGACACAGATAAATAAATTGTAATCCTAATTCTTAAAATGCACACCTATGTGCATATACACATAATAAAAAAAACAGTAATACCAAAATTAGTTCAGTGTTGATTTTCAGTTGATGAAATGTGTGCTTGTTCTTTTATTTTTTATCTTGTTTATTTTTTTACTATATTCTTTTATCCAAATTTTAAAACTATGCACATTTGAAAATGTGAGCAGCTTCAGATGTAGTGAACCAGTTCCACTTTGGCTCCAACCAGACAAACCATGTCACCATACGGATTAGATAAACCCAGATGCTGCCTACATACAGGCGGATTCTCATATTCATGAATTTGGAGCCTCTGCTCTGCCAAGTGGGCAGTAAATTGTCATATAGAAGACAGCCTGAAAGGAAGTGTATTCCAGTAGATAGAATTAAACACCATAATGACAAGAATATGAATTATCTTCATAATGTAGTAACTTACTTTCTGTTCAACTTTGAAAAAGTAATTTAACTTGTGTGTTTCAGTCTCCATTAAATTGATGATAATAATCTTTCTTTGTTAACAAAGTGCTTTGAAATCACTGTGTGACATGTAATATATTACCAGAAAGTATTCTTATTTCACCCTGCATTGTAACCTCTCAGGAAAAGGATCTATGCATCATTGTGAATATTTCAATGTACAATGTTGGCAAAAAAATGAGGATATGATTGAGAATGATACAAAAAACACTGTAATGTTCTTCTGTAAGTCAGTGTTATGAACTCACCTTGAATGTTGAATTGACTAATAGTACGTTTACATCAATGGAATGACAAATGTAAGGAAGTTTCAGAGAATATGCAATGAGACCCTATTTGTGAAGGAGGCAGAGATAAATAGAGGGTAAGAGAATTTAGTATGTAAAAATAGGACTGTAGTTCAAGAGAAGAAACAGAATTGCAGAAACTACACAGAAGTGAAGAAAAAGAAGGCATATTTCTCTCTTATGAAGATTTGAAGTTTGAGTGAGTTACAGTGTAATTAAATGAAGGTACCATTTTAACAAATTAGTTCTCAACTTATTATTGAATTCATTATCAAAGTGATGGTAGAGGGGAAAATATACGTTGTTTAAAGATGGCTTAAAGCATAGTAGCTCTTATAAATTTGCATGTATATGTATTTGAATTGCTAACACTACAAGCATCTCTTTTTGACATGAATGGCAATGGGGCATAGTCATGTTTTTATGAAGTCATTGATTGCTTTGGTGCTTCCCTGGTAGAGAATGCCTCTGGTCCCAGAAAACCATGAAACTGAGCAGAAACATGTTCCTGAATTAATCACATACTATTTTTCCAATTTAAAAGGAACAAAACAAAAGGAATAAAATGAAAGTACTTATTTATCATATGTGATAACATAGAAACAACCATACAAGATAATATATCTGAATAAGAAATCTAGGCCTTAATATACTAGATTAGTATTTCTATGTTTTATAGTCTCTTTTCTAAAACAGAAAATGGTGTATTTTTCACACTTCTTAAGAAAGCTGTACCCATGATCATGAATCTGTAACGCTACAATCATTTCGAAAAATTCAGGAAATAACATTTCCTTCTTGTTGGTTTGTGGGTGGCATACAGTGTGACGTACTAGCAGTGTAAAATCTGATAGATTTGGCCTCAAATTCAACCCATCATTTGCTAGCAATCAAGTTTCAGAATTTTTCTAGATCTCTGTTACATCAAACATAATATAGAAACAAGGAACCAAATTTAAAATCTTCTTTGAGATGTAAATGAGAAAAATGCAGGTATAAATGGCCAGGAAAAATTGAAGCAGTTAATATCAGTCAATAAACAGCAGATTCATCATCAATTAGGGACTTTGGATATTAACCATTCATCATTATTTGAGTAATATTTAGTAAACCACAAGATTTTTAAAAATCACTTTTCTCATATGTGTTATTAAGATAATAATAGTCACTTCATATTGTTGCTGAGAAGAGATTATAGCAAATTAATCAAGGGTCAGTAACCTTCCTCTGACCTTTCTTTCCACCCACATTCTTCACTAGTTGCACCATTAAAGACAGTACCACCAGGCTGAATGTTTACAGACTGAATTCATCACCAAGGGGTTAAATTCTCAATCTGCTTTGGCTATTTTAACATCTGAAATAATAAGATTTGGCAGTTTTACAGAAGTAAACTATATGAACCATTGAATGCTGATATGGAGTTTAGTGACCAACTTTTATATAAACATTTATATTGAACTGACATATTTTTTCCAACATTGTGCTTTATTTTTCACATTTCTATAGTTGAAGAAATAAAAATAACATTTTGAGCAAAGTGTGTGGGATGGCCAGAAATTTGTTCTTAGAACCATGAACAAAGTTGAGCAATTATTTTGGCTACCACACAACATATTAATTGACTAATTGACTATCAAAATATGTTATTGAAGGATTATTTGGATTTGGTCAATGGTGGGGAAAGGTACTTGGAGGTCACAGGAAACTTTGAGGAACATTCTAGAACTCTCTTATTTTAGATCAAATCATTTCAAACAGGAAAACTCTCTCTTTTACCAAAATCTCAGAGGGTTGGTCTAAGTCCTGTTGCTTACCACACAGAAAGCCAATCACAAAGATAAAATTTATTGCCAGGGAAGAAGGCTTTAATTGGCTGCTGCAGCTGATGAGGAGGGAGATCAGTCTCAAATTCACCTCCTTGACTAAATTAGGGGTTTATATAGCAGGGAAGGAATGTAACCATGTATGGGAAAACAGGAATTAAGAAGAAGTAAGGAAGAGGAGTTGGTCAACAGGAAACAGGTGGTTGGATAGACAATCATGGTAAGTGAGGGTTCTGGCTCCTTATTGCCCAGATGTGGTGATCTGGTAAGTTTTAGCTCCTTAATACTATCTGGGAGTTCTGATGGGTGATTTCGTGAGAAAGGAACTCAGAAAAGACAAATGCAACTTTCTCAAGTTTTAACACTGGGAGGATCAGTTTCTATGTTTATTAAAATAAGCCATAAATACAAGTTCTACAGAACAATTGAGTGGGTTTCATCTCTATCTTAGCAGCATGTTGCATTTTGAAGTCCTGCAATTCTTCCTGGAGCATCTAATTCAGATCATTGAGTTAAAAATAAACACTTGAATTGTTATGAAATGAAAATTATTCTTTAAAAGAGATGAGCAGATGGATTGTTTGTTAATTACCAAGCACTGTGTTGTGCAGTTAAGGTGAGACTGTGTGTCACATAAGTCACTTTTCTAGCCCAACAGAATGTGTCACACAGGGGAAAGGCATAGTGTAAATGACTGCCCTGTGCATTGGTATATATAAGATCAGCAGAGTTATAAGAAATAAGTGGACCCCTTATAAGTTGTATAGGGTCATCTTCTTCTATCATACTACTTATAGATTGCTATTTCACACCAGATGGATTTGCTCTGAGCCAAAAGCATTTTATTTTATTTTTTCATTTTTATTTAGAGATAGAGTTTCACTCTGTCTCTCAGGCTGGAGTTCAGTGGCATGATCATAGCTCACCATAAACCGAAACCAATTCTTGGGCTCAAGCAATCTTCCCACCTCCCAAAGCACAGGTGTGAGCCAATGTGCCCTCAAAAACATTTTAATATAGGCAGCAATCCATATTTGCTTCTCTGGGGCCTTAATTGCCACACTATAATTTTTTTTCTCTTTTTCCTTCTTCTTTTCTTTTTTACTGTTGATCTCTTTCCTATTGTGCACACTTCTCTGTTCATTAGAAGGAAAAATCGGTGCAAAGAGAATGGCATTATTGCAAAAATTAAAAAGAAACACTCTACAAACTAACTTAAAGAGCTTTATATTAGCACTGTAAATAAAGGTTTTTTAGGATTACCAAGATTTTAAGCTGTACAGATTGTGAAGTAGATAACTACCAATACAACTGGATTTTATTGGTAACAAAACTTGTCCCAATACAACCATTTTTCTAAAATGTCTGACATAATTTCTCTTATTCAGTCACTATGTCATTGTATTACCTGGGTAAGGTTACTGCTTATTTACCATATTTGCAGAAACTAGTATCCTGATTTTCAGGCAGAGCACAGGATGGCTGCAAGTGAAAGTATCTGAGAAGAGATTCATAAAGTTACTGGTAGGAAACAAAATTTTTTAAAAAATGTTTAATTCAGGGGATCCAGGGGGTACATGCATAGGTTTGTTATATGGATATAGAGCGTGATGGTGAGGTTTGGGTTTCAATTATACTCATCACACAAATAATGGACATTGCACTCAGTAGGTAATTTTGTGGGAGAAAAAGAGAGAGGTTTTAGACAACTCAGACTGTGTGCGAATATTTGAGTAGCGTTACAGAAAGAAAATTAGCCGCCTTTGCTGTCTCTGAAAGGCAAATGAAAATGACTCAAGGAAAAGTGACCATAGTTTATGCAATTCAGGCATATTCTTTTAAAAAAATAACAACTATGCTTTCTGGCTGCAGTAATTGATAGTCTACCTTTTTTCTCTCAAATAATTTAAAATTTGGTTAAATTCACAAGCATATACAGAGTTAAAACTAATGATTTAAAAGCAACATAAGAAATTTATACATTTCACTCCATAATTAATGGCTAAATGGAAAAATGTTACTCTACTTGCAAAATTCTAACCCTAATGTATGAATTTTCTTCAGAAATAAATTATCTAATTTTCTGCAGACACCAATGGATACTCTCCAATTTAATTCACTCTGACACTACTTAGAGTTAGTGCACACCCCACAGATGAAGGACTGAGGTCCAAATGACCGCCTCTTTACTTTGGGAGCAAATCACAAGCAGAGGGTCTCCATGTTGCTCACATTTCTGTCTAACTTGGCAACAAATTGAGGGTTCCTACAACCCCCTCCTTGGGTTTGATAATTTTCTAAAACACCTCACAGAACTCAGGGGAACACTTTCCTATTATTAGTTTATTACAAAGGCTATTATAAAGGGGCTTGGCGTGGTGGCTCAGGCCTGTAATCCCAGCACTTCGGGAGGCCGAGGTGGGTGGATCACCTGAGGTTAGGAGTTTGAGACCAGCCTGGTCAACATGGCAAAACCTTGTCCCTACTAAAAAAAATAATAATAATAAAAACAATTAGCCTGGCATGGTGGCATATACCTGTAATATGAGCTACTCAGGAGGTGTGGCAGGAGAATCACTTGAACCTGGGAGCTAGAGGTTGCAGTGAGCCAAGATGGCGCCATTGCACTCCAGCCTGGGTGACGGAGTGAAACTCTATCTCAAAAAAAAAAAAAAAAAAAAAGAAAAAACTATTTTAAAGGTACCAATAAACAGCCTGAGGAAGGTGATGCAGCACAGGAGAAAAGCCCCAAATCCAAAACTGGGGCTTGGGCCAGGAGGGTTCTTGACTTCATGCAGAAAAGAATTCAAGGGTGAGTTGGTAACATTAGACAGCAACTTTTATTGAAGCAGCAGTTTGTAGCAGCAGCAGATGTACTGCTCCTTGAGGAGCCGGACTACCTCACAGGCAATGTGCCCAGAGTAGCAGCTCAGAGGCAGTTTTGCAGTCATATTTGTATGTACTTATAATTACACACAAATTAAGGGGCAGATTAAGCAGAATTTTTTAGGAAAAGGGTGGTAACCTCTGGGTCTTCGAGTTGTTGCCATGAAACAGGGCGGTAGCTCCTGAATGTTGCCATGGCAGTGGTGAAAGCACCTCTTCCCTGTTTCAGCTAGTCTTCAATCTGATTTGAAGCCCAAGCCTGACCTCTCGAGTCAAGTCCCACCTCCTACCTTAACGGGTTACATAGGGTGAAGTCTAGAAAGGTCCTGAGTGCCGGAGCTTTAGTGGGAGGAACTACCTTCCCAGCGTGTGACTGCATTCACCAACCTGGAAGTTCTCTAAACCCATAGTTTAGGATTTTTATAAAGCTTCCATTATGTAGATGTGATTGATTAAATCATTGCCCATTGGTGATTAACTCAATTCCCAGCTCCTCTCCTTGGAGGGGAGGGATTGGAACTAAACTTCCACCCTCTAATCACATGATTAATTTCTCTGGCAAGAAGACCCCATCCTTCCACAGTCACCTCACTAGCATGAATTCAGGTATAGTTTAAAGCGATTTGTCATGAATAATAAAAGACACTCTTCTCACCTCTATCACTCAGGAATTCCAACGGTTTTAGGAGCTCTGTGCCAGGAGCTCAGGATGAGGACCAAATATGTATGTATTATTGTATCACAATATCACAATGACAAATGGATAGTGAAGAATTCATGTGGTACAACTTCATCATTTGGTGGCAAAGGTCAAGGCAGGCTTCCAAGAAGTGACATTTCCTTGGCTCCTTCTAGAAAGGAAGCAACCGTAGCAGCTAAAAATAAAAGAAGAAGTAACAGAAGAAATATATGTTAAATTAATATTCAAATGATTTTGAAATATTCAAGTTGAGCTACTGTGAACATCAGTAATTACACCAAAAAATGAGTAAATGTTATAATTATAACTGCAGTAAAAATTATCCAGCAGTTTCAGGAGGCAGCTCTGCACAGCATATTGATCAGCAGTTATTGAGCTTTTCTTAAGGGTGAAAGCGACATGAAAAGGTCTTAAATTCACTTTGTTCACATTGTAGATGTTCCAGTGGCTGAGCCACAAAACCACAGAAGTTGCAAACTCCATGAATACGGCCCCTATTGTTTACATCGAATGTAACAGTCTTTTATTAACACATCTCCTGGATTATACCATGGGGAGAAAAACTGTTCTCCATAGCCCTCTAAATTTCTTAATTTAAACCAGTCAGCAAAGGAAGTTTGGGTTAGAATCACTGTTATCTGTTTATTACCCCAATGACATTCTAAAATCATGTTAATCATATTAGAAATACTATTACCAAGATTATAAATTTAGCTTTCTAATAGTGATTGGAAGAAGGAAGAATGCAACTGCCTGTTTTTCTACCTCTATGTACTTCTACCACCTGCAACTTACCTCCACCTGAATCCTGACTCTTACTCCAATTTCTAGGCCCAGTCCTGATCTTAAACACACCCAAGCTGGCTTCCAGCAGTCTCTTCTCATTGTCTTTATCCTAATTCTGTGTTTTGTGGATTTCCTATGGAAAGATGGCACAAGGTTTTCCATGTAGTTAAGTCAAACTTCTCAGTCCTGTTTTCTAGGTCCTCTGCTATTAGACCCTATACATAACTAATGATTTACTTGGAGAGGCCCACGAATCTCATTAATGACACCAACTTATTTCTTCCACTTCCTCACTTCTTCTAACCTGATGCAAATAACTTCCACTCCCTCTTCACACTCCACAGGTCTGTTACTGCTTCCTTGATAATCATGCATCTGACCAACCTACCATCTTCTGAAAAGCTAGCAGCATCTGTAAATACAACTTCATTTTACAATTCACACCTTCTTCTCAACTGATTTGTTGAATTCCATCTTGTTAGCCCAGCTCGGATTTTATGTTCTTTGGAAAAATCTGTTTCTAAGTCCGTGTGCAGTCCCCATACTACCTAACAAACTGCAATGTGCATGAAGTTGAATACATATTTATTGAGTGAATAAATGGGGAAATGAGCAATTGAATTACTAAGTCTCAGGACAGCAGAGGAGTGGGAAATTCTTGGAAATTTAAATGTATAATAATAAACATTGATGGATTGAGAAAATTTGCTTTTTATATTTTACCATTGTTGGGTTGATTTAATGCAGCATAACTATAAAATTCACTTATTTTGGGGATTTTAATGGAGCTTATAATCTGGTGGAAGGAGAAAGAAAATAAACAAACACTCAAATAAACAAGAAGATTTAAGACTACTTTTTACTACATATATTACACATATTATATAGCAACACTTTATTGGTGATTCTAAATTATGCAATAGTGTATAAATATGAATGTTTTCCCCAGCCACTGGTTTCAGTGCTGCTTTCCTAAATCTTCCTTTTCCTGTTCTTTAATGACATCTTGGGCGGAAACTGTAACTTTCCAGTTGATCCAGCAATAAAAACTCAAGCCAGTTTAATACTTTAATCTTAAACTCAATTTACATCGTATTTCCTGCTCTCTCTCCAGTACAATCTTGAACTGGAGTTCTAGTCGCAGTAAGTAGATGAGATGTGTACATAGTATGGCTTTTATCGACCTCAGTCTGTTCTGCTGCTGTGGTCATTTCAACAAGGGGGTAGTCCACATAGATGAATTGTGGCTCAATCCAGGATACTTTTTCAAATATATGCATTAGCCTCAGTGAAAATTTATTGCCACTGCATAGTGAAGAAGCTGTTCCTTCTCCAGGTCCTGCCATTTCTTTCTATTTCTCTGCTCTCCTCTGATAGGCACAGGGGTAGCACTCAAATCTAAAACCTAGGCATGCATTCAAAAAGTAAACAGAGTAGGCTTCATATATTATAGGAAGAGTGCCTTAGAATCTTATTGGCCTCTGGGTGGGGAAAAGGGTGAACCAGGCAAATCTCTTCTGCTTTGAATATGGCATTTTCGTTAAGATCAACCACCCCGGTAACTCCTTCTTATCCAAACCTGCCTCTTTTCACTACATCACCTCTCCTTCTCTCAACCTCAGTTTCATCTAGTCTTCACATGCAGGAAAAAGAAAAACCTTGTTACGTGAGCATACATTCAAATCTTTCTATCTTGATATCTGCAATCTCTTCCAGTTGAGATGCCCTTGGTCTGCTTCACAACCCATTTTTATGAGCTTTGAAGGCTTTACTCCTCAATGCTTAGGCAATAGAAAAGGTCCAAATCATAACATCTGTAAATATTATAATAAATACATATTTTGGTTTTTATCCCCCACTCCTGGCCGGAGTTTCTGAAACCCATGTAATGTCCTAATTGACAAGAGTTATAGAAGCATATCTTGTTGTAATACATGGGTTTTTTTTCTCCCCAGTTTCCTGAGATAGCTCAGAGAGATAATGGTGAAAGGAGTGTCTTCTGCGATACATCAAAAGCCCCTTTGAAACACACTTGAGCATCTGTTAATGAGCTCGCTTTTGGACTGCCCCTAAGGATGGAGATAAATGGCTGCCAGGAAAACCAAGTATGTGATTAAAGGGTTCGAATTTTCAGCAATCCCTATTGTCCCCCTATCTTCAGAGAGAGGAGAAGGGCTGGAGATTGAGTTGATTCCCAATGACCAATGATTTAGTCAATCTTACTATGTAATGAAGCCTCAGTAAAAACCTGAATTTGGGTTTGAAAAGCTTCCAGATTGATGAATACATAGATGTGCTCGGAGCCAGGCACACCTAGAGAAGGTGTGGAAACTACATTCCCCTTTCCCATACCTTGCCCTATGCAGCTGTTCCATTTGGCAATTTCTTAATTGTAATAAACTAGTAAATGTAAGTATTTTTTAATTCTGTGAGGTATTCCAGCAAATTATTAAACCCATGGGAAGGGATCATGGAAATCCCCAATTTATAGCCAGTTGATCAAAAGTACTGGAAGCTCAGATTTGTGATTGACATCTGAAATGGGGGCAGTCTGATGAAACTGACCCCTTAACTTGTGGGATCTGACCACAACTTCAGGTAGATCATACAGAATTGAATTAAATTGTAAAATACCCGGTTGGTGTTAGGAAAATTGGAGAAATGCTTCCTATATAAAAACTCCAGACATTTGGTGTTTGTAGTGGTGTGAATGTAAAATAAAAAAATTTCTTTTTTTCCTTTAACATGTATGTCTCCTTCTCTATCTTCCTTCCCTATGAATTTAGTATACTAAAGTTTAAAGTTCTCTTCAGTGTTGCTATTTCCATGGCTGTCACCATGGAGACAGTAGTCCAAGACAAAAAGATATCAATAGATCTAGACAAGAGATAGAGACTGATTCAAGACCATAAGTGCATGAAGATATGTACAAAAGAATCTCAGCCATACTCCCTGATAACCCTCCCCAACTCCATGAATGCACGTTTTCCAAACAGATACCCTGATTGAGAGTAAGAATTGTGTTGGGTCTTTAAAGAAACTTCCCATTTTCTTGGATGCTTGTAGCTTTGGAGATAACAGCCCAACAATCTGCCCAATACCAGATCCAAGTAACTGATAAAATCTTGAGTTATCACAACGAAGCTGAGAGTGTTGAAATTCAGTTCTAGTTAGATGCCTGGCTTAACATCCATCCCAGTACTTACAGGCCTGTCTCAGGTAGTCTTGGGTACTGTTTTCTTATAGTTAGATTAATTATTGGTTTAGAAAATACATCATTACTGTCACATGAGGAAAAAAATGATGAACTTTTCAATGGTGGCAATAACCAACATAAAATGTAATTTTCAGGTCTCAGCTAAAACTATTTCAGCCAGAGAAGAAGTGACTTCTTTTTCTGTTTGTTAGAAGTAAAAACCAAGCAATGAAACAGGTTTGTTTCTCTTACACTTTCATTTTCTCTCTGGGTCTTGCTTTCACAAGACAATTTCTGAGAAAAATGACACAGTGTCTACCAACGGAAGGAGTTAAAAGAAAATATTAGTTACATGTAGGCTAGTTACATATGAGAATTACCCAAGGTATAAAAACTATTTCCCCACACCTGCATGAGCAATTAAAGTAAAAGAAAGCTTGTTTACCACAATTTCAAGATAATCCAAATTTGTAGATTAGCATGAAATACTAAATATCTTTCATTTTGGGAAGCTATTAAGTCAACTGAGGAACTGAAGTCAAAGTTGGCATAGAAAAACAAAGGACACAGTCAAATAAAATATTAATTTTTCATATCCACTTAAAAGTAAAATATCTGAGTGAATAAGGCTCATCAAAGTAATACTTGCACAGAGGGTTTAAATGCTAGCACACAGAAAAAAATTATTTTATTTAAATAAGACCTATATTATTCTATATGTCATGCTTACTTTAAGAGGACTTATAAATATTAACTTTTTAATCTTCATATCAATTTTATGAGTTAGATATTATTATCATCACCTTCATTTTACAAAATAGAAAACTGATGCAATGAGTGGTTGGTAAACAAATACTCGCGTTCATACAATGAGGAAGGGATGGAGGCTGGAATTGAACACGGACGTGTCAGCTCAGAATTGCAGGCTCTGAATTGCTATACTGTGCACAAAGAAAACCTGGCCCTAAGCCACAGTGTAACGCTGCTGGTTATTGAAGTATGTAGTGAGCTAGTAGGCTCTTCAGCCAGATTGACCTGAGTTTAAATCCTGGCTCTGGCTTTGGCAAGAACTTGCAGTGATTTGTTGTTACCTATATGTCACTTAATCAAAGGTAGTTACATATTGGAATTTGATTTATATAAGTATCTATATTATCTATTTGTAATATAGATGACAGAAAGCACTAGAATCCTGACTAGCACATAAACAGCACTTAAAATATTCTTCATTAATATTTCTATTATATAATAAAGAACATAGAAAGTTCAAGGCACCATCACCAGTACATTCCATGCATTCCTATCTCTTACCTTTTCTATTGCAGTAGATATAGAGTTCTAGACTTCCAGTTTCACTCTCCACCTCCAATTCTACCTAGACCCAAAGAGAGTCCTTTTAAAATTGTAAATATCATGTCTGTGCTAGTGTAAACCCTGCACTGATTTTCATAATTTCTGTGCGAAAATACAAAAAACCTTAGCAGGGTTTACATAGCTCTTCATGGTCTGATGCTTCCCAACATTTCAGTTGCATTTCATAGCATTTTTGTTTTTTACATTATTTGTGCTTACATGTGGGAAAGGCTGACCGAAAAAAAAAAAAAAGAAAAATCAATGATCTCAATACAATACTACTCATTAATTTCACAGGTATTTGTTGAATGGCTGCTCAAGTTTCAGGTGTCAAGGGCGTACAGAGCAAGAAAAGCCAAGAGTTATTTCCTACACATTTAAACATGAATGGATTTGCCTCTACATCCATTTATATGGCCCCTTTTCTCTCCTTTTCTTCTCAGGCAAACTTCTGCCCAGGCTTGCTTTTACCAAGACTTTCTCTTCCAATTAGTTCTCTAAAGTTTTAAATTTGACTTTTGCCTCCACTTCACCACTGACACTATTCTCACTCAGATCAGAAACGACATCTGTGGCGGATTCTGATAGTTGCATTTCTAATATCCATTTCCCTCTTCTTTTTTTTACTAAGTCAGTAAAGAGTAAGAAAAAATAGAGGTAGAAAGAGAGAGAAAGAATGTTTAGGAAAACAATGTACCCAGCTTAATTAAAAAAAAAATACACACATTCCTTTGAAGATTAGGAATTGTGATTGGCAATCTATGGAGAATTGCTGGAAAAGACGCTTCATGATATACTTGCTTCACTTTCCTCCTTATTGTTTTTTCCTTCTTCCTTCCTGTTTGGAATGTTGATGTGAAACTGGAGACAGACTAACCACTTGTGAACATAATATGGCCGTGAAGATGAAAGAAACAATATGTGAACAGAAGAAAGATTGAAGAAGTCTGGGACACTGATGAGGTTGGGCAGCATCTACAGGATTTCTGGACTTTCTCTTTCTGGACTTTGTTGCATGAGGAATGGATGCACATCTCTGGCACCATGAAGATAGCTCAGTGGCATCTCAAACTAAATAGAGATGCAAAATAAACCTTTGATCTTGCTCCACAGTTATGATTCCCCAGAGTTCCCAATCTCAGTACCTTTCACTTTATCTGTGACTCTTAACAGATAGTACTGAAATGCTTTTTCCATTATTCTTCATATTCAATCTGTAATCAATACTGTATCTTCTTATTCCAAAATATATCTGTCCTCAGTAGACATTCTTCCATTGCCATCACTAGGGAAGCAGAAGGTAGACTGCATTTTAGTTTATACATTTATTGTTTTATTGATAGAAATGCCTTCATTTTTATTTCCATACTACTCTTAATTTCATTCAAGTTTCCTTTGTAATCGCTATTGATTTTCATCTCACCAAGAAAAAAATCAAAGCTGTTGGTGTGTTTTTGCTAAGGCAGCCTTTCTTTACCTTTCTGTGCTAACTTTGAGCACTGCAAGCTCTTACCTACCTTAGGACTTTCACACCCGTTATTTCCACCACTCTCACCTAATAACTGTTTTCAGCCAGTTGCCTCTCTCTTGTTCTAACTTTACCAGACATCTAGTTTGCCTTATTTTACTCTACTCTTTACTCTTCCCAAGTGGTACTTAATAGTAATTGGGTTAAAATAGGCATTTGGGGATTGCTATGGTTTGATATGCTTTGCTTGTTTCCACTGAATCTTGTATTGAAATTTGATCCTTAGTATGGCAGTGTTGGCTGGTGGAACCTAATGGGAGATGTTTGGGCTATGGGGGTTGATCCCTCATAAATGGCTTGATGCTTTTCTAAAGACAGCGAATTTTTACTTTTGCAAGACTGGATTAGTTCTCATGGGAATAAATTAGTTCCCTTGAGTAGGTTGTTACAAAGCCAGGTTGTCCCTCAGGCTTCTCTCCGTAAATGTTCGTGTCCCTTTTGACCTTCTATACCATGTTTTGATGCAGCACGAAAGCCCTTGCCAGAAGCCAAGGCCAAGCTCTTGAATTTCTCAGCCTGCAGAACTATGAGCTACATAAACCTTTTTTCTTTATAAATTTCCCATTCTCAGGTATTTCTTTATAGTAACACAAAACAGACTAAAACAGGTATTTAGTTATATCTCTATTAGACTCAATGTGTCAGGAAGACAGACTGTATCTATTTGTTCACAGCTTTATTTGCAGTGGTAGTAGAGTGCCTGGCACAGAGTAATAATATGTAATACATATTGATTGAATAAAGTAACATAGAGAACTCAGTGGATTGATAATATATGGGAAAAAATAGATGCTCTGTTGAAAATAATTAAATAATTTTATCCAAGGTAGACCAAGGTCTGCCTTGACTGTGCATTGGTGATTCAAAGCATGTCCTATAACTTGGAAACTATGAAAAAGAAAAATAAAAATAATTTATCCATATTTACCTAAAATGAAAGCTACTGGAAAATAACCAAGATAGTTTAGTAATGATTCCATTGCACTAGAAAAATTTAAGTTTTCTAAATCTAATCTAAGGATTTGAGGAACTGCAGAGGGGTCATGCAGTCACAGTCAAAACTGTAAGATGGGTGGATCACGAGGTCAGGAGATCGAGACCATCCTGAGCTACACGGTGAAACCCCGTCTCTACTAAAAAAAAATACAAAAAAAAAACTAACTGGGCGAGATGGCGGGCGCCTGTAGTCCCAGCTACTCGGGAGGCCGAGGCAGGAGAATGGCGTAAACCCGGGAGGCGGAGCTTGCAGTGAGCCGAGATGGCGCCACTGCACTCCAGCCTGGGCGACAGAGCTAGACTCCGTCTCCAAAAAAAAAAAAAACTATAACACTCAAATGCAGGACAAATTAAATTTCAGCAAACTACTTAAAGAAATGGTTCACAATTCTATGAAAAAATGATCATTTTACTATGCATTAATAATAACAATATCAAATACAATAACAATAGCAATTATTAGCACATATGTAACATATTACCATTTACATAGTATTTTTATTTTTATATCTCATTTCCAAGCAGGGTTTTTTCAGATTAGATTTCTTTCTGCAAAGTTCAATGTGTTCTTCTTTTTTTTTTTTTTTTTTTTTTTGAGGTGGAGTCTCGCTCTGTCGCCCAGGCTGGAGTGCAGTGGCCGGATCTCAGCTCACTGCAAGCTCCGCCTTCCAGGTTTATGCCATTCTCCTGCCTCAGCCTCCCGAGTAGCTGGGACCACAGGCGCCTGCCACTTCGCCCGGCTAGTTTTTGTATTTTTAGTAGAGACGGGGTTTCACCATGTTAGCCAGGATGGTCTCGATCTCCTGACCTCGTGATCCACCCGTCTCGGCCTCCCAAAGTGCTGGGATTACAGGCTTGAGCCACCGCGCCGGCCCGTGTTCTTCTTCTAATACTTCAAAATATACACAAAATACTCATTATCGTATAGATATATTTGTACATAAAACAAAGTTCACATACAAAATAACACACATACGATCTCAGATCAAGTAAAATCTTAGTACATTTTCTGCTGCTATAATAGAACAGCACAGATTGAGTCATTTATAAAAGAAAGATTTATATGACTTGTGGTTCTGGAGGCTGAGAAGCCCAAGAGCATGGCACCTGCATCTGATGAGGGTCATCTCATGGTGAAGGAGTAGAAGGTGGAGAGCATGTGAGACAGAGAAAAAAGAAAATCAGGCCAAACTTGTTTTGGTTACAAGTTGTTTCACGCTAACAGCTCCCATGGTAGCTGCATCCATCCATTCATGAGCACTCATGACCTAATCATCTCTTGAAGGTCCCCACCTTTTAATACTGTGAAAATTATACTGGAATTTCAACATAAGTTTTTAAGGAGACATTTAATTCAGAGCAAGTAGATACAATCTATCAGTAACCAGCAGAATTGTAGCTTGGCCTTTTAGTCTATAAGAGTATTGGTTCTTTTGATGGATAATTTTTATCCTCATTACAAGCTCTTGGATCCTCCACTTCCTCCAATCGCAGGACACACAAAGTAACATTTTTTTTATCTCTGGCAAATGTTACATAATGCTGCCACTTATACTTTTGATTACCAACGTTGATTCTTGCCCTATACTTACTTTAATTAAATAAATTAATTAGTTAACTGTTCTAACACAAATATTTAAGCACATAAACCTTTCTCAATATAAAATTTTATTTATTTGAAAACAGAAGTTTATTTGTCCTATGCTAGGGAGATACTGATAGGCATTAGCTAGTTAATGTATCATAAGTCTAATTCATAGATACAAACTGAAAACACAAAGTGACAATTTCTTCCAGCGTATCACTGAAGCATGTTTTTTTCTCACCATCACCATAGGCCTATAAGGGATGCTGAAAGGTTTCTATATTGAGTGAAAGGAGCGATGTATCACGTCACCTCCTCAGTAAAGGATATGGGAATATTCTCCAAGGTAGCCTCTGGCTCTTTGGTAACACAATGATGATAACTGAGCCTCTACTTGTCCCCTTGATGGGTGAGAAGGAACCACCAAAGCTAGTGAACAGTTGTATTGCAATGGAAGTTATATCTCAGGACCTGAAAATCCAAGAAGAAAGAACTGCATGCTTCAGATTTAATTACTGGAACTTGGATAATATTTAAGTGTTTAGGGAAAGAGTTGATATTACAATATATCATTCTCTTTCTTTTATTTACCATTATATGTGGGTGAGAGGGAGATAGTGAACAGTAAATTACACCACTTAGAGATGAGGGCTAAGCTGTTTGTTGGGCAGCTGTGTCAATAAAGTACATACATAACATCAGTTTCTCATTACACAAATCATTTAGAGTTATATATTACTCAGTATAATGGAAAAAGGGGAGACTGAAATCTAAAATGAAAAGAGAAATTGAAGTACACCCAGAGCAAGTAGCAGCTGAGCCAACAGCAGCCAGTACAGTGAAACATTTAGTTCGATCTCCTGAAAAACAAGTGCTTCTGGCTTTAATGACCCTCGATGCCACATCCCAGAAAGCTGAGGACCAGCTGGGGTACAAGAATGTTGGAAGCAAATTTTTCTTGCTATTCGCAGGTAATTGGAAATAAATAGACGACTGCTCCCACACATCGCCCTGCAAATTGTGATTTAGTTCAAGAGTTTGGAAGGTGAATTTTTCTGTCTGTTTGCATTGACTTTGATGTGGATTTTTCAAAGTAGGTGTGATAGGACAGTCATCATGTAGCAATATCATGGATGAAACAATGACTGTTTCTTGAAGCTCAGCTGGAGAAAAAAAATCGTGTATTCATCCTTCCATTTCTGCCTGCTTCTTACACAGGTCTATTATTACTGGTTAACATGGTTCCAAAATAACTATTCACTCAGCCCTAAAACTGAAACCCCAACCAAGGTAAGGGTTTATTCTGCTTTACTCACTGGATAGGTTTCCAAATATTTGCAATTGCATCTACTATTTATTTTATAAATATAAACAGAATCCAATTTATATTACCCTGAGATGGCTGGCTAGGAAAAGCATCCTATCATACAAAAATAGAATACTTGTTTTTCATTTTTGATGCACACGTGCAAAATGCACATGCAATGTACCCACTTTTGAGGTAAAAGTGTTTCTAAAATTTATCTATAATTTTACAAGATGCAGTAGTAATCAGAGATTATTTTTCTAGATTCATTATATACCTTTGGAAAGTTGCATTGTTTGTGAAAACTTCATCTGTAGCAATTAGACTAAGAAGGGTCCCAATACATTGAATTCAAACTATATTTGCTGAAGAGATTCCATGCAATGTTCATTCAAAATTCAAATTTCTGTTACACTTTCAGTTTTCAGAGGTCCTTAATACATAAATATCTGTCTGACAGGTGTGTTTTCCTGTTTGTTCGATATTTGTACATTTATAAAATCTATTTTATATATTTCATTTATAGCTTTAATTTCTTTTTTCCCCAAGGGGTATTTATTAGCACCCTAATATAAATAACAACAAATTACTAAATTTCCTCATATCCAACATTCTCCCTTCCATCATTGAAAGTTAATATTGCCCTAAAATATATGAAGTTCAATAAATGCATATGAAAACGATTTCAAAGATTTTTAAATATTCTTATGCTTCTATGTCTTGCCTTTTGTCTTCCAACTTTATCAATAACTCTTTAGGCACCAAACCATGAGATAAAAGTAAATGAACCATCCTTTTTCATTTTTACAGCTTTTTTCTTCATTCACACTTTATATATCTATTCTTAGAAAGTTATATTCTTGTAGTCATGACTTTCAATAATATACTCCTATTATTTGAGTTATAAGGTTTTTAAAATATCTATTGACCCTCACCTATCAAAAATGACAACTGAGCCAGCCTGCGTACACAGACTCTGATCATCTGTTTTTTCCACATTGTCAGTATTCATATGATGTAAGATTTTGTTTTCTATAACCAAAATGTAGATCTGGGTTTGGTGGTGCTCAAAGCATAAAAAATATATCCCTCATTAATTAAGAAAATCTAAAACTAGTATTAAAAAGGTACACTTAAAAGAGTAAATGTACTTTTCTTTTGACTGAGAAATCAAAACAAATAAGAAATCTCAAAAATCAAGCAAATACTGTTATCCCAAAATCTATAGAAATTGTATATTTTTACCAATAGTCAAATGTGCCTCTAAAATACTTTTGTCCTTTTACGTTTGTGAAGTATACTCTTTGATCATCTTTTCATATGACAATGATTTTATATGTCCTATAAAATGAACAAAACTATAACTCAGCCTACTTTCCGAAATAGTCAATGGATTTTTTATAGCCAGAAAATTCCTTGCAGTTTCCTAATTTGCTATTGATTACATACTTTTAATTTGATAAATAAATTTATTGCATATTTATCAAATTTAGGATCGCATTTATCCAAACAAGCTGTAACGTATCAGAGCATTTTAAATTCCTTCACGCCATGATTAAACTCTGCATTAAATGAAAACGCATGTTAACCTGTTTGTCATTTGTGTTTCATTTGCTGCACTGGTGGCCATTTTCCTTTCGGTTTTATCTGGAACCCTCAGACATCAGGCCAAGATATGTCACAATGTACACTAAAAAATGATTTAAAGTGTGACTTGCCACACAGACCTACTTGCTGCTGGTAGCATTGATACAGATTAATGCTCTACCCACATAGGATTTCTATTTCACATGATTCCAACTAAATTAACACAGTGCATTTTTAATTGTATATACTGCATATTGAGTGTATTTCTGATGTGAGAAAACATGCATTTTTGACTAGGTATTGATAGAATGTTTCATAATTTTAAGGATTTTCAAGGACTAGCTTCTAGCTCTATCTTTTTCAAACCTTGTCCTCTTTTGCTACCAGGTCACCTCTGGTGCTTGCTCATTTTCATTATCGTATAATGTCCTGTGGCTTTACAACATTGTAACTTGACACTGGGTCTAGTGGGTGATAGGAATCAGTTATTTCCACCATAGGCCATGGAAATGACAGTGAGTCACAAGAGTATATCATATAAAATCCCAACTAAACATTATTCCCAAGTAAGCTTCCCTTTAGCTGGTTCCCAAAAGTGGTTGCGGTTTTTCAACAGAAGAAAAAAAAAGTCAAAAGGGAAGCTGAAGTGGAGATGGAAGTCCTAAACCATAGTAGTTATATCTGTTGTTTGCAAATTTTAAAATATATGAACATGTGAACACAACGCTAGGAGTCCCTGGCCCTGAAGTACAGACATACACACCTGCCTTGAAAGGTGCACTCCCAAGGGAGGGATCCTAAATCTAATGCTCATTGGCTTCAGACAGTTGTTTTACTCCTTGTGTTACTTTTAAATATATTGTGTGTTCTTTACTTGTTCTTTTACTCATTTATCCATTTGCTTCTAGATTGTATGAATATTACTTTTAGTTTTTCTTTTTTCATAAGATACAGTTGTCTGAACACTTTATAGCCTGAAAATATTGATCTATCAATTGCCTTTGCACATACATAAAGTTTTAAATAAAAATAAATTTTCATTCTTTTGACAATTTTCTCATTGTCAAATAAGAAAAGAAATTTTCTTATTGTTCATATTGAAAATAGGAACAATGTACAAAGTACTCTACCATCTTCTAACTTTGAATGTTGCTGTGCAGAAGTTTAGAGCCAGTCTACTTTTTCTGCCTTTACAGGGGAGATGATTTTCTAATTTTTTGGGCTTATATGCCACTAAGTTTCTTTTTTAACTTCGAAGTCCAATAATATCACCAGAACGTATCTCTGGAGTGATATATACCAATTTTCCCTGGGAAATAATTTCCCCTATCAATTTTTAGATTTTAGGCTTTCTTTTTCACCTGGAAAGTTTCTTCAGTTATATATTTTTTTCTTATTTATTGGTTGTTTTTCTACTGGGGTATCAATTATGCTTATATTATTTACTTTGCCCATCTTTCATATCTGCCTTTACGTCTCCAGTCCTTTTCAACTGTATATTTTAAATTTAATTTTAATCTCCCTTTTAGGTTTATTCTTATCTTACTGGCTATGATTTCCATGGTAGTCATTCTCCTGTGTTGAAGTTTCTATTTTTTTCATTTCATTTATATTTTCCAGATCTTGCCTAAGATATTACATTTATTTGTTATTTTAGTATTTCTTTCTCAAAACCATTTATCTTTTCGTGGACTTGTATTTATACTGAGTATTTATTTTGTTAAAATCTCTGAACTTGTTCAAAAATACATTTCTATAAATGTATCTGATTTTTGGAAGAAAATTAGTCCTATTCTTATCTTTTCAATGAATTGCATTCTTCTATCTGTTCATTAAAATCATGTTATTATTAATTCCTGTGCACATATGTCTAACTATATAGATGAGAAAGATACAGACTGAAACCCATAAAGACTGATCGAGACTGAAAAAGTCAGAGAAAAAGACTTAATCTACAACTTTTCCTCAATAACAAAGTGGGACAGCTATGAGGTTGCTGACAAAAGCCCAGTCTCTCTTAGACCTTGCTGCAGTGACAGGCAGAGTTTGCAAAAATATCACATCAGTGAACTATATCTTTCTCTCTCCACTATTTTATAATGCCAAGTGGGGCTCCAAGAATCTTCAGCAGTCAGCCTGTGTACTCCAAAACCTCTTATTTCAAATACAAAGCTTTTATTCCAGTCATCATTGTCCCATTTCTGGAGCGAATGCTCTGTTCTTCAGCTCACCTTATAATGCCTGGTCATAGGGAGCCCTTGACAGTATCTGTTCTCATTCAACTCACCCATTGCTAAGCATATGATAATCATTTCTCCTACATTTTGATTTGGATTTACGGATTTCTCCTAGATTCATCACAAAAACATATTTTTTATTTTTATTGTTTTCATTTGTGGTGGGGCAGATATATTATTTCTCTCCCATAATAAAACCAGAATTCTAAGAAATATAAGTATAATTTATTTTCAGTAACAACCAAAAAACTGTTCTCTATAACAATATTCATAGGTAAACCCATGCCCTCCTATATTCTATGTATCTGAGAGCAACCTAATAGCTGCCCCACTTTGTTATTGAGGAAAAGTAGTAGATTAAGTCTTTTTCTCTGACTTTTTCATTCTCGATCAGTCTTTATGGGTTTCAATCTCTATCTTTCTCATCTATATAGTTAGACATATGTGCACAGGAATTAATAATAACATGATTTTAATGAACAGAAAATATTAAAAAGTTTTAGAGGTTTTTTTTTTCTTTTGGCAGTATTACTGTGGGTCTAAAGTAATCTAGAATGTCCATTTTTTTCACACTCTTTTATATTCTACTTACACATTTTAATTTTTATTAAGATCTTTCTAAAAAATCAGATAACTTTTTGCACATTAAAAACATTAAGTTTAATTTTAGTCAAATATGAAAAATATTTTTTTCAGTTTAAAATAAGCAACATTAAGAAACTCTCAGAACTGTTATTCTGTATTCAAATTCAATAATATCTTTGCTGAGCAAGAACAATGAAGATTTCAAGCATTTCTGAGGAATCTCTAATACTCAATTTAAAAATAAGTGTTTAGATATGTGGCATAGGAAATCTGGTATTCATTTATTTAACATTTACATGCAAAACGTACCTAGAGCAGTGTTTGACTTACAGTATTCCCACTCAATGAAGCTCGGACCAAACTTTTATCCTGGAGGGTAGCAGTGAGAATGAAAAATGCAAGAATTATGTGATATTGTCTATAAATTATTAGGCTTCAATGTAATTATGGAAATCTGTAAAATCAGCAAGAATAGGGAAGATGAAAATGTGTTTTCCGTTTTTTCTCCCATATTCAACATATTTTCTGCTTTTTCTTTCATACTCAATACTTCAATAATCTGTCTGTTCCAAATCTCTAAGATCTCCTTCCTGTATAACAATTGCCAATGCATAGGCAACACGAGGTTTGATGCTAAGAAGACCTGACAGCACAGAGCAGAAAAGTACGAAAGGAATCCTATGGCCCTGAGTGCCCCTCTGGACATAGACACTACAAGGTACAAAAATGAGGTCAAAGAGCAAGGAAGCATAGAGCAAGGAAGCAAGAGCAGTTTCCCTGGAGTCACTGGGAGAAGAAATAAAGCAACTATCAGAACAAAAGGTGCTTCTCTGTTGGCTTACATGTGATGACATGATAATTTTTATTATAATTTTATAACATTCCTAAGCTCACATTGCAAAGAAAAAAGGATGTGCCTTTGCATAATAGATATGTTTCCCTTTTTTATCTGATATACTCCCTTCTTTTCCACTACAACCCTGTTCTCTTATAAAAGACACTTACTCAGTTCCAATTATTTTATTGGATGTGTTTTACAAAAGACTGAGTCTGTGTGAGCAGGACCAATAGTTAGATGAAAGAAGAAATACAAGTCTCTTTCAGTGCCAGATAACACTCAACAGGGGAAGGTCAAGGTCTGAGGAGTTTCCATTAAAGAAATGCTGGTGAAAATGAGCAATCACTATAATACATATTATGTACTTGATAATTATACAGTTTACCATTAGGTTTTTCATCATAAAAAGAACAAAAAATAAAAAATTTAAAACTTAAAATTATTAATCTTCTGTTCCATGAGTTTTCAATCTATCTGGAGGTTCTAGGCTAAAATACTCTAAACAATGTTGGCTAACTATTTCTCAGAATTCTTTGATAGTCAGTCATACACACATAAGTGAAGTAATTATTGAAGTGAGCTTAAAATTAATATACACATTGCATTTGACTATTTGATGACACTTTTAATGACCAGTGTTATATCATCAGAGAATAAAGGACTTCTAAGTAGTTTAGTTATTTGGATGCAGTAACCTTAATAATCCAGAATTATTAGAACTTTTAAAGAACAATGAGTCAATTAAATATTACAGATTTTTGCTAATATAAGTTAAATGACTTAGATGGAATAAAAGTAATGATAATATGCTATATATATAGATTTCATCTCTGCCAGTCCAACCAATGCAGTGACTATTATTATCTAAATAGTTTAAAACAGAAGTCACATCAGCAAGATGGCAAAATAGAACCTTTCTATCATTATCTTTCCAAAGTACACAGATTTTGACAGCTACTCACTGAAGAAAATGCCTTTTTGGGAGTCTAGGAGTTCAGCAGAGAAGTTCCAGTACACCACTGGAATGAAAAAAATCTAAGAATAGACCCATTGAAGAGAGTAAGAATAACAGTTTCGCTTTCCCCATGTCACCTGTCTCCTCAAGTGGCACAACCCAATGCCAAGAGATAACCCTCTAACCTGTAATTTCCTCCATGGGAGAAAATACTAGCTTTGAGGGTGAGCTCCTGTCTTCCACAGCTTTGCAGATGCTACCCAAGAGGACTACCTCTTTCTCAATCTATCCAGAATATGAAGGAAATCTTCATGACTGAATGGCCACTAGAGATTGAATCAGGGATATGAAGAAGGGACTTACAGCCATCAGGTCATGGAACTCAAAAAAGGACTGCATATCTTACCGACTACTTCATAAGTTATACCAGGAGGCCCACACATGATCCATTTGAGTTGGCTTGCCTGTGGACCACTTAAATGGCCACAGACCCTCCTGACACACTATGTTCCTCCCACTCATGGATGGTGGAATTTTCTCACATGCCCCCAAATGGTAAGTATAAGCTTTTGCAGATGGCCTATAAGCACATGCAGTCACTCAGCTAAATAATACGAGATTAGGAGAAGGTAGAAAAACAAACATTTTAGGGCACTGGCTAAGGAAAATAAATGAAAGATTCTCAAAACCATGCCTGATTTGTGGGATTCAGAAAATACATACAATCTCAAGAACTCTCCTCTTTCTCCCAGAAGGAATAAGAAGAGTGGAGTGAGAAGATTCACAGAAAAGGACAAAGAGAGTCACATAATCCCTAGACAGGCTGACTGGTAAAGGTTTTTCCTTCCCAAAACCAGTCAGTAAAGACTGAAGGAGGTAACTGTATCTTCAAATATACAGATAGCAACACAAAACATCAAGGAACACATACAAGAAACAAGAAATGAAAGGCAAGAACAAGAAATAAAAGGCATCCAAATCACAAAGTAATAACTAAATTGTCTCCATTTGCACATGACATGATGTTATATGTATAAATCCCTAAAGACACCACCAAAAATACTGTTTGAACGAATAGATGAATTCAGTAAAGTTGCAGGACACGAAATTAACATACAAAATACAAAAATCGGTTGTGAGTCTATACAGTCACAATGAACTCTCTGAATATCAGTTAGGAAAATAATTTCATTTATAACAAAATAAAAAAACGTAGAAATAAATTTAACCAAGAAGTTGAAAACTCTGTACTCTGAAAACTAAAAAAAAAAGAAACAAATTGAAGACAAAAATAAATGAAAAGATATCCCATGTTTATGAATTGAAATAATTAGTATTGTTAACACATCCATATTACCCAAAGTGATCAACAGATTCACTGTAATTCCTGACAAAATTCCAATGTCACTTTTCAAAAAAATAGTAAAACACCATCCTTAAATTGATATGAAAGCAGAAAAGACTTCACATAGCTAAAGCAATCTTATGTAAGAAAAACAAAACTTGAGCATCACGCTACCTGATTTCAAATTTTATTACAAAGCTATAGTAGTCAAAACTCTATGCAATTGGCACAAACAGATAAGATACATAAACCAACAGAACAGAATAGAAAGCCCAGAAATAAACCCACAATATATGGTCAACTAATCTTCCACAAAAAATGCCAAGAATACACAGTGAAAAAAGAATAGTCTCTTCAATAAATGATGTTGGGAAAATTGAATATCCATATGCAAAAGAATAAACTCAAAGACCCTTATCTCCTACCATAGTACAAAGAAAGCAGCTCAAAATGGATGAAATGCTTAAATATAATACTTAAAATTATAAAAATCCTAGAGGAAAGCATAGGAGAAAAGCTTCTTGAAATTGGCTTGACAATGATTTTTGAATATGATTCCAAAAACACAGGCAACAAAAGCAAAAATTTTAAAAAATGACATTACATCAACTTAAGTTTCTTCACAGCAAAGGAAACAATCATCAAAATAAAAAGGCAACCTATAGAATGGGAGAAAATATTTGCAAGCTCTATGTTGGCTAAGGGTTAATATTCAAAATACACAACTCATACAACTCAATAGTACAAAAACCAACCAAACAAATAAAATAATATTATTGCAAATAATAATAATAGAAAAACATGATTAAGAAATCGACAGAGGACCTGTACAGGCATTTTTCCAAAGAAGACATATAAGTGGTCAATATAAAAAGACATATAAGTGGTCAATATAAAAAGATATATAAAAAAGTCTTCAGCATCACTAATCATCAGATAGGTACAAATAAAAAACCACAATGAGACATCACCTTACACCTGTTAAGAAGGCTATTACTAAAAAGTCAAAAGATGGCATGTATCAAGAATGTGGATACAAGGAAACCCTTGTACTCTGTTTATGAAAATATGAATAGGTATAGTCATTATTGAAAATACTATGGACATTTCTTTAAAAATTGAAAATAGAACTACCTATGATCCAGCCATTCAACTTCCAGGTGTAGAGCCAAAAGAACTAAAATCACTAGCTTGAAGAGATACCTGCACCGCTATGTTCTTTGCAGCATTATTCACAATAACTAATATATAGAAACAACCTAAGTGTCTACCAACAGATGAATTGGTGAAAGGTATTTGGTACATATATTGAAATATTATTCAGTCTTAAAAAAGAAATAAAATCCTTCCATTTGCAACAGCATGGATGAACCTGGAGGACATTACGTTAAGTGAAATAAGCTAGGCACAGAAAGACAAAACTGGCTGATGTCACTTATATGTGGAATCAATAAAAATTGAACTTACTGACACAGAGTAGAATAATGATTACCACATAGTGAAAGTTGGGATAATGGGGAAAATGTTGGTCAGAGGGTAAAAACTTTCAATTATAAGATGAGAAAGTTCTGGAGATCTAATATAGAGTATGATGACTATAGTAAATAATAATGTATATTTGACATTTGCTTTAAGAGTATATTTATGTGTTCTCACCACACATACAGAAAAAGGGAGAACTCTGTGAGGTAATAGATATTGAATTAGCTTGACTGTGGCAATCATTTTGCATTGTATATGTATATCAAGTCATGTTGTACACTTCAAATATATACAATCTTTATTTGCCCATCATACCTCAGTAAAGCTGGAAAGAAAAAGGTATCAGATATTTGGATTTTTTTATAGTTTAGTTGTTGGAAATGACATAAGTGCAGCAACCATTAAAGAAATCCATATCTGCACACACACACACACACACACACACACAACCACAAACACACCAGTTAGGAGTTTGCACATACAAAAATAGAAACAGAAGTTCCAAACTCATTGAAAATCTAAAAACTGGCAGTCATTATAAAACAATTTGTAAAGAAAAAAATTTTTAAATACAAAGCATTGCGATTAGTTTGAAAGAACAATATATTTTTTCTGATGAAATTAAAAGAAAAATAAAATTCTTATAAAATTTCAACCAAACTTAAATAGTAATGAGGAAAAAAAAAGCTGCCTGAAGTTCTCATGTTTTCTTCAGATAATTTAACGTGGTATAGATATTCTTGGAGTTGATACGTGATATATTAGTCAAGTGCTCATAAGCACACATATGGCAATAATTTAACTGTGATGTGTGTGAAGAACATGTCTCAAGTGACAATTATAGAGTGTCCCAACAGTTTCATGGAGGACTATAAGCAATACCCAAGGGGCTTTCTATTTAAAAATATATTCCTGACCCAGTCTGAGATACACAACAGATAAGCACATTCTCTCAAATTGCAGAGCCTGATCCAATGAGTTGTTTACAGGTATAAGCTAAGAATATTATCTTTATGCTTTCTACATTTCTTTGGGAGTGCAAGAAGGAAAGAGAGAAAGGATTAGTGCAAATTGAGCTCTATTTCTAATTGTAATACAGACTGGTTGCATCACCCTTGATTTTTATAAATACTTTGAAACAAAATGTAGTGATTGCATAATAGCACATCAAATGGGTGGTTGATTAGCTTAGTTAGTTTTGCATGTGCTTTAGCTATTATTTTCTATTAGAATGGAAGAAACTGAACAAAATTGTCACCATCATGGTAATGCCTGGCAGATGGGATCCAAGGAGCTGTCTCACTTGTAATATGCGAAGTCTGAAGAAACTAATAATTAATTCTTCCATCTGATCCCCTATTCTCAAGTCAATATCATTTCAGAACCATGTTTTTTTAAGCATTAGAAGTATGACTCATGGGGACCTTTGATGATTCTCCTGAAGTCTCCCAATTTGAGATATTGTGTCATGAAAGTTACTTTCTCTTTTATCATGTAGTTTATTTGGGGTGTTATATTATACCTTGGGATCTTGCTCTGGAAATTTTTTTTAAATGCAATTTATTATTTTTTTTGAGTTTCAATGTTTCTAGAAAATGGTCCCTCCTCATTCCAACACATACATAGAAGTCCCTTTCCCAGAAAAAGCCTCTAAGGTTCATGTTGTTAATGTACTTTTCTTGCTCCTGGTGAACAAGGGACAGAGAAAGTAGTGACTAATATCAGAATCATGAGTGAAGATATGTTTTATTCATAAACTTTGCACCTCCAGTGAAATTAAAAGCAAAGTAAAGGGTTGAAGCTATGAACCCTTTTTCCTAGAGCCTGTAAACCAATAAAGGCTTTATATTAGCTATCGATATCTATCTCTGAGTTGCCTTAATAACATCTTATTCCCTGTTTTCACCAGCCATCAATAATATTTCTGCCTGCCCGCTCAGGCCCCTATCTCTGCGTGCAATTGCATTATAAGGGTCTATAAGCCCAATTTGCTTCACATTCTTATTTTTGGAAAAGGCTGGCTGCCTTTTGTAATGAGAACAGCTGCCAAGAAGGCTTGACAGAATTTGTGGCCCATCTGGCTTATAATCTTCACTCAATATCGCAGGAGCCTAAACTCTGAGACCTGCTGATAAGCCCAGGCATCCAGGCAAGCGATGGCAGCCTTCTCTGTGATTTCTCATTAAGGACAGGGACATCTCTCAGGGAATCTCTCATATCCTGGATATCATGTAATTCCTTTTTTCATTTTCTAATAAACACAAGAAAGTTGTATTTTTTACAATATACTATATTCATGTACCCAGATATGGGTGAACAGCTGATTGGAAAATTTTGATTCTTGAGTATTTGAGTTTTCTAAAATATTAGCTGCTATTCCAAAAGAAAATAAAATTTCATTAAATATATCAGAATATATTAACTAATTATTTTAGATTTTAGAGAGGATTCTTTTTTTCCATTATGTATTTATATGCATTTTCCATCGCAGTGCTATCTGAGGCACCAGTGGTTTATGGCAAACAGGAATTTAATTAATAGCATAACCACTGACTTAACCAGCATTGACTGGAGTCTTGTAGAACAAAGGGGGAAAATGATAAAGAAACCTCCATTACAGTGCATAAAGAGTATCCTTTTCCTCCTGTAACTTCCCATTGAGGATGCATTTTAGAAATAATGTAGTTTTTTTCAACTCCCTCTATCCTGTTTCTTTGTTTTTTTTTTGTTTTGTTTTGTTTTTGGTTTTTTTTTTTTTCCTGATCTCTTATAGTGTGTTTATTGTCCTTTGAGATGCACTACTAAGTATGTCAGAAGGAAAAGAAGATATACTCCCTGTCTCTGGGAGTTTATAACTAGTGAGCCTGAATTTATTGGCTTCTAAACTGTTGGGAAAACTGTTACTTCCTCTAGTATTGCTGTAGAAAGGGATTCTATACTTTGGTGGATCTGCCCCTACAAATGCAACTTACTTTGGACGATCTGCAAGACTTTATATACTAGGCCATTTGTCTTCTCTCCCTTGTAGGAATTGCTTTTGCTATATTTCCTATATTTTACATGCATTTTTAAAAAATGAACGAAATGATAGTGACAATATTCCAAACGAAAAAGCTCCCATGGGAAAAAATCTCAATAGTAACTCATTAAGAGAAATTCTGAACAAGGAACAGAGGTGGTTGCTTGTAGAACAGAAGACTGGGTCATTCTGGGAGTCAAGACCTACTGTTGTTCAATTTTTTCCTACCAGTTATTTAACAACGGTTGATTAAGCACAGACTCTGCATTGAGTGCTACAAATGCCCCTAAATAATGGAAGTTTACACGGGTTAGAAAAACAATAATCTATTTTGCCAAAAGGAGAGAAATGTCCGAAATGGAGGCTTAGATGTTGTGGTTAAGTGGATAACTACCCCAATAACATGCTAATGGAAATATATCAAACAAAACAAATAAACCCTTGAAAAACATCTGGGACATTCATATTGAGGGTAAGTTGGGGCTGTGGAGAGCCAGCTTGTCCAGAGATAGTGTCCCGAGACCCAGGTATGAATGCATATATGTTAGAGAGATTCTGAGAAAACAAAATGCAGAGCAGATGACTCCATGCCCTAAACCATAGCCAGAAACAACCTCTGAGGCGAACCAAGATTTCTTCGTGTTGGTATTAATAGGACTTCTTTGCCATGTATCACCTTTATATTCCCAATTAGACTGTATCCTGTAGTTATTAACTCAGTACTTTTTACTTAGTTGGTGCTTTCAAAGCAGCTGCCAAGTCACTGGTTGTTTATTGAATGTTAAACATGGTACAAATTTCAAAGCTCTAGATCTAGTAACTGCAGTGTCCAACTCCGAAGAGTCTTGAGTCACCCACTGTAAAATAACAGCTTTCTAATAATAAGTACCTGCAAAGTTACTACACGGTAGTTAGAATGACTCAGACTTTTTAATAAATAAGCTATGCAAATAATAGATTTGTAGTCACATTATTTTACATCTGCACAATTTTTATCATGGTCGTAGTAGGTTTCACTCTTCTGATATGAACATACATGACATGGAAATTTTTGAACTAAAGTGAAATGAGAAGATCCTGAATGAGGGAGTATGTGAAAGAACGTCTCCCCTTTCCTCCATGTGTGTAAAATCTATCTGCATTTGGCTGCTCAACCTCATGTTTGAGCATTAATTTCACACTGTATTTCCCAGAAATTGAAGACAGTTAATTGACTTTTTACAACTGGTGTTCAAGCTTTTTTCTATTTTATGCCCCATGGGAAGAGAAAACTGTGCTGTTAGTGAAGATCAGTGGCTTGTCTTAGAAGTGACAACTCAGTAAACATAAGACCTCTATTTTATAATTTCCTATTCTTATTTCTATAGAGAATTATTGTAGTTAAAAGGACTTTAATGAAGACTAGAATTACAGATGTCCCTTACTAGAGTTTTAAATATTGAACCGTCTGCATCACTATTTTTTCCAGTGATGTAAATATTCTTAAATTCATAAAAATAATATGTTAGAAAGGACTTTAGAAAATCATGTTCTTTAACTTTTGTGGGATATAATACAGAATGAAAAGGAAAAAAATGAGTTAATGTCAAGATATATTCTAACATTTACCATGTGTCTACTGTGTTTCAGGCTCACATTAGACACTTTCATGTTTTTATGTGATTTTATTCTCATCTCATATCTATAAGTCCCATTGTCACCATTATCCAAATGAAGAAATAATTAGGTCAGGACCCAACACCATCTAACATAAACCTCTGCTTTTCCGATTAGTATGAAAAGAGGTTTCCTAAATAAGTGAACTTCAGGAACTTAGAGATTAAAATAATAGAACTTATAAGGCAACTATTATAAAAGAGTTTCAGAAACAAGTCTATTTTGAGAAAAGAGTTACACAAAGCATGGTGGGTACCCTGAGGGTTGTTTACAGATATTCAGGTCTATTTTCCCTGTAGGTACATGTCAAATTACTATTCCCCATGCCACTAAAGATAGGATTGCCTGTGGGACTTGCTCCTGCCTGTAAAATATAGTAACATGAGTCACACCTGGCCAGATGCTCTCAGAGGTTGTGCAGATCTTGCCTCCTCCTCTTTTCCTGCATTTTCCATGGATAGTCATGTGTTGTGAGGAAGCCTCTGTCCACTGGGTCGTTGAGTGAGTATCATGTGTAGCGTCTAGCTTTTTCTGATTTATACAGGAACCATTAAAATTTTGCCTTCATGAAACAGGCTCAGAGTTCAAACAATGCAAGTATCAAGAGCTTAATTTTGGCTCTAGAGAGATTTGTCCTTTAATGCCTGTTTCTGCAACTTCATAGCTGGGTGAACATGGATAATCAACCCTTTACGCTTCAGTTTCCTCACCGATCTTATGGACAAGACAACAATCTATTTCATGGGTCTGTCTTATAAACTAAGTGTGGTAATATTTATAAATTGTTCAATTGATAGTCTGTCACATACCACTGAAGTTTTAGATGTATCATCATTATCATCATCATCATCCAGGAAGAGAGTAAATTACCTTTCACAATATGATCAAAATGGGCTTTAAAGCAAAGAACTTTTGTGTTGATTAGAGAATAAGAAGAATCCACAATTTTAGCTTCAGGATAAAAGGGCAGGAAACATGTAACACGTGAAGGCCACAAGAGTACATGTGCAAGAAAGGCTGTGCTCTTACTCAACAAATAAGAGATGAACCACAGGTTAAACCGAGGCAAGGACAGAAGGTGGTGACTGTTCTCAGGAAAAAAATGTAAAGTCCAAAGGAACTTTTGAGTATTATTGAATTAAATTACCTTTTTAAAATGTAAATGTTTCCCTTAAAAAGGTGAAGTGACCATAAAATGGCTATATATTCTGCTGTCTTTTCTTCCCAAGCAGTTTCAGAGTCTTTGATATAACTTGAGTTGCTTCAGTTGGGTTGAGCTGAAGACATGGATACGAATCCTTTCCTCGACTTTATGAAACACTAATGGAGGAAGATGTTACTGAAACAACAAAAATAACAACATCATCATCAGTAAACAAGTGCTTTGCAATTGAATGTCAGAGATTTTTCAACGAGTTCTCAACAGGAAACCTCCCACTGAGAATCACAACCTGAAATCACTTCCCAGCAGAGAGGCTCTTAGAACCTGGATGTGCTCTGAACAGGTGTTCCAACAAGTGCTGCCAACTGTGTCCTTCAAGTTGGGAGAAAGCCTCAGCAATTATTCTGAAACCGTTAAAAATAAGGCATTCGACTGAGAGCTGGGAGAACAGCATATGTTGAGGGAGAAAGTACCAGCTTTCATAAACTAGTAGTGTACATGTGTATATATTTGTGTTCTCCACATACTTAACCTTTATTACCTTTTTCATATTCTTTAATTTTTTAAAAGGGGTTTCCTTTCTTTAGCTTTTTACTGGTGGACCTGTACGATAAATAATTAAATATCACATGGTCCTCAAAGGGTCCATATCTCCACAATTGAAGAATTATTAAATCTAGTGTACAACCTAACTATTCAAACTCCATGCTTTAATATGAACCACCAAAGTTAATCTCTTCCTAATGACCAAATTTTGTGAGGCAGTCAGACAGGTTTGATTATTTCCTACTGGAATACACTGGACAGGTAAATAAATACTGATACTGGCTTACAGGGAGGTAGCTCTATCCTGTCTTAGCCATTTACCTTGTACAGATCACTAAACTGTTCTTGGGAAAAATAGTGCCTGCAGTGCCTACATTACATTCTGGTTAAAAAAATCAAGTAGAAGGATGTGTGAGAAAGCTTTTAAAAGTCCTGAAACACTGTAAAGATGCAAGGGACTATTATTTACACTAGAGTTAATTTTAGAATAAACGAAGGCATGTTTAAACTGCAGCAATCCTCCCTATATTACATTCATTCCCCTATTCCTTCTTGCATTTATAGACTATGCTATATAATTACCAACTTTTTCCAGCATAATTCTGTAATATCTCCTGTTGCATAAGGCAAGAACAAGTTGCACTTTGTTTTGTTCCATAATTATTATACATACTATATGCATGTGTGTGTATGTGTACATATAAACTCTAGTGTAAATAATAGTCCCTTGCATCCCTATAGTGTCTCAGAGCTTTTAAAAGCTTTCTCACACATCCTTCTACTTGATTTTTTTTAACCAAAATGTAATGTAGGCACACCAGGCACAATTTTTTTTCCCGTTTTATATATGTGTGTGTGTGTGTGTGTGTGTGCATGTGTGTGTGTGTATACACCCCCCACACACACAAGCATACATATATGTATAATAATTACAATCATGTATATATATGGCTTTTCCTATCTTGCAGGAACCATATTTTGACTGCTTCTTTTATGTGTCTTCTTTTACACTTGACCAAGTTCCAAGGACCAAGGGTATTTCAAGGGCTGAGGATTCAGAGGGTAGCCTCTATTAATTATTTTATAACCAGAAGTTAAGAAAAATACAGAAAAGGTAAGAGAGAGAAGAGAAATTATTTCACACTCTTCTGGATATATAGCAGCTGCTTCCCCAAAAACATCTAGTTTGAGTTTCCAGCTGTTTTCCAACACTGTGTAACTTCATGAGAAAGTTAGAAAACACAACTATATAGTCAAGGGTCTTAATCATTGTAAACAAGTGTCAAAATGCATGTGGGGCAGTTGAGGGGTGACTGTTATTTATGCATCATATGAAGAGACTGATATCTTTCTTGGAAGGCATCGCAAATGAAATAAATATTTACTATTCATGATTTGCTATTATCTTCCTAGCCAGAAAGAGAGGAATAGACTAAACAAAAAAGACCCTCTCTACTGTGTAATCTCTCTCTCTCTCTCTCACACACACACACACACACACACACACACACACACGGCAAGGGGAGAGAGAGAGAGAGGAAGAGAGAGAAAGAGAGAGAGAGACTGTTCTAGCACTTTGATTTGATGACTAATTTCTACCTCAAACCCCTTCCTTCCTAGATCTTCTAAGAAACATCAAGGCCTAACCCTTTTAACACGAAGATGTTACATCCACAAAGTGTGAATGCTCCCTGTGAAACTGTGTTTGTTTCGTATTCTCAGGTTTATTACTAATGGATAATTCACTCATTATGCAAATGTGAAATGACAGGGAATCCATGACCACAGATCAAAGCCGAGGGTAGAACTTGCAGCCTGACCAAGACCTTAGTCGAGCTTAATGAGAGACCAGCCCACGTCTAGTTGCAGCATCCTTGCAGCATACACCTGGCGGAATAGTCTTGACTGGTCATGGGATTCATGACTTTTCAGGCAATACTACCTGGCTCTGTTGGTTCACAATGACTTCCCGTGAGCCATGCCCAAGGCTCTTTCTCACTTCCCTAAAACCTGTGGGAAGTAAGTTGTTACATTTTCCAATTCTATGTCCCTGCCATAAAAAAGAGCTTCTAATGACTATATTTTTTGAAAAGGGTTTTGAGAGTCAGTGTGTTTCATTCTGTTCTAAGGGTACATAGATACTTAATCCTGCTTTGAAGGAAAAGTAAAAAGAGGATGAAATTGAGGGTCACCAATTGCAAACAGACTCCATTAAAATTGCCACCAGACACACATTATTAATACACCTAATTATAGTAATAGTCACAATTTATCTAAACCATTTATGTAAATGGAGTTAACATACATCATTTATGCAAATGTTAGCATATGATACCATCCAGGGCATATATGGTGGTTTTTTTATTATTCATCATATCATTATCTGTGATCATAAAATTTTACTGGGTTAAGATAAATTAAATTTTTAAGTAACCGTATATCAATTGGGTCCCACATGTTCATAAAATTCTGCTTAAAAAGATTGTTGCATAATTGTAAGTCATGCACTTACTTGATTTACCTAGTGTTATCAGAGGGATAATGACTTCAAATGTGGGCAATTTTATGATCAACAGCTATGTTAAAAATGTCCATGTATATGGACAAATATTGCACTATAATACGAAAAGATGGAAGAGTGATTTTATAGGAATTTTTCATTGCTCTAGTTTAAAATGTCATTTTTTAAAATGATGATATGCTTGTCCTAGTTGACTTGGACTGCCATAACAAAGTACCCTAAACTAGATGGTTTAAACAATAGAAAGTTATTTTCTCACAGTTTTGGAGGCTGAGAGTTTGAAATAAGGGATCCAGCAAGGTCAATTTCTGCAGAGGGCTCTCTTCCTAACTTGAGGAGCGCTGCCTTCTTTCTGTGCCATTATGAGGTGGGGAGAGAGCTAGTTCTCTGGTCTCTTCTTATAAGGGTACTGATCCTTTTGGAAGGCACCACCCTGATGACCTCATCTAACCCTAATTAACTCCCAAAAACCCTGCCTCCAAATGTCATCACATTGGGGGTTTTGGCTTCAGCATTAATGTTAGGGGGGCACAAATATTCAGTCCATAACAACACTTTAGAATTCTTTAAAATAAAAATACCATAAAAAGTTTTAAAATGCCATTAAGTTCCACTCACACTCAATTCAAGCATTTAAATTGCAAATATGTATCTGAAATAGTTCTCTTAACTATGAACTTTAATTAAGAAGAACAAAATTTAACTATGGAATGAACAAATAATTTACTATGAGTCATAAAAACTTTCAGCACATATTCAAACAATACATAATTATTCTCCCAGTAGGGCCCTGTCATTTGCTATCTACCAATGCCTCTTCAGGGAAACCCTTTGGCTAGGGAGGTATCTTTATCCCAGTACTCATCAACATCTGTTCTTACTTTTGTCAATCTTTTGCCACATTACTGCCTCCCCGGTCTACAAAGAAAGAAGACAATCTACTGGCTGCTGGAAATTCTGTCTCTCAGACTATAACACTCAAGTTACTGTATTACTCAGGGTTCTCTAGAGAAAGGGAACCAACCCACATATATACATACATAGTGACTATGTATATATATATATGTGAAGAGACAGACAAATTATCTTGGGGAATTGACTCACACATCATGAAGGCTTGCATGGTAAATCCTAGAGACCGAGGGAAGAATTGCAGTTTCGGTATGAAGGCAGTATGGCTGGCAGAATTCCTTCTTGCTCAGGGGAGGTCAGTCTTTTGTTCTATTTGGATCTTCAACAGATTGCATTATGGCCACCCACATTCTGGAGGGCAATCAGCTTGACTAAATGTCCACCAATTTAAATGTTAATCTCATCCAAAAATACACCTTCCAAGAAACATCCAGAACAACCTTTGAACAACATTTGACTGAATATCTGGGCATTGTGGTCCAGCAAAGGTTACACATAAAACTTACCATCACAGTTGCTTTATGTCAAAAACTGATACTCCCCTTAATTATCTTTCTTTTTAACCAACTCCAAACAGGTTTCAATGAATAAATACTATTGAGTACTCATCACAGATTAAGCATCAGGATAGGCACTTTAAGCCTCAAGGTTGGCCGGTAGCGGTGGCTCACGCCTGCAATCCCAGCACTTTGGGAGGCCGAGGTGGGCGAATCACAAGGTCAGGAGATCGAGACCATGGTGAAACCCCGTCTCTATTAAAAATACAAAGAATTAGCCGGGCGCGGTGGCGGGCGCCTGTAGTCCCAGCTACTCAGGAGGCTGAGGCAGGAGAATGGCTTGAACCTGGGAGGCGGAGCTTGCAGTGAGCCGAGATTGCGTCACTGCACTCCAGCCTGGGCGACAGAGCGAGACTCCACCTCAAAAAACAAACAAACAAACAAAACCCTCAAGGTTTTAAAGATGCTCAAGACAATCTTGTGGGAGAAATTTTAATATTATCTTCATTTTACATATGAGAAAATTGAAGGCAGTTGGTTTAATTGATTATATGCAAATCAAATATCCAGGTCACAACTCTCCCAGGGGACTGTCTTTTTATGTATTTCTATGAACGGAACTCTGTGTCATGACACAAGGTCTACGTACCTTCACTTCCCCAGTCAGGAAAGACTACATTGTGTGCAGTCCACAATCCATCAAACTTCCCTTTTTACTTCCCTTAACCTTAACCTCTTTCTCATCTTCTAAATCTCTCACTGCTTCAAGGCCAATCTCCTTATATTACAGTTGTTTCTATTGTTATTAATTGTCTCTACTAAAATAGAATAAGAGCTGTCAATTTTGAGTTTTGTCATGTGTCAGACACCATATCATTACTATGTTTTGTTTTGTTTCATTTATTATTATTATTTTTTGAGATGGAGTTTCACTCTTGTTGCCTGGACTGGAGTGCAATGGTGCACTCTCGCCTCACTGCAACCTCCGCATCTTGGGTTCAAGTGATCGGCCTCCTGAGTAGCTGGGATTACAGGCATATGCCACCACGTCTGGCCAATTTTTTTGTGTTTTTAGTAGAAAGTGGGCTCCTCCATGTTGGCCAGGATGGTCTCGAACACCTGACCTCAGGTAGTCCACCTGCCTTGGCCTCCCAAAGTGCTGGGATTACAGGTGTGAGCCACTGTGCCTGGCCTATTACATTTTAAATAAATCATCTTATGTCATTCTCTTTCACATGAGTATGAACGCACACATACACATGTACATACACTTCTGTGAAGCAAGGACATTGTACAAAAGAGATAATTAAAATTTAGGAGTTTTAGGTAAATCGTTTAACATCAAGCAATTAGTAATTAAAACCAGATGTAGGTACTGGTAAAATCCATGTATGAGACCACCACCCAATACTGCCACTTCACCAGTTATCACATGAAAACAGGAGTCTTCAACCAGCTCATTTTCATCTCTACAGAAATTCTTAATCAGATGGGAGATTCATTCCCAGCTGGAGGTATGATATAAAATAAATCTGACTGCCCCAGGCTCAGTATGGGTATATACCTAAATACTTAAGTTGCTACTACATTCTCTCCTACTTCTTGATATTTATGCCCCGTAGGTATTAAGAGTCACATTTACAGGGTTTTCTACAGTAGAGACTAACCTCTAATCCAGGTTTTTGTTTTTGTTTTTGTTTTGTTTTGTTTTCCCTAGAGATTGAACTACACTTCTAGTGATGCCAGCAATGGCCTGGATTCAATTGCAAACTAAGAAAACCTCTGTAGAGATTTATTGACTATTGATGAGAATTATTTCACTGGATCAGACCCATTTGCCCAGAGTATAAGTTCCATGGGCTCAAAGACTTTTGTCTCTAATTTTTTTTTGTTTTTACTACCACATTCTCAATGGCTATAACAGTGCCTAACACATAGAAATAATACATAAGTTTGAAATGAATGATTGAATTGATATAGCACAGAATAGATGGATATTTACTGGTTGTAAATAATATTTTCATTTAGAGAATTGGTCTCCAGCCTTTTTTGGTCATTCACACATCCAGGCTACGCGCTCTAAACCCATCCCTATATATTCACATCTAATGCAGGCCTACACGCCAACTCTTATTTTCAAGTCATTATTCTATCTGTCCTTTGCATACCAGAGTGCATTCAGGGTTTCCTTTACAACAATGTCATGTTCACTGGCTTCAGATTATTGTGAGCCCTATAGAATTTTCTTGTATGTAAGATTTTGGGATCCATGCTCTCTGACATCATCTTGAATGACAACTATCTATTTAGCTTCTTCAAGGTGCTCAGTTTCAGCTTCCATCTGGCTGCAATGTGACATTTTATGACAGCCTATTTTAAAATAAAAGAAGGTGGAAAAATAGGAGTATAAAAATTCAATACTCTTCTGCTTACTGTTTAATATCCTATACAATCTGAACCAAAACTGTCTTTCTAGAAATGTTCTGTGTTCTCCCTGGCCATTCTGCAAATACACCTCACTTTCACAAATCTAAGTTTCTCTTTGTTTCCCTCGTAATCATATCTCCCTCTTTTCCCTACACATCCAAATCTTATATTATCTTTCAGCAGCACATCAATTTCTCTTTTCTCTATGATTTTCCTGACTAGTCATTTGACAAATATTATATTTAAAAAAAAAAAAGGCTTCCGAGGCACCAAGCCCAGCTCTCCTTAAGTAGTGGTGATAAAACAGGCATGGTCTCTGTCTTCAAGAGACTTGGAGTGCAGAAGAAGGAATAAGTAAGAAGAGCCCCACTGACTCAAAATTGTGGAGAATTTAGAAGAAGGAAAGGTTGTGTAATGCTTGCCAGTAGAGGCCATTCTTGAGCAAAGTTGGGAAAAATAGAAAAATTGTTGAAGAGAGAGATATCAAGAAAAACATACTTTCTGAGCACATAAAAGTCACAGGCAGCATATGAGCAACTACAATTCATTTGATTTGATGAGTTATTTAATAATTATTTTAAAAAGGCATCACAAAAAGAGGTAATCAGGTTGACAAAAGCAATGGGGTAACATTAATGCCATTCTAAATAACTTGAAATTTATTCAGCTGACAATAAATGAGGAGACAGTAATTTTTTTAAAACTATAGTGAATGAGATGATATAGAAAAAAATCTGTTTTCAGCGGGGTTAAGTGACAGCAGGATGGAATGGAAGAGGAATCCAATGGCACGTGCATGCAGTCTAAAGTTCTGTAAGTTTCTCAAAGTTAACAAATCTGAAAAAAAAATCTTTGTGATCTCATCTTGTGCTTCACCAGCCAAGAGACTTGCTCTTCCTCCATTCTCTTTCATCTTGGTAATGCTTAAATTTCAACACATTTTTAAACATGGATTAACTGGAATAAGTGTTCTACAATGTAAACTCTTTAATGAAACTCTTCTAGCACACATTCTTCAATAACTGGCTATTCCATTTCAAATGGAATCTAACCTTTTTTCTCTGACTCACAAAATCCTCTATGGCAGTGGTCCTCAATATTTTTGGCACCAGGGACTGATTTTGTGGAAGACAATTTTTCTACCTGTGGTTCCGGGGAGGCAGATGATTCAAGTGCATTACATTAATTGTGCACTTTATTTCCATTATTATTATGTTATAATGTATAATGAACTAAGTATACAACTCACAAGAATATAGAATTAGTGGGATCCCTGAGCTTGTTTTTGGGCAACTAGATGATCCCATCTGGGGGTAATGGAAGACAGTGACCGATCATCAGGCATTAGATTCTATAAGGAGCCTGCAACCTAGGTCCCTCACAAGCACAGTTCAGAGTAGGGTTTGCACTCCTATGAGAATCTCATGCCGCTGCTGACCTGACTGGAGATGGAGCTCAGGTGATAATGCCAGTGATGGGGAGCGGCTGAAAGCACAGATGAAGCTTGGCTTACTTGCAGCCAGTCACATTTTGCTGTGAGGCCCAGTTCCTAACAGGACAATTGGTACTGGTCTGTGTCCCAGGGAGTTGTAGACCCCTCCTCTATGGCAACCCTTGCTCACTCTCTTTGATCGTGATCATCTCCTATCCCTTACTCACCCACACTGGCCTTCTTGCCATTGGTGAACACCTCAATCCTGTTTAGTATCCTGTCTAATCCTTCACCCTTGAGGTTTTATCAACCGGAATTCTTTTCTCTCAGATCATTTTAAGCTTTTATGACTGTCCCCAGTCAGGTCTCTACTGAAATATCTCCCGCTTAATGAGAGCTTCCCTGACCTGACCTAACCACTTCTCTAAAACAGCCTTCTCCCTCCACCCCATAATCCCTTTCTCTTTCCTCTCACTCTGCTTTGTTTATTGTCCTAGCACTTATTTTAAAAACATTCTTTATTTGTATTTGTTTGTTTCTTGCTGCTCACATTTAAGATCAACTCTATAAGCCCATCTGCTTTGCTTGTTCACCACTTTTATTTTTGGTGTTGAGAACAGTCATTGCCTTAGAATAGGTTCAATTAAATTTTTCTTTAATGAAGAAAGATTGCAGAAGAAAAATCAGAAGACAAAAAGGTCATTTAGGAGTCTCTTGCAAAAATCTGGAACTGTTACATCTAAATGCAATTTTGTTATTCATTTAGTATATAAATAAATATCATGGTGTGCAACTGCATTGCCAATCTGCATTGGTAACTAACTCTTGCTATTCGATCTTTGAGAGTGCAGATTTTATGTCTCTAACTCTAGGAATAGCACAACCAACTTACAGTTTTTCCTCTCTACAACTTCAAACACAAGGCTTGCACCCTTTGTGTACAGAAATGTTTATTAATTAAATAAATGGTTAAAAATTGGGTATGATGACAAATTTGGAGGATACAAGTAAGTAGCAAACAAAATGAAGAAGCGTCTAAAAACGACCAAGGAACCATTCTGAGACTCAAACTATGTGAGAAAAAAAAGATGGTCCTTTTTCAAGGTGTAAATTTAGGTGGAGTTTCCTAGCCTTGACACTATTAGTACCTGGGTTAGATAAGTCTTCCTTGTGGGGGTTATAGCCTTCACTCTCATTTGTAACAATCAAAAATGTTTCCAGATATTCTCAAATGTAATCCTGGGAGGCAAAAATCATCCCTATTTGACAACCACCAACTTAGAGGATAAGAAGCAACACGGCACCTAGCTCTTCTTTGCCAATCACATAGCTGAGGAAGACTTTGAATCACCATTTCAACCACAGTAGAAAGTTAAAATGCACTAATCCATACTGTACATGTTTTTCCACATGCATAGGAGGGTGAGTCATCGAGCCCTCATCTAACCTGGCCTGCTCTCCTGCAGCCTTGGGTGAGCCCCCTCTGCTAGCAATTCTGCCAAGCTGACTCAGGCACAGGTGGCAATAGGAGCACTTCACAGTTAATGAATGCAAAATTACATTTGGGGTAATTGTTGCATAATTAGCCACTTTCGACTCAGGCCATGATTTTACCCTTTCTCTCTTCTAGAATATCATCTCTAGAATATATCACTTGACCTCAGTCTCAAGGCCCAGAAAAAGCACAGCCTTCCCTGACCCCTCAGGCCCTCTCTGGGCTCCCCCATACAATGTGATCTCTGTGAATTCCTAGTAACAATCATCACCTATACCCAGTACTCTACTTTATTTGTTCAACTGTCCTTCATGTCTCTTCCCAATTAGATTGCCTATTCTTGAGGGATGGAAACTAATGTTTTAAATTTTGTTATTCTCCTAAATCATTAGTACTATACCTATTAATTAGTACAGAATGGATGCCCTGTAGATAATGGTCATTAATTTTATGTAAATGACCATAGTATTTATGCAAAAACATGATGGAATGGTCATCACCCTGAGTCAAAAAGTAAGGTGGCTTCATTTCAAGGTCACACAGGTAGTATGGAAGGTGCGTAAGACTAGGCTGAAGGTATGGCTTTAAATTGAGACGTTTGGGGAACCGTCAAAAACATAGCTATGTCATTCTGGACATCGGCTAAGAATACTAAATGTAAACAATCACCTGAAAGATATATTTGCTTGCATGTAGTGGGAAACAGCAGCTCATTAACTCTCTGCTTAGCTCGTAAACTCACCAGCTCGTTAGCCCTCTGCTCGTTAACTACTTAGCTCTGATTAGCTCTGCTCACTTCCTCCTCCTATCACTCACAGTGTGAATGAACTGTAAATCTGCCAGAGCAACAGATGGCCATTCCAGGTCCAGGGAGGGGGTTCAGGAGGTGGGGGACAGAGCCTTCCTGGATTTTTCTGACCTTGAAAAATATTCCATTTTACTAAAGTTTGTGGGTTGTGGTTTAACTTTATCATAAAAGAACCTGGCACAGTTTTATTTTAAGATACAGAAGACTTCATTTAGATGGATTCCCTGGGATGATGCAAATGTGCAGTTGCAGGGCCATGGTAAGCTTGTTGGCAGTGGCCTACATGACACACAGGGACTTTGAAACACAAGGGGAGTCCAACAGTATTTATAGCGAGTATTTATTAATGGTTTGCCACATGCTCAGCCCTGTCCTGGATACTTTGGGGACACAAAAGATGTAATTTAAGAGATCACCTGGAAGAGACAATATTTACATGCCCAAATTGTTGGAGAATAATAAATCTCGGGTGTTTACCATGAACCAAATTCTATGGTACAGGATATATGCACTCTGGGAGTAAAGAAAGGAAAATATTGTATTATCATACTAAAAAATTTTGATTGCCCATTTTTTAAGCTATTTGTGCACAATCACAAATTTGGCTTCCATTGTCTTAATAACCAAAATTGTCACTTTGTCAACCTGACTGTAGCCAGGCCAGGCTATTATTTTAAGAACATTTGATTACCTGCACAGATGATGCCCTACATATCCTTGCTAAAAACTGGAAAATACACCATTGGTGAATCACTTACTATAGCAGAACTGTTGTGCCTCCAGGTACCCAAACTTGAAGGGCATGTATTGTCTGGAAATAATGACAAATGAAACAATATTCTGGCATCTTTCTTTTCATCCATCCATACATTCACTTGTCCCTATCTGCAATAACTGACAAAGTAGTTGAGATGGTATACATGCCTAATTAGCTTATTCTGATTCCATAGGCTATATCACTGGTCAAGACTTTAGAGAGATAATAGTAGAGAGGATGGTTAAGTTGTAATAAGGTAGGAGAAGACACAAGAAACGCATAGCCAGGGCTGACACCCTGGGAAGAAAGGCCTGAGTAGGGTAGCCAAGTAAAATTCCTGAGTGTCGAGGAGCAAGAGAGACTCTGGACACCTGAGAGAAATGATCTTGGAGGAGTGGGGTCAGAGAGTAGAAAAGTGGAGGTCACAGATAACCAATTTTATATGCATTGCACCGTAGTCCTTTCTGCAGGGAAGGCCCGCTGCCAGCCTAGCCACACTTACTTGCTAGGCAGTACTCCATTGATTTTAAACGATGCAGATCCAGTCTGTCTTGTTGCTACCTCATCATCAAATAAATAAATGAAAAGAGAAAATAGCAAAAATGTGAGACCTTTCTTAGATGCCTGGGGCTCTGTTACTTCTGCTGCAAGAACTTTTGAAAAAGAAAACATAAACAAAATATATTTCCTATCTGCTCATAACAAACACAGACTAAAAACACTGTTATGACTGTACAATAGTTTAAGGTCAATGTATTCCCTCTTCATGGCTATGAAAACCTGACCCGCATAAGGCATTAAAATTCATAACACATGAAAATTAGGGAGTCCTGGAAGCACTTTCTTCTATAGAAGTATAAAATTTCTCTGCCTACATCTAGCATTTAAAGGAAACCATCCAGATAATTAAAATGCCTATAAATGAAATGTCAAAGTTAAATGTTTTTTTTAAGTCTTAATGCTTAGGCAAAGTGAAACCTTTATTCTAAAATAATATGCTTTAAGTACTAGTGGTATCTTGCGAGGGAGTAGAATAATTAAGGTTTGCCACATAAAATGGGTCTACAGGTCTACGTGCCGCTCCACTCAGTAAGTAACCTTTATGAAGGGGAATGCGATAATCAGTGTGTATTTTTTTGTCCTTAAATACTGCCATTATTTTATACACGAATGTAGCTACTGTGGATAAAGCTAACTACACAATGTACATGGAGAAAATTAATCACACAGATAAAGAAAACAGAGTTGGTGAGTTAGGTAGATTTTGATTTGGTTTTTGTGTCGTTGACTTCAGGGCTTTCTTTGTTGCTGTTGTTGTTGTTTTTCTTGTACTAGTGAAATCATTGTTATTTGTATTCTTTCTTTCCTCCTACGTACATTATCCTAACCTGGATATGAATGTCACAGGGAAACACCCCTGTGTGTTCTGCTGCTTGAGTTGAGACATACATAATGCATCTTCACTGTGAGAGAGTTAAGATATAATTGTACCAAGAGTACCATTTAATCTCTTGGTCATGATGCTGATCAACACAGATATAGGCTATGCGATTTTTATATACACAGGATTTTTCTAAAGATTCACATTGGTATTAATAAGGTTTATAGCAAACGTTTCACATATACAGTCTCATACATGCACTTATACATAGACTTTATGGCTAGCGCTTTTGAATGCTAGGGTAGTTGACCTCCCAACTCTTTGTCTCCACTGGTAAAACTCAGTAACCATTAAAGTAGACCCCATTCTACCAAAGAATCAATGACATGGGCTCAGTTTAGGGTCAGGGTCTTACCCATTGAACAGGATATAGAGAAGCATGATATAGTAATTCCTTCCATGGTGTATTCCACTATGACACACATTATCTCAACCACTTGTATCTACATCTACTTCTCTGTGATGCTAACAAAGCAAGATTACAACTCACTCTGGTTCCTGGAGCCCAGCAGCAATAGTCTTCTCCACTTTTTCCTCTTTTGCTCCCTGGTGTTGGACTGTCCAGGTGAAAAAGGAAACATTTTGAGGGACAGTCCTTAGTTGTGCAGAAGATAATCCTGACTGGAGCTGGTTCTTTCCTCTTCAAGACAATTTTCCAATTTCCCTTTGATGGAGGCATTCTGGAGAACGGGTGTGAAACCAACTTTGTTAGTCATCAATGAGGGGATCGTATCTCTGGCTGGTACATGTTGTACCACTGCAATCACATTGTATCTCATTGTTTAAAAGTACCCTTGTTCTTCATGTTTGAAAGACAGTTGGTAAAGATAACCACTTTATCTTCTGGGCAACACATTAAAAAGTAAAGTCAAGCCACATGGTTTTGGATGGGAGGCAAAAGGTCAAATAGGAAAGCTAACCTTTAGCAGAACGACTGGTGCAAGTAGAGAGGCTGAGAGTAATAAATAGAGACCCCCTCCAGGGGTTTCCAGATGCAAACTTTTGGCTCCATTCAGCTTGAGGGGGCAGCAAGTGGAACTGTGCATCACTGAACTAAAATACAATTGTATGTGTTTAAGAGTAAGTGGCACAGAGATAGTCGAGTCTTGGCTTCTGACCTCTTCTGCTGAAGTCAGACTTTGATTCTGGCATGGAAAGACCTAGAATAGAGATTCTGCGGGCAGAATGGTAGCACCTGATCTGTGTGCAGGCCACAGAGCCTCTTCTTCCTCTTCATGTTCTTGTCCCTCTTTGTCTCCCTAACATTTATGCCTAGGGTTTCTACTGACTGGAGCATTCTCTGTCTTTCCAACTCCTCTGCTTTGGCTACTTCAGATTTCAGATTAAAGATTCTTTTCCAGAAAAACATTCCCTATTGCCCCACTTTACTCCATATCTGGGGTAGCTTCCCCTTTTAAGTATTTATAGAGTCCAGGGGTTTCTCTTATCATACTCATTTATTAATTCTAGCATCACTTTTTAGCAGTTAGTATAAAGACCTCGCTGTCTTATTCGCTCCTATTGCCCAAATACTTGACACAAAGTAGGTATTTCTCAAATATATATTGTATAAATAATAATGTATTATTATTATAATTATTAATAAATAATCTTAATATCCTTTAAACACTTTATGTTTACTCTTTTCATGGGTCCTGAGAGAACTGATACTCTTGAGACAAAAGGTAGTCTCCCATCCCTATATACCTAAACAAAAACATCCCATTAAAACGGGTAAGTACAGTTTAGCTCACATAACAACAACAAAAAATAGACATGAATAGTAAGTCTATGCCAAGGATTGTTCTAGATGCTTTCATTGTGCTCTCTATCTGGTCCCCGGTAAGAGGATTGCTCTCATTTCCTTTCAACTTGCACGTTGCCACAGTGGTTCCAATTCAGAGCTAAAATCCAACTCGAGTTATCTTGAAGTTTAGGCTTGTGCTATTCTCCATGCTGAGGATCAGCCAAAATCTTCCTTACATATTGCTGGCAATGTGAACAAGAGAAAAAATGGAGGACCCACAAAAAGCATAGCCCTCAGAGTCAGAAGACCCGATCTCTAATCCTGCTTGGGAACTTGGGTAAACCACCTCATCTCTTAGAATAGGGAACACAGACATAATGTTTAAATTAAAAAAAAAGTCACTGCAGCCTTTCTTTTATGTTACATGGTCCAAATGACACTATTCCAAATGCTCATGATTCCAACTGCATCAGGTTTCTCTGCTACGAAGTTCCCATTTGGGAGATGGGCTATGTGTATCCACCCTGGGTTGCATTCTCATAACGTGTCTTCCCTGGACCAATTTCTGGACACTCTCCTTATTGCTTCCATTTTAAAAACAGTATTATTTATACCTTGTTGATTTTCACAATTCTAAAAGGCAAATATGCTTACATTTTTGTATTCTCCTAATAGCCTGCTAAGAGCTTTGTACAAAATAAGTATAAATATTTATTGAGATAGTACTTATTAGCAAAAATTCTTTGACTGCTAATATGGGCTGAGAAAAATAATGACCATCAAAATACATTTTGAGCTCTCATTCTAGAAGACAATCAGTAGTGAGAAAGCAAAGCTTAAATGATGTTTGTATTTAAAGTATTAAAACACCCCCAGGAGCGATCAGATTTCTTGGTTTTCTGAAAGCTCCTTAGACTCTGTCATTTGGCATGTGGAAGCATTTTGCTAGGCAGGGTTTTCCTTGTTCTGGTGCGATAAGCCATAAAAGGGAAACTATTTTGCTAGCACAATAAAACCCCTAGCATAAACATCCTTTAAATAGTCTTCCATTTAATTGCAGAGGAATTATTTCAGTATTAAAATGGATTTTTTTTCAATAAAAATGCTACAAAACTTCTGAAGTTCTTTATTTTCTCTAAAAGTTACTTATTCAAGAAGTTCAAGTTTGGTAGAACATAAGATAATTCCCTCCTTTGTTTGCAATGCTGACACAATAAAGTGAGGTACTTACCTCCCCTGTACATTGTACCCAACTATTGTGTGACCCTCTATCAGTTTCAATGCCATCTCAAGGCTCCAGAATACACCATCACCACACACACCTTCAAGCAGGGAAAAGGCAGAAACAAGCAACTTCTTTTGATGGAAACATTTTTGTCCCAAACCCATTCCTGATATAAAAAAAGAATTGATTAATCAGTTATAGGTTTTAAATGCCACTTATTTTCAGAGTCACAGGAGGGGTTTGAAGCAGCATTTTAGGAAATTCAGTGGAGAAAAAGAGGAATATGACAGCAGAAATAAAACACCAGGAGCAAGAAAGGGCAGAACACTTGCACGAGTTTTACCAAATTAACTCATGCTTTTACAATGTATAGAACAGAGATTTTCTGGCTTACATCACTGCAAATAAATAGTACGTCTCAGTGAAGAGGTTATGACTTTCAAAACAAAACAAAACAAAACTACTCTGAAACATCAAAGCTTGTTACTTAAAATATGAGAATAGGTTGTTTCCCATGCTGGTTCCTTTGTTTTTTTTGGTTTTTTTTTGTTTTTCCTTCTTTTCTCTTTTTCCTGTATTTCTTATACTAATACTGAATTCCAGAAACCAATCTACACCTACAGAATAATGAACTTTGCACTTTTCCTAAAATGTTTGGGGAAAGAGGGCATTATTGTGTCTACACAGCCTATTTACAGCAAACAAACATGATGTCAGAAAAAAATGCTTAGGTTTTGCATTTGGTTCGGTGTGATTCTGAATTTTGACTTTACTGATTATGTAATGTAGGGCCAGTCACTTTGTTAATGAGAATCTCAGTTTTCTTATTTGTAAAATATCATTAATAAACCATAAATATACACATTTTTCAGTGCTTAATAAATAGCAATTTCTATGTAGGAGCATCAGAGAAGAAGGCCACCTCTCCTGATTGGGGGTGGGGGGCGGGCTGCTGCCTTTAATGATAGTACATGACACAAAGCAAGTTAAACGACAAAGGCCAGACAAATGAGCTACTGGTCTAAGGTTGTGAAACCAGACTCAGTGGAGGACTGTGGATTGTGAGATCAATGTGAGACTCTAGTTTCAGGAACATGGGAAAAAATAAGTAGAAAAACAAAAACAAGGAGATGATGAGTTGTAAAAACTGTGTCTACTTCCTAATTTCACCAATTCTGACTCAATTCTGACTCTGTGACTTAGCTCCCTGGGGGGACAAAACCTTGATCTAATTGCTGCTTTCTGCCCTGGACATGCTCTATGCAGTGCTTGCATAAGGGTGTGTTGACTGGTGCACAAGCCACTCCACAGCAGAGCAAACCTCGTTGCTCTGACACTGCTTTCACCATAGTAGTCGGCTTTGATGTTCAAGTTCCTCTTTAACCAAATTATGAATGCTCTATTTCTCTCCATTGCCACCATAATGAACTTTAACAATTATACGCAGGAGCTCCTTGAAGTAGATTTTCTGTCTCCTTAGGTGCCTGTATTCTTCTGGATGCTGCTAATCCAGGAGAAAATGTGACAATATAGCTGGATGCAAAGACAACAGGAAGCTTCACCTGACTGAGAAACACTGATGAATGTAAGCAGCCAAAAAATAGTTAATGGGAGAGAAGCAGAGAGGATATACTTTTAATGAACAAAGTATCTGGAATGTTTGGAATATAATATTTTCAATCTCTGCTTTATCTTTTCAAGTCTATGCGGTGTAAGATTCAAGCAGCAGATTTGTGCAAAGTAAATAGGATTGGATACCATTAGCGTATCAAATTCCCCAATGGTCCCTGCAAAATGTTGTGTTATATCCTTCATGTGTATGGTATTCTACATGTTTTCAATCCACTTTCATGTGTCACACACAGATCTCTCCACAAATTAACAACTGACACAAGTATCTTTTTATTTTAATTTATTTATATATTTATTTTTGACATGGAGTCTTGCTCTGTTGCCCAGATTGAGGTGCAATGGCGCGATCTCAGCTCACTGAAACCTCTGCCTCCTGGGTTCAAGCGATTCTCCTGCCTCAGGCTCCAGAGTAGCTGGGATTACAGGCATGTGCCACCATGCCTGGCTAATTTTTGTGTTTTTAGTAGACACGAGGTTTCACCATGTTGACCAGACTGGTCTCGAACTCCTTACCTCAGGTGTTCCACCCACCTCAGCCCCCCAAAGTTCTGGGATTACAGGTGTGAGCCACCATGCCCAGCCCAAACACAAGTATCTTAATTGCCTATTCGAATGTTTTCCCACTATATCCCACTAGAGGGAGGGGGAACAAAAAGCATGAAATACAAATAAATTGCTGTCAATTTGTCAATTTTGATTGGCTTTATTTTGATGTGATTTCATTAACACTTAATAAGAACTTAACATCTATTTTCAAAAAATAAAACAATACAGTGATTAAGAGTTCATTCTCTATTGTCTTGGTCAAATTCTGTCATTTATAACATGAATAACATCGACAAAGTCATCTTTAGGATTCCTATCTTTAAAATGGAAGGAATAATGTTATCCACTTCAAAGAACAGTGATGAGGTTTAAAAGCATTGAACACAGTGCCTGGCCTATATTAAGGGCTAACAAATGTTTTCTACATTACCATTTGTTGTAATTTATTAGAACTTACCACTCTTCCTTCTTCCTATTTTTTCCCTTTTTTTCTTCTGCTTTTCCTTATTCTTCTTAACTGTAAAAATTCAATAAATGGTAGATAATGCCAGGTAATTCTCTAAATGCTTCTTTTGTATTATCTGACTTAATCCTCACCACAATCTTATAAGTTAGTGCTATCATTATTGCAATTTTATAAATGGAATAATTGAGGTACTAAAAAGGTTGCTTAACCTGGCTGATCACTGAGATAATGTTTTGTCTGAGATTTGTCTTCAGAAAGAACTATGTAGTCCTGCTCATAAGCACCATGCCATATTGCTTCTTACTTTAATATTTTTAACATCAGAGAAAGGTTTTATCTTAAGTTACAGTGAAACATTAAAACCTCAGTGGAAATGAGATTTAGGGCTTTAATTTTTTAAAGGATTGAGAAAGAAAGGAAAAATCGTACGTACCAGCTTCATGGATGAGGTGAGATAATTAAGAGGAAGGATACTGAAAGGCTAGAACAAATGTCCCTGAGACTATCTGTGTCTGGTGCCTTCCCTATAAGTAAAGGCAACACACTCTGTCCAGACAAACCCACTTGACTCAAGGTTATAACTAAAACAGGACTCCACAACAACGTAGCTGTCAATGTCCTTCCTTCTTTCGGTCAACCTCTTGCAATCCTGCAAGTGTGAGTTTTGCTTCAGCACCTGTTTCAGTCTATGGAAACTGTCTCCTCCAAGCTCTACCTCTCACTGATTGCTCTGTTTTCATGGAAGTCCAGATGGCTGCTCGAGGTTTAGTTGAGGTCTCTTTCTGTAGGATATAGATATACCTTTGTCAACTCAGTGGTACATAAGTTTGTTCACTCTAAAGGAAGTTGCCTTAAAGAAAAAAAAAAAAAAAAAAAAAGGCTTTCAGATGTTGGAGAGAACTGAGATGCTGACGTCAACACATGACAAAGTAGATGTCTAACAATGCAAGAAAAATTATGTTACAGATTTTAACATAATTATCAATACATTCCTTTCAGCTATTTTCTCATTTTAATTGCATACAGTTTATGTCTTTGTTTTATATAGCTTTATTCGATGAAAAGAGAATGGAAGCAGCAAGATGAAAATGAAAGAATTATGCAAAGGAATGGAAGCCTTGCCAAATACAGACTTTGTGGTTTCTACTTTGTGCATGATTTATGCACAATTACATTTTTCAATGTATTATCCTGCAAGCTACTTTGCTATATAGTCCTGGTTTGTCTTTCTGGTGTCTATGCTTGGATTGAGACAAATATGCTTCTTTTGTTTTCATTCTTGAAGCCAATAACTTTTTAGGGAGATGTGAAATTTCTTTATTTCAGATTAAGCACTATCCATAATTCCTTGTATTACGTTTGGCTTGATATTGAAGAACTTTGTCACCACTCTGGTTGGTCTCCTCCGAACTTTTGCCAAGAATAAAAGCAGATTCACTTCAAAAGCTGATCTTTTATGTTGCTCAAGATTAAATCCAGTATTTAGCTGGTTTCTGCCTTAGCTTGGTCAACAGATAAGAGGCCAAGACTGGAAAGTTGGTTGTACCCCCTAGAAGACACGGATAGAAAAAAAGGCTGACGAGTTTTTAAGGTACAAACAGAGATCATCACAGCACATTTCACCACCTAGATTAAATAACTACTAGGCTGAAGATGGAAGGTAAAAGAGAAGTCACATATTGAGCAAAGAGATGTTACCTCAAAGTCAAAGGAACACATATATGAGGAAATGGACAAATACAAGCCAGCAGACAATCTTGATTAGGGATGATATGTCAACAGGAAATGGGATCCAGCCATCAGGCTAAGCTTTATTGCTATGACAACAAGTCAGGTGATTATGATCATAGCAGAACTACAGTTCTAGAGGATTCTAAAAATGCATGCTGCCAAATTGGCAGAGAGGTGTAGTGTTTGGCACTGGGTTGTAGTGCAAAACTCTGTTACCAGCAGTCTTACTCTTGGAGGTAAGATAGGGAGTTAAGGTATGTGAATGAGGAAGACTGGTGTTTAGGACAGGAAAAATCAATAAGTTTAGATGAACAGTCAGTTGGGGAGGCATGATGGAACCATATAATGATCCAAAAAGGGCTTGGATATGTCATGTCTCATGTCAGTATCAGCCTTGGTGTTTGGAAGAGAAGAAGCATAAATGATAGGATTTAGTAGGCCCACTGGGAATTTTCTAATATTTATCTTCTGCCTTCTAGAGTATGAAATCATGACAGAAAGTATAAGCAGTTGTCTGACATTCAATTAGCTCAAAAAGGAAAGCAGAAACTAATGCTCTCTAATCATACTTTATATCACAAATGTGAGATGATTATAAAACATGAAACATCCATTTTCTGCATGGACAGCCTACGGAAGTTTAACAATAGTATGTCTACTCCTTTTTTCCTTTACCTAAGTCCATGTGATTCAAATGTCCTTACCCTCCAGTTCATAAATGTCCTTACCCTCTAGTTCATCAATGTAAATACTCTCTACATCTTCTTCATCTCTATTAATAATTTTTCTATCTTAGTAACCTTGATTTTATTGCAAAATTGATGAACTCATCTTTTGGCGCATTGCCTAAGATACTGGCTGTCAAATCCTTCTTTCCAGATATTTTGTCCCGTTAAAATCACTGAAAAGATTCTGTATGTTTTTTTTCCTCATGCTTTATGGTTTTGTTCTGTTTTATTTAGAGCTCCAAATCATATAGTTAGCCTTTGTGAAAACGATTTCTTTTCTGTATTTAACATAATCCAGCCTCTTAACTTAGAAATGAAGGAATCAGATCTATCCTAAATTTCACCAGAAATTAAAGGAACAGGAAATAGGGTTTATAATCTGAGAGACCTACACTCATTCCTGGGTTATACCTTTAGAAGTGAAGCTCAGGCAAAGATAATTTTTCGAAGTTCCCCAGATAATTCTAATGTTAAATAACCACTTAGATTTATATCTATTCTTAATTTTTCCTGAATATTCTTAGGCTAAAAGGAAGATCTTTATACCTTTAGCTAAAAAGATCAAATGAGTCAAGGTAAGAGAAGGATAGTACTTCAAAAGTTCAGTAATTTATGAATAGACCTTCATACTTAGTAATTTATGTTGCAAAATGACATGTAACATATATGTGTATGTATATATATATGTGTGTGGGTGGGTGGGTATGGGTGAGTGTATGAGTGCATGCGCTCACACCTGTGTATGTGAATATTAAGTATTTCAAACTTGCTTAGCAAACTACTACAAGCAATCTTTTTTAAGTTAGTTGTGAGTAGGCAAGTGCTACATTTAGAGATATGCAGCCAACAACCCCTCACATCAATGTGTTGCGATTCTGTTGTTTCTCCATTTCACACTGTAGTATTTAGACTGACTATTCACAACACCTCCTTTAATTGTTGTCCTTAACCACAGATGTTTCACTTTCTTGGGTCACACAATTGGTATTTCAATATCAAAGATCTGACACATAGCAACTCCAGAGGAGGGATGGAATATTTAGATTGGGACTAACTGTGGTATTGCAGGTTGATAAGAAAATTGAACGCTATTTGTCCCATCCCCCTCTCACCTTTTATTTCCCAATGCTTTTCTCCTAAAATTGTCATGCAGAAAATGAACCAGATAAGACCTCTTGCAAGACTCTACACTAAGACCCCAAAAACAGAAATTGTGCTCAAGAAATGAGCTGATGTCTCTGGCAGCAAGATGTGCATAAGATATTATGACCAATTGCAGACAAGAGTTCAGGTATCAGAAGGGTGACTATGAATCATAATTTTATTAGTAAAACCTCACTTCAATAAAAGAGTAACTGATTGACATGTATTTGTGTTAGATTTACCTTCACACCAGAACAAACACAATAGTAGGAGAGAAAAATGGACACAAAAAATTGCAGTGCACAGTGAAAAGACCAATAATAGCATGGACCCAATTCAAAAGTTAAAAAAAATGTGAAAATATTTGGGTATACAATTTCAAAAGAAACTTAGAGTGTAGCATTTTTTTAAAGAAATAATTATTTGCCCAAGTTTATTTCAAATGGGCAAGAAATAGAAAAATACTGATATGAAAAAATAGTCAAAATGTTCGTTATCATTACCATCTTTATTTCTGCAGCAGATCATATGATTGTCCCTTGTTCTTGGCCTGGTGGTGTTACCCAAATCTTTAGTGCTGGAAGATTACTTCCGTTATACATTCTGCTTAAACTATGTTACTGTAGTTTTCCATTGCTTTTAATTACAGGAAATGACAGTACCAAAAGATGCTCTGAAGAATCTTCTATATTCTGGACATACTGTACCTTAAACTTACTTTGTGATAGATAGCAACTCAATTTTCCTCTGATAATCAGGATCAACTACCTCTGCCAGTAGAGTAACTCATTTATTTGCCTGTTTATTCCGAGGTATGAGGAGCCCAAAATGTCCAGGTGTCAGTCTCAATTTTTAGTTCAATAAATTTATTGTTGTATAACAGAAGCAGTCTTTTCTTTGTTAGTAATACCTTTGCACCAGGAGAGCATATGTAAAGGAAAGAGGAGACAAATTTTAAACTATTAAAAAAAAAAACAATGAAAATGTGTTATAAAATATTTATAAAATATAAATGTTATTCAAAAATAAAATATAAAATATTAACCATGCCTCTTCAATTCCCTTTGATTAATCTTATCATGACATATGTATTACTATCCTTTTACTTTTAAGCTATTTAAGTTCTTTTACTTACAGTGTCTTTCAACTAGGTTCCATTAACTTTAATTTACATATTTTATTCAGTATTACCATCTCTGCCATTACTTTAGACCACTTATATTTAATGTAATTATGAATATACTTTTTTTAATTGGCCCTTTTGCTATCTGCTTTTGTTATGGTCTGCTTTTTTTTTTTGCTTCCTTTTTTTCCCCTGCAGAATATGAAATTAACTGGACTTTGCAAATCATGACATAAGTTGGCCATGCATTGAGACAAGGGATTGCTAAGGTAAGAAAGCTTTGAACATGGAGAAAGTCAAGTTCTTATTCAATTAATGAACTCATATTGGAGTTGAATTGCATAAGAGCTGCCTATGTGATACTCAGGTAGTGATGGCTATATGAAGTCAGAGTATAACCAAGATGTCTGAGCTTGATATTTTGATTTGAGGGTCCACATGGTTTGAGGAAATACATGGTAGATGTAACCATGGATGGGCAACATGTAAATGCCATTTTCTTTGCAAAATATGTAGAGAGAAGAGCAGAAAAAAACAGAAGGACTTAAAGTCCTACATATATTTTGAGTATGGTTAGAATAAACAAATGGTGAAAAAATACATCAAGAGATGTCTAGAAAGGTAAAAGGAGAGAATACTAATGCAAATATAAGGGAGAAAAAAATGGAAAAGAAGATACTGGTCCATAGTATTAAATATTGCTCTAGAGTAATAAGGACTAATATCTTTGGATTGAGCAGTTATCTTAGCAGTAAGAGCATCATCTTATCTGGATGGACATCTCATTATAGGAGTGGAGGAGGAGGATTGTAAGAGCAAGAATTTATTGAGTACATGGGACAAAAGTCAAAGGGATACAGCAGTTGTACGCCTGTCAGGTTCAGCATAGCACCCTTGGTCATGATGAACTCAGATAAACTGGTTACTCGCCAGAAAGGCTGGTAACATTAGGGTTGATACTGAAAGTTCAATTTAAGATGAAATAATGAGGGTGAGATTTAGGGTGAGATCTTCGTTTTAAGATTTAATTTGTTTGCAACAAACAGTGCTAACATGTTTTTGTTTATTTTGATTAGATGGAAGCTGCAGTCTATACAGACTTGACTCAGCCATCTTAAAGCTGCAGAGTCTCAAACACCTAACATTAGATTTACTTCACATAGTACCTCCTGACTATTCAATTAAAAAGATGAAAAGAGGTATCCTGGGTTGAGGGTGAGGGCTTCAAGTGAAGAGAGGGGGAAAATTTGTCTAATAATTCTGACGCTTGCTTATTCCTTCAGCCCATGTAATGATGGGGGAAGTACTTTATGAATTCAGATAACCCTTTTACCCCTTTTTGTCAAAAAAAAAAGAAGTGGACGAGTGAGAGTAAACACATATCACAGAGGTTTTTATTCATCAGAGAAGTTTTCAGGAGGGAGCAACCAGTTGTCCGAATTTATTGTCAGTCATGCAGATAATGTTCTGAAACAAGTAAGTAATGTTTAGTCACTATTTTAGACATGTCACTGTAAAATGTGAATTCTGGTTCAAGTACACATCACACCCCATTCACTTCTGCACCCCAGGAGTTTTCTTACGATTAATGTTATTCCCAGGATTGCCAAAGGATTAATAATTAGCTACCTATAGCCAGAAACACAGATAAGCCACCTGCTTTCCATTCCCAATTCATTTCCTTCCTTTGTTTAATCACACAATGAAACAATTATCTTCCATTTGTGACATCGAAATCACTCCCATAGCAACAGGCATCTCCTTCTAATACGTCAGTGTGGGAAGAATCAGAGAGCAGATATGGATTTCTGAAGGAGAAAGAACATATTTTTATATAAATGCACTAACAACCAGCAATTTCTAGGAGAAAGAAATAGAGAGGAATAGGGATATCTCATAGATCAGGCTTTCTTTTTAAATGTTAATTTTCGTCTGACTGTAAACTTCATCTTTTAAAGCCTTTCTCCCATTATTATCATCATACCCTGAGTGCTTACAGCTGAATACTAGTTCTCTCTGACCTTTCTGGAATCATGAGCCATCCTTTCTCTTTGTCACTGTGATAATGGAATGGATCAGAGTCTTCCTGCAGACATTATAATGGAGTTCAACTGTCTATGGCATACACTAATAAAAAATGTTAAACCTTTCTTGTCTCCACCATGTGCCGCCAGAGCACACAGCAGATGCCCTGCCTGGAGATGCCCATATGGCAAGCTGGTATCGGTGATATTTTCTCTAATGTCAAGGGAGCCTGCTGCATGGAAAGGATGTTGTGGGTGTCATTTGGAGGCTTAGGTACAAGTGCATCGAGTGAGAGCCACTTTATCTCTGCCTGTCCCCCCTCTACAGTGCCAGCTAGTCAGTCATTGGCAGATAAGTGGGTCTCTCTGCTGTGTGATTTCAGGGACACTGGAAGCCCTTTCACTACCCCATCCCCACCGACACACACAATATCTACCTATTGTCTTACAGATGTCTGATGTTCCTTAAACATCTGCCAAAAAATAAAAAATATTCAAAACTGAAAAACAATGTATAAAATGCAAACACTGCAGAGGACACATGCTGACTTAAATCTTCCTTATACAAATATCATTATAAATCATGAGTATTCTGCTTCTCAAAGAAAAATGCATTGTGGGCTATGTATCATTAAAGAAATGGGGCAGTTAAAGTGGGTGGGGAGAGATAAGAATATGTTTTTTTAAATTCACTCCTGAAGCCACTAAGTAAAGCTATTGTTGACTCACTATCACTTGTCATTCAAACTATTTAAGTAAGCATGTAAGGCTTTTGAGGTGATGAATACCATTGATGAAGACAACCAAAGAAGTTAAAAGACTCCCCTGTGTCTGAAGAACATATCAAATGGACATTCAGGTCCCATAGTTAATATACAACTTATAGCTCACTTTACTGAGTCATGAGATCCTTGTTTAACAAAAGATAAAAAAAATTATATCAAGCAGGATGATGATGATGATGATAATTCAGTAAACATGGCTTTTCTGGTCTCCTCTAGTTCTTCACTAGAGACCCATATTCAGGGGCTAGTGACAGTGAGCTAATGAAGACTTTAGGTACCTAACACTGTTACCCAGAAATAATAATGATTTTATAGGGTGTCCAAACTTCTCTTGGTGAACCTCCTGAATCATTCAAAATGGGATCATTTTGTCATTACTATTTCTCTAGCTCTACAATGCTGTACTATCATATCTCATGTACTAATACCTGGTTTCTAGTCCGTTCCCATAATAACTATGTGTTGGTGACCAGGAGGGACATGCCACCTTTTACTTTCAAACTAAAATAATCCAAAAAAGATCAGCCTGGTAGAAAGTATTCATAGCTTTTTAACTACACTGTAGTTTGATTTCTGCTTCAGAGACAAACTGAGATTGCATGCGTGCTTGCCAAGTTACAAGACCAACTAAGGTAATTGTGAATAACTTCACTTAAGATTCCACCATGAGCAAAATAATATAGATAGCTAAGGTGTTTGCATCTGTTTTACTTGTGTTTATGAAAATCAACAGAGATAAATCTTATGAGACTCAAATATTTAGTTTGCTTTTCTTCTCTGTGCATACCATTGCATTAATACATAAATGTAAGGCATCACATGATATATCAGAACCACTATTTTTAGATTATGTTCCCCAAGATTTCCACCAAATGTATAGTATAGCTTATATTTGCAGTTGGCAAAGAGGTTGGAGGCTAAATCTTGTGGTGACTGACACACAGGTTTTGTAGTCACACAGATTGTGTTCAATTCCTACCTCAGACAAGTTTTATAAACTCCCAATGCCCCTGTTTCCTAATTTTCTCAAAGGAGATAGTGATAGCTATCATATAGATTTGTCATGAAGGTTAACTCAAGTAATTTACATGAAACACTTATAACAATGCATGGGGCACGGTAAACCCTTTGTAAATTTCTTAGTCAACTTCAGATTTCAGAAGGAAGCCGAGATTATTTAATGCTAAGGTTTAAAAAGCTCTTTAAAGACAAGGACTTTAATTCTCCCTCCTTCAACTGCCCCCTCCTCCTGACAAATACATCCCAGAAAATCGTTCAGTGCCTAACACAAAACTGGGACTTAAGGGAGTTCAGTGATATATGTGTTCTGGGGTTCCTAATCTGTGTTTCCATTATCTGTCTCAGGACTGATGGCAGGGACTTTCGTTTGGATGTTCTGTTGAACAACTTTTTTAGACAATTGGCAGGTGAAACGTTACATTCCTAAGGTTGATAACAATGAAGACACTTCACAACCAAATACACATTGGATCTGGTACCTTGCCAGCAGTGTTTCCAGTACACTGGATAAAGATTTGATTGCTGACTGGCAAGCACACTGACTTGATCCCTGAGGTTTTAATGGTTTTGATCACATTTTTGTCTCCCTGAAAAGTGCAGTTGTTGGCAATCGCTCTTTTCCTCATTACTGCCAACTGACTCTGGCCTGCTGCATTTCTTTCTTCTATTGCTTCCTCACTCTAAGTTTGTATAGCATAACTTGAAAACAGTCTGACACCCTTGATTGCATATCAACTTTGACCATCCAGAAGATCCTCACTGGAATAATGCATTCCTTTGAAGTTTACTGAAAAAGAACCTCAACAATTAATTACTTTTTATATTAATATCATGCATATTGACTGAGCTCTCACCATATTTCTAGTAAGAGCAAAAAGATACAATACTTGTGTTTATCTGGACTATGATGTACCTTTTGATTCATTGTTTAATACAATTATCCATGTAACAAGTCTTCACAAAATGCTTAGTATATGCCAAGTACAGTCTGAGGTAGTGGGAGTACAATGATGAACAAAAGCAAACAGAGTTCTTGATCTTATAGAAGGTTTATGCCAGTAAAATAGACAAATGTTATCAACCACACAAACCAATGTAAAACTGTAACATTGACAATGCTCTAAAGATGAAGTGCTTAATTTCATAAGTTTCAGGAGTATTTGTTTGATCGCAATCTGGAAAGTTAGGGACACTTTTTGGAGAAATGGCAATTGAACAGTTATGAAAACAATGACTGATGACAGAGAAAAACATTTCATGTTGGTGGTATAAGATGTGCCAGCATTGAGATGCATGGCAGGTTTAGGCATGGAGCTTGAAAGGAGCAGGAGAAGACTACAGACTCTGAAACAGAAAAAGTGGGGTAGATTAAACTGTACAATGAAGCTGAAGAGGAACTCCTAAAGTGGGTATCATCATACCAGGTCTTGAAGGCCAGGTTGCAGGATGCCACATAGAGTTTAAGAACAATGAAATTACAGTGATTTTAAACAGAAAGAGAATATGATTCAAATTTTCATTTTGAAAATACAATTATCTAGACTATGGAGAAGTCAAAGTGGAAAAGAGAAAAATACAGGTAGAACAGTAAAGTGGCTAATATAAAAGTCTTAGACCAAAAAAAGAAAAAGAAAAAAAGATGCAACCTGGGCAAAAGTGGTAGGTGTATGTATGAAGAGAAATAAGGGGATAAAAGTGATATGGGTATCAAACATTTCTCATTAGTGTCAGGGTTACTCCTACTTTCAAGATTCTATAAATTTGGAGAGGTAAGAAATCATATGATTTTTATCGAATTTAGTTTTAACCATATTGAGTTTAAAATGTCTTTGAAATATTTAGGAGGAGATGGCAGGTGAGAAGACCATTGGACACACATCTGGGGTTACAGAGATATTTGTCTTCACTTGAAGATATATATGTGAGTTATCTTATAATTCATAATTACGGTTACCATATTATAAAATAACTACTAATTTCAATAGAGGAATGGATTAACTTGCTGTGACAGGCAGCCATGAGTGATAAGAGAAACAGGAAGAGGATTCAGCTTTCAGAATTTGAAAAACTTTTGGACTCTGAGTCCCAGGCTTCGCCATTAAACTATGGATCCAGTGTCCAGGATGGCCTAATACTGAATTAAAAATAGAATCCAGATGACTGGGTAAATGGTGCATGAGAATTTGAACAATAGTTTTTCTTGTAACTAAATTTGTTTATTTTTCCTATAGATTTGTCTCTATAGACTGAAACTTTGAAATGTAACTCTTGACTTTTTCTGACAATCAGGATAATCACTGATCATGTGTTAATTTTATACTTCTTTTGTTTATAAATAAAGCTGGTAAATATATTATTAGCAATATTGCTCAACGTCCCTTATAGAAAGACTCCTATAACAAATATTTCTCATAGCTTTTTCTTTTTTGCACTGAATTCTGAATGTTTCTGACAAGGAAACTCACCCTGCTTTCTAATAGTCAGGTCATTCTTTCCCTCAAACTAAACATCTCACATCCTTTTTAAAATGTAAATTTCATTTCTTCAGCTTTCTGTATCTCTTCCTACTTTGTTCATGTTTGTATTTATTTCTGTCGGTTTCTAGGCTCCCAGCAACCACAGTATCTTTGCTGCCTTCAAACCAACTTAATTATGTAGGTCTTTCTTTTCTATTCTTTTTCTAGATTCTATCACTTGCCTGTATCCTCTCCCATTATTGCCATTGGGCTCTCCAGCAGCTCAAATCTTCCCATTCTCATTATTCTTTTTCAAAGGTGAGCTCTTTTTCAGCATTCAGGGGTTCACAGATAGACCCAACATTATAAAGATAAACTTGTGAGCCATATGTGAACTAAACACAGTGGTTGTCCAAAGCTTTGTGGGAAAATGGGAAAGTAGACATCCATAAATATTCTTGTTCTTCAGTTTTCTTATAGTTAAGGTTGAGTATAGGATATTGGAAAATATTCCTCTTTTCCAACTTGAAAATAAGCAACTGTCTTTATGAAAGGTACTATAATTAAGATAATGAAGGAGAGGTAGGAAATGTCACTGCTGTCTAATATATGTCCATCCTCTCCTTCTTGTCACACTTCTAAATGGTCTAGCCCATCCCTTCTTATTTGCCCTTTCTCTTCTTACCCTTCCTATAAATCAAAACTATGATAATACCAATATATTTGTCTATATTTTATGCCAATTGTCATAATGTCAGTATATTTTTATTAACCTGATTGGTTGCTTTGAACACTTGCATAAACTCAACATAGCATATGTGTGTGTCTCTACCCCTTTTGAAGATTTAAACATCTTCATTCAAATCTCCCTTGACATCCAGTACTAGGAAAGGCTGATAGTTGATCCATAAAACCATTGTTAAATAGTTACGTTAGAGTAAAAATAACTTCTAACATTTCAATACATATCTGCATGTATTGAATATGGGAGAAATGCATAACTTTCTTTAGTTTGGATATGATATAGCATAATGCTTAGCAATTCAATACTGTAAAAAATTATCCCTAAACACATGCATTTCACAGTGTAAAGGAAGGAGGAAGCCTAGATTATAGTTGGCTGTACTATAGAATGGAACAGAGTTTGCCTTGGGGAAGCGGTATGATTTTTCGTTGAAAGGTTTTTACCTTTCACTGGAGAACTTCTTAAAGTTCTAAATGGGAGTGGAAATGTTTTAGAGGTAAGCAAATACAAAGGCACAGAGAATAAAAAGTATGTACTGTGTCCAAAAGCCTATGAGTAGCAAGAGATTAAAAATGGGCTGCTAAGGACAAGAGAAAGAGGTTGTAAAGCTAGCTAGGCACCAGCATGGAGAGCCTGTAATGCCACCTAAGTAGAGTGACCCTTACACTGGAGTGTCTGGAATGGCTAATGTCTATTATCATTAATAGCAACCTCCAGTCTCTCAAAAGTGTGTGGCTTAACTAGCAGATTATGTGATTATTCTGTACATACAGAACTGTGACATGGTAGTATAGATCAGTGCTTTCCACAGTACATTCTACAGAATAAAGGCACTGAAAAATGTTAATAGGGACACTGAAAAAAGGTTTCTATAAACTGTTGTGAAAATCATTTATGTGATATCTGTCCTTCTTGAACATTCACAATGCACATGTACAAGTCCTGTAGTGTAGAAAGCTATTTAAATGTTTTAACAATTTTTGACCACAGAAATCTTTTCATCACAAGATGCAAAGACATCACAAAAGTAGGAATGTTTGTCTATTAACTGGAAGATTACTATAGGATAAATGTTATGCTATAGGAAGATTAAAGTTTAGCAGGCTGTGTTAGTAGGAACAAACAATGGAGGTGGCAAGATACATTATTTAAAAAAATTTTTTTACGTATGTTACACTTTAACCTAGTATAGCAGATTGTATTTTCCAACATTAACTTCACACATGAACTTCCAGAACCTTGCCACTCCACCTTCAAGTGGTGGAGTCTACATTGGTTCATCTTTAAATTGAGTCAGCCTTTACGGCTGCCTCAACTGATAGGATGTGTACAGAAGTTGAGTTATGTAACTTATGAGTTTAGGTCATAAAAGGTGATACAGATTCTGCCTGACTTTCTCTCAATATATGCAATTTTGGAGCCCTGATTCATCCCATAAGAAGTCCAACTACCCTGAAACTGTCATGCTGGAGAAAACACATGGAGGTAAAGAGAAATGCTTGAGGACTTCCAGCTGTTCCTCCATCAGCCATGGGCATCTTCCCAGCTCAGATGCTAAAAATATGGTAAGGACGACTCGGAGACAACTGCAGCCCCAGCCATCATCTAACTACAACTACATGAGACACCCTGACAAAGAACTAACTAACTGGTTCCAGTCATTCACCGCTGAAAACCATGACACACAATAATAAATGGCAGGTTTTGTTTATTGGCACAATATTTGATGTGGTCTGTTGTAAGGCGTTAGATGATTGGAGTATCTGGAGCTGTGAAATCTTGCAGAAATTTTAAAAACATGATTAAATACAATTTAAAAATTCAAAAGTGGGTGGAAAAAATTTAAACAGGAAACTAAAAGAAAGGTAAAATGAGGCAAATCCCCTAAATTTGTCAAAGATGTTTCCCAGTGTGATTCCAAACTTTCTCACAGTCATAGACACTTCGATTTATTGCATAATCAGGCCTGACCAAGAATTGGGGTAGAGTCTTACGTAAAAGAGAATGATCTCTTACAAGGTCATGAGTGAAACGGCTAATGAGCATAGTACAGAGATCAGTCAAACTTTGTAGCATCACTTTATAAAGGATGCTAGGGGCTTAAAGTAGAAGTACAATAAGGGAATGAAATCTATTGGATGTGAACATCACAACAACAACAAACAATATAAAAAAGAAAGATTTTTAAATAACATTGATTTATCTTGACAAAAAAGAAGAGAGAATCAAATATGACTCTGAGACTATGAGTCCAGGTAACTAAAAGAGTGGAGTTTTCATTCGTAAAAAGTTGGAAAATAGGAAGAAAAATGTTTGCAAGAAAATTTTATTTGAAGTTGTGTAGATGGTCACACATCTAGATAGTAACAGCAGGCAGATTGAGAGAGAAAATGGGATGCAGAGAATTAGTCAGATTATAACAAGTTGTCACATTTGTTAGTCATCTCCTTGGAGTTCAGAGTTGAAGCCGTGACAATCAATGAGACTGTTTGAAGGAACTGTTTCAGGAGAGAAGAGGAAAATGGAGAACACAAACCTCAAGGAATCATGGGTTAGCAAAAGACCTAGAGAAGAATTTAAAGAAAGACCATCAATATAAAAATAGCACAAATGAAGCAATAATAATCAAAACAAAGAGATTATCTGTAAGAGGAGAATGCTGAAATTGAGATGACCAGGTTCAACAAAATCACTGCTTTTTTGTTTTTATTGGAGATTTTCTGAATTTTGTAAAGCAGTTCTAACAATGTACGTGGAGGGTTAAATTCTTAATGTCCCATAAATGAACGTCACTTCTAAACTAATTAAAACCAGTCCCAAAATATTAGATCTTAAATATCAACTATTAAAATAATCACGGTAACTACTTAAGGGATCAACCATTTCTAGAAGAGCTTTCAAATTGAATTTGAATGAAATATAATGCATTCATTGAAGTTTTTGCCTCAACTGTGCTTCTCAGATTGACAATGTACATCAGAACAAAATTCCAAAACCTTGATAACATGTGATAAGTAACCTAGGAGATCTTATATATTTTTTCCTTTATTTTGATTTCTACAAACATGATAGGCAGAAGAGAGAGAAGGAAACAATCTCTGGTCCATAAAACATAGCAAGGGATCTTAGGTTGTATGATTTTTGTGTACATATAGGTCATTAGTTTCAAAAAGGAATCTTAAAGCTGCTAATGTTGGCCGGGCGCGGTGGCTCAAGCCTGTAATCCCAGCACTTTGGGAGGCCGAGACGGGTGGATCACGAGGTCAGGAGTTCAAGACCATCCTGGCTAACACGGTGAAACCCTGTCTCTACTAAAAATACAAAAAACTAGCCGGGCGAGGTGGCGGGCGCCTGTAGTCCCAGCTACTCAGGAGGCTGAGGCAGGAGAATGGCGTAAACCCGGGAGGCGGAGCTTGCAGTGAGCTGAGATCCGGCCACTGCACTCCAGCCTGGGCGACAGAGCGAGACTCCGTCTCAAAAAAAAAAAAAAAAGCTGCTAATGTTGTAGCAATAGAAAAAATCATAAGCAACCAGACACTGAAGAAAACACTAAAATCAAGTGAAGATTTCTCAAGATTAGTTTTCCTAACCCACTAATTAATCAGATAAATTGCCTTCTTATGTAAAATGTTAAGCCTTTTACATATTGAAGCACACGCATAAACACACATATATAAATGTGTGTGTGTGTAAATTAGAATGTGAATGTGTGTGTGACCCACATATACGCAGTTAACTTTTATTTTTCCAGACAGATCTTCCTGCCCAGAGACCCTGAAAAATTCCCTCACATTCCAATATCTTTTATCATACCATTGTCTCTACTAGTAATACCCTTAAACCTCTGATATAATTATTCAACCTTACCTGTTATTCAAATCTAATTCAGGTCACTTTCTTCTGTATTTGTCTCATGAAAGGGCCATGTTTGTCTTTTTCACCACCGTATGCATTGCAGAGTACATGCTGAATAACTACTGTTATGATTGTACCTTTTTAAATTACTAGAATTCATAAGTCTATACCAACTCATTCCTTTTCTGAACCCCTAGACCACATGAAAACTAGATCCATTATATTATTACTATAGACCATATTTATTTGGTTTGGGCTTCTTTCTCTTACATATAATTTCTTTCTTCACATGACATTTAGAAGAATTTGAAAGATGTGGACAATTGAATTAACATGAATTGAAATAAAAAGATAAGCTTCTCTTCCCAGCACCAACATGAATGTAAAATCTATGATCAAACATCTGTTTTCAATGTCAGCTGCAAATTCATTCTTTCATAATTCTACACTCCCTTGTTAAAGTTAAGTGTGGGAGAGAGACCAACAGTCATCAAGAACAGAAGACAGCTATGGAAACAATAAAGGCTGATTTAGGTAGACAGGATGTGTGGTATGTGGGTTTGAGAGGTTACGTGTGAATGAAACACTGCCACAAGTACACTTTTGAGGCTTGTACTGACCACACAACTAGAAAACTAGTATTTCAAATGTAATGAAGTCCACTCAAGTACAAATGTCTTTCAGAAAACAACAAAAACAAATGAAATCAAAACAAAACTGTGGAATTAAAAGTTGCACTCTTAATCATTATTGTAGAGCACTAAGTGTTGTATAACAGAGGAGGAGACAAGGAAAGGGAAAACAGAAAAGCAGGACAAAGCAGGAAGTAGAAAGAATGAGAAGGAATTGAAACAGTAGTAGAACTTTGCCTTAATCAGACTGCAAAATACTGACTTCTCCAAATCCTTCAGCTGACTCAAGAGTTTGAAAAAAAAAATTGATTAAGATTTTGAAGTGGCAGGAAAGGAACGCCCCTTCTAATGCTCACCAGAGCCAGGCAATAGTAGTCCCACTCTATAGCCCAGGGCTGAGCTCATCAAGCTGGCTCTGGAACCAAGATGCTGGCTGTGCCACTGTGCTCCCTTAATGCGTAGCACAAACCCATTTACTTGTTTGATTTTGCTTCTTTTTGGTAAATAATTTACATAGTTTTGCATTAGCTCAATTTGCAAAAATTGAGCAAACAGTGCAATTTTCTGTAATTATGCCAGTGCAAGACAGAAGTAAAGTCTGGCTGAGAGAGGCTTTATCTGAACTGAAAAGACATTTGGTGGAAATGGAGCATGAGAAGAAAACGAAGATCTACTTAAATTGGCTCTGACCAAAGTGAGAAGGAACAGAATACAATTCAGCTAACACTCTAGCTGAACTAAAAGTCTTTGTTTTCCCTCTTATTCTCTAAAAGTTGTCAGGTGGGTATATGTATACCACACATATGGTATTATGCCTGCCCTCCCAGAGAGGAAACAGATTCCATTGTGATGCCTGCAATGTGATTTTCTCACTCAAACACATATACTCCTTATTTGACTAAACTTATTTATTCTTCAATTTGATCCTCTATTTTGCATACCTTCCATTCATCCCAAAACATCCTACAAGAGCTAAATCATGAAAGTAAAGATTGAGGTTAATTTTGTCAAATGCCAACTATAGGCATGGCTCTACCTAGAAGTGCCTGATGGAGTCTGAAGAGTTTGAGGGGTAGGCACTTATTTACAACTCTGGGTATGGGGCAGCAGGGTACTCATTTGAGTATCTCTACTAATCTCTGAATTGTGGAAAATTGGGATGACCAGACTTTCCATTCTTCTCTAGTTGGAACATGGTCTAGAAAGGTGATATGGTTTGGCTGCGTCCCCACCCAAATCTCAACTTGAATGGTATCTCCCAGAACTCCCTTGTGGTTGTGGGAGGGAACTGGGGGGGGCAGTAATTTAATTATGGGGGCCAGTCTTTCCCATGCTATTCTCGTGGTAGTGAATAAGTCTCACAAAATCTGATGGGTTTATCAGGGGTTTCTGCTTTTGCTTCTTCCTCATTTTCTCTTGCTGCCACCATGTAAGAAGTGTCTTTCACCTCCCACCGTGGTTCTGAAGACCTCCCCTGCCACAAGGAACTGTAAGTTTTACTTCCCAGTCTTGGGTATGTATTCATCAGCAGCATGAAAATGGACTAGTACAGTAAATTGGTACCAGTAGAGTGGGGTGTTGCTGAAAAGATACCCGAAAATGTGGAAGTGACTTTGGAACTGGGTAACAGGCAGAGGTTGGAACACTTTGGAGGGCTCAAAAGAAGACAGGAAAATGTGGAAAAGTTTGGAATTTCCTCAAGATTTGTTGAATGGCTTTGACAAAAATGCTGATAGTGATATCAAAAATAAGGTCTAGGCAGAGGTGGTCTCAGATGGAGATGGGGAACTTGTTGGGAACTTCAGCAAAGGTGACTCTTGTTACGTTTTAGCAAAGATACCGGCAGCCTTTTGCCCCTGCCCTAGTGATTTATGGAACTTTGAACTGGAGAGAGATGATTTAGGGTATCTGGGGGAAGAAATTTCTAAGCAGCAAAGCATTCAAAAGGTGACTTGGGTGCTGTTAAAATCATTCCATTTTAAAAGGGAAACAGAGCATAAAAGTTTAGAAAATTTGCATCTCGCCAACGCCATAGAAAATAAAAATCCATTTTCTGAGAAGAAATTCAAGCCAGCTGCAGAAATTTGCAGAAGTAGCAAGGAGACTAATCTTAATCCCCAACACTATGGGGAAAATGTCTCCAGGTCATGTCAGAGACCTTCACAGCAGCCACTCTCATCACAGGCCTGGAGGCCCAAGAGGAAAACGTGAATTTGTGGGCTGGGCCCAGGGTCCCCATGCAGTGTGCAGTCTAGGGACTTGGTGTCCTGTGTCCCAGCTGCTCCAGCCATAGCTGAAACGGGCCAACAGAGAGTTCCAGCTGTGGCTTCAGAGAGTGGGAGCCCCAAGCCTTGGCAACTTCCATGTGGTGTCGAGTGTGCGGATGCACAGAAGTCAAGAAATTAGGTTTGAGAACCTCCGTGTAGATTTCAGAAGATATATGGAAATGCCTGGTTGCCCAGGCAAAAGTTTGCTGCAGGGGCAGGGCCGTCATGCAGAATCTCTGCTAGGGCAGTATGGAAGGGAAATATGGGTTCAGAGCCTCCCATAAAGAGTCCCTACTGGGACACTGTCTAGCGGAGCTCTGAGAAGAGGGCCACTGTCCTCCAGACCCCAGAATGGTAGATCCACTGACAGCTTGCACCGTGTACCTGGAAAAGCCTCAGACACTCAATGCCAGCCCATGAAGTCAGCCAAGAGGGAGATTGTACCCTGCAAAGTCACAGGGGCAGAGCTGCCCAAGACCATGGGGACCTACATTTTGCATCAGTGTGACCTCGATGTGAGACCTGGAGTCAAAAGAGATTAGTTTGGAGCTTTGAAATTTGACTGCCCCACTGGATTTCAGACTTGCATGGGCCTTGTAGCCCCTTTGCTTTGGCCAACTTCTCCCATTTGGAATGGCTGTGTTTACCCAATACCTGTACCCCCATTGTATTTAGGAAGTAACTAGCTTGCTTTTGATTTTACAGGCTCATAGGTGGAAGGGACTTGCCTTGTCTCAGATGAGGTTTTGGACTGTGTACTTTTGGGTTAATGCTGAAATGTTAAGACTTTCGGGTACTGCTAGGAAGGCTTAATTGGTTTTGAAATGTGAGGACATGAGATTTGGAGGGGCCAGGGGTGAAATGATATGGTTTGGCTGTGTCCCCACACAAATCTCAGTTTGAATTGTATCTTCCAGAATTCTCCTGAGTTGTGGGAGGGACCCACAGGGAAGTAATTAAATCATGGGGTCTGGTCTTTCCCATATTATTCTCATGATAGTGAATAAGTCTCACAAGATCTGATGGTTTTATCAGAGGTTTTTGCTTTTGCTTCCTTCTCATTTTCTCTTGCCACTGCCATTTAAGAAGTGCCTTTCACCTCTCACCATGATTCTCAGGCCTCCCCAGCCATGTGGAACTGTAAATCCAAGTAAACCTCTTTTTCTTCCCAGCCTCAAGTATGTCTTTATCAATAGTGTGAAAACAGACTAATACAAAAGGGATAGTTTGCTTCCATAAATTAAGGAATGCAGAGGAGACTCCCTAATCTCCTGGTAATGTGATCCATTTAGGTAATGGGTCTGGATGAATCTAATTCCAAATTAGTTTCTTTTTTATTCTCTTTTTTGCTTGTTTGTTTTGACTGACGTGATCTGGTCTGGTGGATTCTGTCAATATGTAACTACAACTTTAGGAGACTGACTTCTTATCTTGAAGCCCTCATTTCCTTCTCTTTAAATGAAGGTGCTATATTATATAATGTCTAAAATCTCTGGAAACTAAGTAGTTTTTATCAGAATCTTACTGGAAATATATTAATTAAAAGGCTGATATTATTATCTTTGAATATCTAAAAGTAAAGTAGAAATAATCTTAAGACTCACATAAGAACTAAGTGAGCTTTGAGCTCTGAACCTAGAGAATGGTTTCCTTCTCTGAAAACACAGATAAAGGGTTAATCTGAGTGTTTGTAAATGGGTAAATTCCACTAAATTCCATTCCATGTCTATGTGTTTTTGTAAAACCATCTACTTAATATTTTATGTAAATGTGTGCATATTAATTATACACTATTACTACAGTGAGCATCTAATGTTTCTGCTTACTCAATATCAATCATATTTTGCACGTGACAACCACCCAATTTGCCTATATGATACCATCCAACCACAACTCCAAGTGACTTTATTGAGACTGTCAAATCTTATGCCCCATTCTCTCAACAAATGGGTTAGTCCAGGTTTGCTAATCCGACATGTCATTCGTCTGACCTTAGTGACTGATATGGACTAGGTATTGACCTTCAGCTACATCAATCAGAATCTTCTCTGAGGTTTGATAGATGAATTCTGAGGTGGGGAAAGGTCTTTTTTATGCATTTAGAAAATAACACATAGAAAATAACCCCCAAACTACCAGAGGTTGTATTTTTAGCCATGTTAGAATATTCGCTAGAGAATAAAATCATCATACTGAGGCATCAGAGATGGGACATGGACAGAGGGAGAGCAATAGAGAAAGAGAAAGGCAATGATCTGACCTGGATCTGGCTGTGCACACAGTCTGATTTACTGCCCTTGGACTGCCCTGATACATGAACCAATATAACGCCCTTTGTGGAAGATGAGATTGCTGCTCAAAAGTATGTTTTCCCCTTCTACCACCTTCATGGGAGGGATATGCTTTCCCTCTACTTTGATGCTGAGTTAATCCCTATGACTTGCTTTGCCAATAAGATGTTAAAAAATGTGAGGTAAACAATGGCTTAAAAGATATTTTCTCCATTGGGTTTGTCCTCTGCTGCTTCTTTTGTCACCATGAAAAGCATTACTTATCCTTTCAGCCTGAGCTTCATAATTTATATACATGGAACAGACACAAGCCCAACCCACAGTAAGAAGCCAAGCTCAGCTATATCTGCAGCTTCAAGCTGAGCTGTTCAACTGAGACCAGCTGACCCACACATTCTTGAATGAAAATAAATTATTGTTATTTTAAGCCACTGAGTTTTGGATGTGGTTTGATACAGACCAATAGCTGATATATGCCTTTTTAAAATGTAACCTAGTTTGAGTCAGGAATCAGTTGCTTGCTACTGAAAGAATTTTGACTAATATGCAAACTTTCATTTTTTTGAAATAAACCTGTGAAATAATAGTCTGAGCTTTTATTAATGGGAAAATTCTAGCATCCATTTCACTCTGAAATTTTACATGCAATAGATAGGAGGGATATAAGAAAAGCTGAGGAATAAAATCTGAGACCACAAGAAGCTGAGAAAATACAAATAAATGGGAGTAGTAATATCAAATGATGGAGAGTAGTCACAATAATTCTAGCTACTGACTTCAAATTTCTAAAACTCACATTATTAACTTGCATTATGTTAGAAATGATCCAGCTAAGTTTTCATCCACCTTACCTATTCTCCATCCATCACACACACACACACACAGGTTGTAGACCAATATATATGAAAAACAAGAATGAAACGTTAAAACCATTTGAAAAAACTACTCAGGAGAAAAACTAGAATAATATTCAGGTCTGTAAAGCTCTTTTGGTCAAATAGAGTACTTTTGCCTTTATTTTATTTAATGCATCTTCCCAAAAGTCATAATACGTAATTGCCACATAACCAAGGAGACTGATATTTGGTCCACGGAATTCAATTGTTAATTAAGATCAGTGAAAAAACAATTTTGATAGCAAAATTGTTTTAACAAGAGAAAGTGATAACCTCATTGATTTTTTTGGTGGCCAGCCTCTGCATAGTTAATATGATGCCCATAGAAAGTGCCATTTTTTAAAATTCATAAGTGTCCAGGTCAAAAGGAACCATACCCAGCCCTAACATAACAGCCACTCTGCATTCCCAAGAAATGCTGGACTTAGAGCTTGACCATAAGGGACTTTCGGATGTTCTCTCCCTCCTGTGGAATAAAGACATGCAGGAAGAAAACTACAAATGCAAATTCAATACTAGGAGAAATGATTTGTGGAACTCACTCATGTTATTCAGCCAACATGTTTGCTATTGTTACTCTTCCTCCAAGAACACGGAAAGGCTGCACTTTCTTGCATCCCTGAGTTTAGTTGAGGTTAGGTAACTTACATCGGCTAATCAAACGTTAACAGAAGTGATGCTACTTTCAGACAAAAGTCTTACAAATCTTTATGCAACTTGCTACATAACCTGTACCCTAGCAGATGACCAGCAGTGTTCAAAAGTGAAGTCTCCCCTGGTGTCTGCCTGAGGATGACATGGGACAGAACACCCTGCTGACCATAGGTGGAGACATAGAATAAGCACCTTTTGAAGCCACTGAATTGGGGGATTGTTTGCTACTGTAGTACAATTGAGCTCTGACTGACATAAGGGATCTTAATACATCAGCAGAAATAGCAATAATATGTGCTAGGATCTCAGGCATATTTTATAGTGAATTTCGTCTCCTTTTCAGCTGTTGGTTCTTTTGAAGATAATGAGAAGTTGACTAATGCTAACCCTTTTACATAGTCACAGTAAACTTATTCCCTTTAGTTCTTTTCTTTTAAAATAAATTTCAACCTTTAGTTACTTTGTGTGTGGGAGTGTGTGGATGAGAAGAGGTGATAGAAGATGAGGTTTTATTAATTTTAGTTATTTCTGATGCTTTTCAATATTACTGGTGTTTCTCCTTTCCCTCCTTCTTGGAAAGCAGTAAAAGAACATTACAAAAAGCAATCTTTCACACTTAAAGGAAAGCCAATGCCCTGTTTGGGCATTGTTGTCAAAACAAACAAACAAACAAAAAGCATAAGCTGTGTCTCTCCAATAACTGTGAAATTCCTTTGCCCCTTAGAGTGGGCTGCTTCATGTATCTTGGCCAAGTTGTGCCTTTCTTTCTTTATAAATGCAGCCAGTGTGATCTCTAAAGACATAAATGATGAATAAGGTGGAGGCTATTTATAGTCTGGCTAGGAAAAACAATTTCACTTAACAAGGATGTCGGTTAAAATAATTAATGTAGATCAAGTGGACATGTGAATAGAACAGCCTGTTGGAAAGTGATTAAATAGACAGCCTGATCCAGAAAGAAATATACCACTCAGATACCAGGGATCATTTCTCTCAGCGACTGGGGCAGTTATTGGTTAGATGTTCACCAAAGATTTGAAGCACCAGGCAACACCTTTCTTGAATTCATTGAACATAGTGATGCAAGATATTTTCTTGACCACTTCGTGGGACTCAGGACAGGGGTGCCCAATTTACTCAACCCACCCCACTCAACCTCTCCCAGGAGGGAGCACGCGAGCAAACGAGTGCAGGAACCAGAGCAAGCAATTGAAGGAACCGGCCAGCAGCTTCAGTGCCGGCAGGAGCAAACTCCATTCTCTAGGTCTGCCTTGATCCACCACTGGAGGGAGTGTGTAGGCGAGTGCAGGAACAGGGCTGGCAGTTTTAGCGCCAGCAGGAGCAAACCCTGTGCAGGCCCCACAGCAGCATCCAGGTGGGGGTGGGTGCCTGTGATCCCAAGGCCCCAGAGGACTTGTTACATTGCCCTCTTAGCTCTGCCGTCCACAGCTGCAGCGTGTTATCAGCTCAGCGGACCCTTTGCCTCATTGTGAGATGGCTGTCCTCTGCCAGCAAGGGCAAAAGGCCAGTGTGAAAACCGATTTGGGTACTTGTACTTAGTGCATCCCAAATTCTCATCCAATGCCCAAGAGGAATGAGGTCATGCAGATGAATTGAAGGATGGTGAATGTGAAGAACTTTATTGAGCCATGAAATCAGCCCTCAGTGGAGAGGGGAGCTGGAAAGGGAATGGGAAGAGCAGGTCACTCTTACCTGAAGTCAAGCCACCTCTCTGCCTCTTTCTTCTGAGGTCATGTTGCTTCATTCAGCTGCTATCTCAAAGTCACCTCGCTCCAATGTCCAGCTGCTTATTCCCTCTGCCAGCTGAGTCTGGGGTCTATATGGGCACAGTATGGGGGACAGGGCAGGCCATAGGTGGTTTTGGAAAAGGCAACATTTAACTGGTAAAAAGACATTCGGAAAGAACCAGTTGAGAAAGAGTGGGAACACAGGGATGGAAGTTTTCACTTTGGACTGTGAATTTCAGGCTTTATGGTTCGAAGGTGGGGTTTTGCCAGGGACATGCCACTGTCTGCCGAGAATTTCTGTGCCTTCTGTCACTATCAGTAGGATGCACTCACATTGAACAAAACAAGGGGGGTTTGTGTTTAGAATACCTCTCCTACTTAAATTGGTTTTCTGTCTTTTATTTTATTTTATTTTATTTTTGAGATGGAGTTTTGCTCTTGTCACCCAGTCTGGAGAGCAATGGCACAATCTCGGCTCACTGCAACATCTGCTTCCCAGGTTCAAGTGATTCTCCTGCCTCAGCCTTCTGAGTAGCTGGGATTACAGGCACCTGCCACCATGCCTGGCTAATTTTTGTATTTTTAATAGTGATAGGGTTTTGCCATGTTGGCCAAGCTGGTCTCAAACTCCTGACCTCAGGTAATCTGCCCACCTTGGCCTCCCAAAGTGCTGAGATTACAGGCGTGAGCCGCCATGCCCAGCCAGATTTCCCATTTTAAGTCTTCCTTTGTATTCAGAGATTATAGACATGTAAGTAAAATGTGTAGCTTTTGGCCAAGCACAGTGGCTACTCGGGAGGGGAGGCTGAGGTGGGAGAATTGCTTGAACCTGGGAGGCGGGGGTTGCAGTGAGCTGAGATCAAGCCACTGCACTCCAGCCTGGGTGACAAGAGGGAAACTCTGTCTCAAAAACAAACAAACAAAAAAAAGTGTATCTTTTATTTGGCAACTATGTGTTGAGTACCTTCTGCATGTTTACCATGGCAATAATGTTTACCATGGTAGTAAGGATTCACACTCACACCAAGTAGAAATTATCCTTGAAGAACATATGCTGAAAAGAAAATAGCACATCAGAGAACTAAAACTATGAGTTTAAGTGTCTATATAAGTCTAGATAGGACTTCAGAAGTAAGAGAGAGCAGCCTGTGCAGGTGAGGTTAGACAAGAATTCATGAAAGAAGCTAGGTCTTAAAGAACCAGCAGAATTCATAGGCAGAAACAAAAGGTGGATTTCTCAGCCCTGTTGACCAGCCTGGAAGAAAGGCAATGTCACTGAGAGGTCACGAAGATGACTCCATTCAAAGAGAGGGTGGGAGCTTTTCATACTGACTCCAAAAGTGGACATCCAAATTCAGGCACAAATCACAAAGCTGAATAGTCTGAAGAGTTTGGATAATTGGGTTTAACCCACCAAAAGTGCAGTGAGCTTGGGTCACATACCTCCACTCTGGTTCAGCTGAATGATAATAAAGCCACAACATCATGGCTTCCTAAGACTAGGGAAGTGCAAACCAAAACTCTCAAACTTCTTTTCCAATCTGGTCTTACTCATATGCACACATTCCTGTTGTGAAATGAAAACACTACCTCAGAATTATTTCTTTCATAGCACTTGTAATTTCTATTCCTAATGATTCTTTTTTTTTTTTTTTTTGAGATGAAGTCTCGCTCTTGTCACCCAGGCTGGAGTGCAATGGCACAATCTCAGCTCACCGCAACTTCTGCCTCCCGGGTTCAAGTGATTCTCCTGCCTCAGCCTCCCGAGTAGCTGGGATTACAGGTGCCTGCCACAAAGCCCAGCTAATTTTTGCATTTTTAGTAGAGATGGGGTTTCAACATGTTGACCAGGTTGGTCTTGAACTCCTGACCTCAGGTGATCCGCCCCCCTCTGCCTCCCAAAGTGCTGGGATTACAGGCGTGAGCCACCGCACCCGGCAGATTCTCTATTTTTAGAAAGAAAAAAATAATGGATCTTCAAAAAGTTCTATGTGAGTTTCAGGGAGCATAGTAGCCACATGTTCTCTGTTTCCTGCTGGTCAGGTAACTTGGCAAAGAAGACATTATTTATTGATAAAGAATACTCTTATTTAGACTTATAAGTTCATTTTATATAGCATGATTATATAAAATATGTAAACCTTGAAAGAATGCAGAACCAAATGGCATTTAAAGAACTTTGCAATCCTAGAATTCTATGATTCTCTAATACGTGAATGACACTCGTCAAATAAGTATCAATATAAACAAGTACAGTGTTCCTTGTAGATTCATGTCTGAAGAGGAAGAGAAATTCCAAGATGTGGTGTGGCATACCTGAATGAGAAAGGACATTAGACTCACAGACTGGGATTCAAACATTCTCCTCACACTTATGAACTCCCATGAGCAAGTTACTTAAAATCTCTGCCTCAGCTTCAGCATCAACAAATGATATTTACTGTAACAGATTGTGGTGAGATAAAGTGATATAACATATATAAAGAACCTATCAATACTAGATGTTTCGTAAATATTACCAGGCTCCCTGCTTTGGAATTGGTTAATTCCAAAGAAGGAATTGAGCAATTGAGTGAGTGTCTTAAAAATAGAGGACATGGAGCTCATTAAGTTTCTGACTTCTCATAAACATTCATATCTGGATAAGCATCTGTCTCTGTTATGGCCCCCAAATTTCTGCATGTAGTAAGAACTATCAAATAACTTCTAGTAATGCCAAATTTTAGTTTTTAAATCTACTAAAAATTTTTCATTTAAAGGGATTGCTGACTTACCTAAAGTCACAGAAAATAAATAAAATTTTGTAGTAGAAAATAGATTTCTTGACTTTTAGTTCCAAGCACTTTTTTTTTTTCAAATGTAAATATGCATGGAGGAGTTTAAAGCAGTTCCATCTGAATCTATTCCTCTCTCTCTCCCTTTGCTGCATACTTCAATTGGAGGCTTTCAAAAGTGGCCTTTCTCAGCCCTTCCCATGTGGCTCATGGTAAGGGCAGCTTTCCACAGAAAGAAACTGTCTTCTTGATGTGAGGAGAATCAGAGGAGTTAACCAAGTCCAGCCTTAACAAGTGGAAACCCAAGACTCAACAGCCAAGGAGCTGAAACACAAGTCTAAACTACCTGAGATGTAATTACAGTGAGGCATCCTGCACCTGGATTTCAGAGTTTGGTGAACATTGCATTTGATTCGACAGAGAACAGATCTGGAACAAAGAAGAGAGTAAAGAAGTAACTGCAATAGTGGCCCCAAGTCCTTGCCTGGTGGTGTTAAACTGAATTAAAGACCACAGACCAGGAAGATAAACACAATTATACTTATTTTAGTAAAAATTATTTTAAGTAGACTGTTTCTTCTTAAACTGTCAATGAGAAAATGGAGGTTTTAAAAATAGGAAAAGTGTATGGATAAACAAGTTACTTCAGGGCATGTGGTGCTGTGGTGGGGCAAGGAAGTGCAGATTAGAATAAGGGGGTATCAGAGTGGGAAATTTCCAATGATCCAAATATTGTATGATTATTTTGGGAATGGGGTATAAAAGGAAATGGGAAGGGGCTAAAGAAAACCCATGTCCAAAACAGAATCATTTCAAATGATTTCCCAGGTCTTCATATATGTGTCCGAATAAAACATTTTATTCTCTGCAGTCCTTTGTGTGTTAAAAGTTATTTTCATCAATGGCAAAGCAGTGCCTCCTTTTTAAAATCAATAAATAGAGAAATGATGTTTAAAGAAAATTCTACAAACCAACATGGGTAAGTTTTTTCAATGACTGATTTAAATTAGAGTTTTCTTGCTAAACCAAAAAATAAGAATAAAACTCATGAAAATAAGGATTTCCAACTTCACAACTTCCAACCCACGCTTTGCCTCATCACCCTGGCTTCCATTTGAGAATTCGTCTCAGACAGATGGTAGTGAGTTAACAAGTCTAGACTGTAGGAGTATATATCTGCATTTGCATCTATATGATTATATAGAATAATTTTTCACTGAAATGGCATGCATCATTGGGATGAGCTCCAGGACTTTACGACTTCCCTCTACTCAATTGAGTATGGCATGTGTACAATTCACTCTGGCCACTACAAAAATTCTACCACAGCTGGAGTAGAGAGCAACAGCTGCTTGCCAGCACACGGCAACATGGCACAACAGTTCAGAATCATAAATGAAGAAGACAGCCTTCAATAGACACTTCAGGGGGAATTTAAAGCGAGAGGAAGCAATTAGCTGAACTGGAACAGAGCCAGGAAAGCAAGGCAAGATTCTCTCCAACTTTGGGAAGGAGAGTGCAATGTGTGATACATGAGCACATTTCTAGTCTAGGCTCACAGGCCAAGGTACTAGAACAGGAGTGAATTAGCCACAAGGTAATCCTGCTTGGACCGGTAAGGTAAAACAGCTCCCTGTCCTCAACCCAGAATACCTTTATTTTCCCCTAATAGGTCTCTTATCTAAGTATGCACCCAGCCCCAACTCTGTTTGGCTTATGAGATCTGACAAGATCACAGCTTGAGGGAGAAGGTCTGTAACACTCTCTGACAGTGGTTGACTTGACTTTTAATAGAAATGGGCAGAAATGTAGAGACCTTGTACATTTGAACACACAAGATTGGCCAGCTTTCATCGCAAAAGCTTCTGAGCCTCTCCGTGGCAGCTGGAGTGAAGACCTATGAGCTGATCTGGAAAATACGTCCTTTCTTTCTAATGGGAGCCACCACATTGTGTTCCTTTAATTACACCATGTCATGTCGTGTTCCCCTGTGAAATGACACAGAGGAACATGAGGTGACCTGGGATAACTGTGATGAATTGCATTCCGAAGAGAGACTCGCTTTGAAAGGCATCTGGTGTGGGAAGTAGGTACTTCTAGTGTGCTACATGTCTGTGAAGTCATGGATGAATTTCCCATTGCATATCACAGATATTCAATGGTAAGATTATGTGCGTGCTGAGAGAGAGTCTTTCTGTCAAGTTTCATTTTATTTTTATTGGTGAAGCATAATAGTAATTTTATACTGAAAATAATAAATATTATAATCATTAAGTAAATAAAAGTAGCTACTTTCAAAGGGATTAGTGTTTCATAATCAGATTAGATGATAAAACTAACATCAGAGAGGTGTTCATTCTTACAGTAATTTGTTTCCTGAATTTGAAATTAAACAGATCATTAAGAGAAAGCAACAACTGTCTAATCAGCCATTAGGTAGGATTATTTTCAAGAAGTTTTTTTGGAGTTTTAATACAGGCTGAAACCAAGCATCTAGATGTGACCTGAACAATATGGTTGTCACTAATCACATGAGGCTATTTAAAAGTAAATCAATCCGGGCCATATAAGGTCACCTAATTTTCAACAAAGGTGCCAAGAATACATACTTGGGAAAAGACAGTCTCTTCAGTGAATAGTTCTGAAACTGGATATCAACATGCAAAAGAATGGAATTGGGCCCTTATCTTACAACTTGCACAAAAGTCAATTAAGCATGAATTAAAGACTTAAGAATAAGAACTAATACTTTAAAAATTCTAGAAGAAAATATAGGGAAAGACTGCATTGGTCTTGGCAATGCTTTCAGGGAATAAAAGCAAAAATGAACAAGTGGGACTACATCAAACCAAAATATTCTGTATAGTAAAGGGAATCACGAAGAGAGTGAATTGACAGCTTGTAAAATTGGAAAATACATTTGCAAATCATATATTTGATATGAGGTTAATTTCCAAAATATATAAGAAACTTGTACAACTCAAGAGAAAAAAAAAACACAAAAACAGTATGAAGCTGGGTTATTAAATTTAATTTATAAACGGGCCAAGAACTTAAACATTTCTCTAAAAAAGCATACAAATGGCCAACAGGTCTATGAAAAAAATTCTCAACGTTGCTAATTATCAGAGAAATTCAAATTGAAGCCACAAGATATCATCAAACATCTGTTAGGATGGTTATGAAAAAAAGACAACTACATTTGATGAGGATGTATAGAAATTGGAACTCTTGAATGCTTGGTAGGAATGAAAAATGGTGTAACTGCTATTGAAAATAATATGTAGCTTCTCCTACAATTGAAAATAAAATTACCTGATGATCCAGGAATCCCACTTCTGAGTATTTATGCAAAAGAATTGAAACTAGGATCTTAAAGAGATATTAGCACTCCCATGTTCATTGCTGTACTATTCACAATAGCCAAAATAGAAAAGAAAAACAAATTCGATGTCTATCAAAAGATGTATGAATAAAGAAAATTGGCATAAACTTACACAATGGAATATGATTTAGCCTTAAAAAAATCTTGTAATATTTTACAACACAGATGAACCTTGAGAATACTACACTAGGTGAAATGAGTCAGTAACAAAAAGACAAAGACTGTAGGATTCCACATATATGCACTATTTAAAATGGGCAAACTCATAGAAGCAGAGAGCAGAATGATGACTGTCAGGGGCTGGGTGGAGGGAGAAACGGAGAGTTGCTATTCAATGGGTACAAAGTATTTATTTTGCAAGATGAATAGGTTCTTGAGATCTGTAAAACACTGTGCCTATAGTTAACAATGCTGCATTGCATACATAAACATTTGTTGAGGATAGATCTAAGGTGGTGTTCTTATCACAACAAAAAATAATAAAATAATCAAAATTTTTTAAAATAAAATAAATAAAATACTAAAACTACACACTCAGTTCCTAAGCTGCAGTAGCCATATTTCAAGTGTCATATGGTCACCTTTGGCTAGTGGCTGGCATATTAGAAAGCATGGATACAGATCATTTCCATCATGGCAGAAAGTCCTGAAACACAGCTTGGATGAAAAAAAGAAAACAGAATGTCATCTACATATTTCTGATTTTCACACATACATTGAAATGTACAGTAAATATCTGGATAATCAAATGTATTTTTTTAACATTTTTGTTCGGATGCTTTCACAACATAGGCAAAACTTCTCTTTTTTTGCTGTAGTGAGATTGTACATTTATTTTCTCTTAGCTTGCTATTATTTGTAAATGGTGTGATTCCCCAACAAAATGTCAAGAATCCAGGTTTCCCTAGAATGTAAATGAGCACTATTAATAGATAAAACCATCCTTGAGATTTAGTTCCCTGTGTTCTCGATAGAATGGAAACCTACTCACAGAAAGCCCACATAGAGAAGTTAGCAGAGTTTTTAGTTAGGAAAGACCAGCTCATAATTTCTGAATCATGCTTCCATTTTCTTAGCCATAGAATTACCTCTTACAAAAATACAAAAACATCAGTCTATTTCTCTTATTCAGACAAAGAAGCAGGAATAATATTCATGGTTTTTTAAAGTTATTTGTAAAATGTCCCTCCATGTAATACAACATACGTTTGTCAATCATGTCTTAGAAAAAACAATACCAAATTCTGCATTCTTTCCAGGCATTCAAATTTTCCCCTGATAAAAGCTTTTAGAGATGATTAGAGAAAAAATTTTTTCCCATTTCACAGACAGGAAAAATAGTAACTGTACCACTTGGTTACAGACCTAGGAGTAGGAAATAGAAAATTTGACATAAAAAACAGGGTGTTCCATAGGGTGCATTTTTAGATTTCCCACCTTGAGACTCAGGCTCAAAGAATCTTAGCAGCACAGAACTGAGAGCAGAAGAAATGGGATTTTATGCATTGAGTGGTGAGTAACACCCAGCTCCTGTCTTAAAAAAAAAAAAAAAAAAAAACACCTTTTTCTTTGTGGAGGTCATGACATGGTTTATACAAGCAAGTGGTACTGCTTCTCTCCCCAAATGCATTATTATTAGTAATGTGATTTTCCTAATAAACTGTGGGTAGCTTTTCAATATACTAAACAGGTACAAGAAACTACATAACTTACTGTGCCTTTAACATTTTGTAATTACAAGCTAGAAGCTATTGAAATGAGGTGGTAAGGGTGAAGCATTGTACTAAAGCTGGAAAAAAATCAATACCTGCTCCTGAGATAGGGTGCTTGACCAGAAAGGATATTACAAGATACAAAGGAGCAGATATGAAATACTATTTCTCTGATTTTGTTTTTAATCTTTTTGCATCAGCAGCACAAAACACACATCGGGTAGACCTACAGAGGCACCATCATTCATTGTTGATTTCATGAGATTATCTGCATGTGTATGAAATGTAAATTGTATATTAATTTCTGAGATTTCCCTTCTCCTAGGAATTAACACCCCACTTTTAAATGAGAAAATCCTGTAACTTTACATGGTAGCCCATTTAATTGCCCACTGTTAGCCTAGTAAATTTGGGCAAGCTATTTTACTTCTTTGAGCTTCAGTTAACTCATAGACATAAAATAATTTGAACACTAGTCTCTAAATCCCAGCTCTACAGTTTTGTGAGTATACAATTTCCTAAATTGACCATTTCTGATACCGTTTTCATGTCACCTTTTTAAAAATAAAATATTGGAACTCAATTAGAAATCTCTCATTCAGGCTTTTTGCTTACTCTTAACATCAGCACTTGTTACACAACAAGGACATGCCACATACGCTCCCAGTTCTACCTCCCTGACAATAGTTGCAGCCTGAGCCTATTCCGCTGTAGATTAACACATCTAGAACTAAGCCCCGACCTCTCCCTCATCACTCTGCTTTTCTAAGGTCATCTTTCCTTTGATCAAAATAAATTTTGGCCTGTTGGACTAATTTTCATGAAATAATAGATTAAGTGTAGAGGGATTTTAATGATCTAACACAAGCATATCATTTTACAGATGAAGAAACTGAGATCCAGAAAGTTTAATGATTGTTCAAAGTCCTCAAACCAGTTAAAGACAGACCAAGATTAATTGTGGCCTCTTGATTAACATTCAATGGTTTTTCGAGTATTTTATTCACTTTTTAACTTCTATCCTGAATATATTATCAATGTTTCTTATGGTATTAAGTCCACCTAGTAGGTAAAAATTTCCCCAAGGCATACCCTCTCAGAAGAGTTTTATGTCTTTGTTCAAGAATACACTCTTTCAAAAGGATACAATGAGAAAAGGTGATTCTTGGCATCCTCTTTCTGTAATAGTGATGGTGTCACCTAGAACGTGAGCAAAGGATTGGCCAGGTACAGAACAGTACCAGCTATGTGCTGCTTTGATCTGTTTGTTTGTTTATTGGTTTGTTTATAATGCTGAAAGCAATAGCATTGTTTACTTAGGTCACACACTTCCCAGTTTATATACAGAAAGACTATTTATTAATATGTGTATGGTCTAGCATTAGTCTTTGAACTGCAGTTAATCATGTTACAGCTAGAAATGCCTTTGAATGTTGCTATTCTTATGTACTAAAGGTAAAGTATACTTTAGTGAATATGACTTCAGACTACCTCATTTTATACAGTAAATACTGGGTCTCTGGTAACTCCTTTGATTTTCTATCCAGAGTCTTACATACTACAATCTGTTTTCCATGGGACGTTGATTGTGCCATGCAGATGATCTGGAAAGATTTACTAAACGAATAGTTTCATGAGTAAAAGATATATTTTAAGTCTTTATTTTCCTGATAGTAGAAATATAAATTTATGTTCTTCAATATACACTCTTGTAAGAACAACAAATAAATTATAAAGTGGTCAGCGACTCAGGTTTAAGATTTCTTATAGACTGTATTACAATTTTCTTACCTATTGGTCTCTCCTATTATACTATACTTTATTCATGGGTAAATAATATATTTATTTTCAGTTTCTATATACGTGACCTCTAAGAGAAATTTTCTTCAGTTGGCTTTTCATCATCTGCAGAATCTCCACTGCAATCTCTAGATATAATCTCCAGTAATCCAACAGATCTAAATATTTGCCCATCTGAAGAAGTTCATAAGCCAGAGAGAATAATACTGAAATAGCAAAATGTAAGAATTCAAGCACAGTGAAATAATCGAAGTGAAGAAAATAGACAAATACCTGTTATTAAAACAATCTACTTCAGAGAATTTAGGAGACTTGATATATTAAAAACCTGTGACTGGAAAACACCAAGGTCCTGGATGAATCATAAGAAAGATATTTTTGAATACATGAATGATATCAAAAGAAAATCAATGTAATTTACCACATCAACAGATTAAGAAGAACAAGGAAATAATTATGTCAATAGATGAGTAAAAGCATTTGGAAAATCTGACATACTTTCCTGTTCTAAAAAAAAATCTTAGAAAACTAGGAATACTGGAGAACTTCATTAGCTTAATAAAAAATATCTACAAAAAAACTATAGCTAACATTATATTTAAAGGTGAGAAACTAGAAACTTTCTCCTTAGGACTGGAAAGAAGGCAAAATGCACATATTATCATTCATGTTTAACAATATATGGGAAGTACTAGGTAGTACAACAAATAAGAAAAAATAAAGGTATACACACTGGAAAGGAAAAATAAAACTATCTTGTTTACAAGTGACATACTCATCTATACAGAAAATTCTACAGAATTGACAAAGAAAAAACACAAACAAACAATTTTAGTTAACTGATATTTGATGCAAACGAACACAAAAGTTCTGTAACTTTTAAGCAATTATAGCAAGGTCACAGGATACAAGATTAATATACAAAATTTAATTGCTTTTCTAAATTGTCGTAATAAACAATTAAATGGAAACATGTAATTTACAATACCAAATAAAGGAAGTACTTAGATATAAGACTAACAAAATATGTATAATATCTACAAGTAAATAATACAAAATTCTGATGAAAAAAATCAAAGACAAACTGGAGATATATTCCACGTTCATCAATTAGATGACAATATTGTTAACATATTAGTTTTTCTTACTTGATCTATAGTTTCAATGTAATCACAATCAACATCCAAATCGGGTATTTTGTGAATTTTTATAAACTGATTATGAAGTTTGAATGTAGAGTCAAAAAGATATTAGAATAGCCAACACAATACTGAAGGAAACAAAGATAAAAGACTCACACTACCCAATTTCATTATTTATTATAAAGCCATAGTAATCAAAACACCATGTTAGTGATAAAAGAATTGACTCATATGTCAATGGAATGGAATAGAGTGCCCAGAAATAAAGCCACACAAATATAGTCAACTGATGTTTGACACACACGCACGAAATAGTAATTCAATGGAGAAAGGATACAGTGTTTTCAACAAAAAGAACTGGAATCACTATATGTTTACGTGAAAAAAATGAACCTAGACACAAACCTTGCATCTTTCAAAAAATTAACCAAAAATAGATTGTAGACATAAATGTAAATGCAAAATTATGAAATACTTAAAAGAAAACTTAGTAGAAAATCTACATGATCTTGCATGTGGTGGTAGTTTTTAGAAAGAAAACCGAAAGTATGATCTATAAAATTTAAAAATGTAGATTTGAACTTCACTACAAATAAAAACTTCTGCTCTGTGAAAGAGATTACTAACAGAATAAATAGACAAGCCACATACTGAGAGAAAATATTTTCAGATTGTGCATGTGAGTAAGGATTTATATCCAAACTCCTTAAACTCAACAATAAGAAGACATATAACCACATAAGATATGGACAAAAATTAGAACAGAGACCTCACCAAACAAAATACACAGATAGTACATAAACATATTAAAAGATGCTCAAAGTTGTTTGTAATTGGAGAATTAGGTATCAGAACAACAATGAGATGCCACTACCCACCTTTCGGAATAGCCAAAACACCAAAACACATGCACACAACACACACACACACACACACACGCACACACAAACTCACAATACTAATTTCTTGTGAGGATGCAGAGCAACAGAAATTCTCAATAATTGCTGATGGAAATGTAAAATTTCAGAGCCATTTTCAAAGACAATTTGGCAATTTCTTATAGAACTAAACATTGTCTTATTATGCCATCCAGTTGATGCTCTTCTAAGTATTTAACCAATTGAAGTGAAAACATATATCCTCACAAAAACCTGCATGTGAGAGTTCGTAGTAGCTTTATTCATCCCCACCATAATCTGGAAGCAGCCAAGATGTCTTTCAGTAAGTGATGAATAAGAAAACTATGATATACCCATAAAATAGAATATTATCTAATGATAAAAATCCATGAACTATCAAGCTATGAAAACACGTGACTAAATCTTAAATACCTATTGTTATGTAAAAGGTTACAGGATTCCAAGATTAGTGGTTGCCAGGAGGATGTGGGAAGGTATGTAAGCTTGAATAGGTGTAGTGCAGGTGATATTTTAGGTTGTAAAAGTATCTTCTGTGATATTGTAATTGTGGATGACACTACACATTTTTCAAAACCCACAATCCTTTATAGCACAAAGAGTGAATCTTAAGCATGCAAATTAAAAAAATAATCATTTTGGCAGTGGGCTCTGTCAAAGAGACACAGGAACAAACTAAAAAGAGTTTTCAGTAGCAGAATCTGTCAGACCAGTATAACAAAGTGAAAAAAAAAAAAATGGCAGAATTTAAAATGATTGAGTGAAAAAAAAAAATCAAATGTATTTGGTTATACCTCAAGGAATACAATAGTTATCCATAAGTCCATACTGGTATAAATTAATAATTTAATAAATAAATTTGTGATCAGGGTATAGAAATACATTTTGTCAAACATAACTCTAAATAGTTTAGGTAGATTACCTCCAAAGAGGTGGAGTATAACTTTGCACTCCATAAGTGTTGGTTATGCATAGTGATTTCCTTCCAAAGAGTACAGTATAGAAAAAAATAATAACTTTATATTGAATAAACAACATTATTTCAGCCAACGATCAAGGTTAGCATCAACAATTGTGAGTACTGGTGACAGTTTTTGTATCGCTGATATGATGTGATGAAAATGGCAGTTTACTTCTGTAGTCTTCTTCTCTTAAACCCAAAACTTGTTTTTAGTAACTCAGAATAAAGAAAAAAAATGAAAATCATTAAGTAATTTTATCTAAATGATAAATTATAGCATATCAAAATTTGTGTAATGTCACTAGTACAGTATTTTAGGGGAAATTTAGAGTACTAAAAAATCATATTAATAGAAAAAAGCTCTTACTTTCATGATCTCAGCTTCTACCTTAAAAACACAGGAAAAGAGAAATTATTTTTAAAATAAGCAGAAGAAAAAAAACAATAACCATGAACTTACAAATCTGAGAAAGAGGAAAAAATCAACAGCAATAACAACAAACCAGAGCTGTTTCTCTGGGAATATCAATAAAATGAATTAAATTCTATTGAGACGTATTAGGAGACAGAGAAAGAGGAAGAAAGAAAGACAAAGAGATACAAATTACCAATCGGAGAAATAAGAACATCAATACAGAGTTTATAGTTATTTTAAAAATAATAAGAAGCTATTATAAACGATTTCATGCCTGTAAACTTAGATGAAGTGCAAAAATTCCTAGAAAGACACAGAGTACAAAAGATTTTGAAAATAAAAGAGAAAAAGAAAATAATCCCATTTCTAATAAAAATTAAACCTGTAGGTTGAACATTTCTCACAAAAAAATGCTATAGGCCCAGATGACCACATTGGTAAATTCTGTAACATTTAAGGAAGAATTAATAACAATTTTACACATCTTTCAGAAAACTGAGAGTGACTGAATATTCTGAATATTTTCAGTAGTACTTTAAGGCTAAAATAAGTTAAGACATCACAAATAAATAAATAAAAACCACATAAAAATCCCTTATAAATGCAAAGACTTAAGATAAAATTATAGCAAAGGCTAAAATATATAAAAATGACAATACATCATGATAAAGTGGGTATTTTTACCAATAATTAATGGTTGGTTTAATATTTGGAAATCAACCATTTAATTCACCAAATTAATAAATTAAATAAAAGCTCATATGCATATTTAACAAATTAAATTGACAAAATCCAACTTCAGGTTCTTATAAAAACTGTCAGGAGATTGGAAATAGAATAAATCTTCTTTATCCTGATATAAGACATCTATGAACAATCTCACATTTACAGGTAAAAGATGGACTGCTTTTCTTTTAGGATAAAGAACAAGACAGAAATGTAACCTCTTAACATCTATTGTACATTGTATTGGAGGTTATAGCTGGTGCAATCAAGCAAGAAAGGGGAATAAAAAGCAAAAACTTTATTTAATAAATATGAAGAAATTCTGATGAAATCTATAAAATGTCACTAGAACTAATGGGTATGTTTAATATGGCTGTTATGCACAACATTAATACCCCAAAATCAACTTTATTTTATATACCTACAATGAAGATGTGGTAATTTAAATTTTAAAAATTACCACTTACCATATCATCAAAAAATGTGAAATACTTACAGGTAAATCTAACAACAGATATGTAAGAACTGCAAATTGAAAGCTACAAAATATTGCTGAGCAAAATTAAAGAACACCTAAATAAAAGATAGGTATGTTTCACTCATAGTTCATGAAACTTAATATTGTTTCAAAATCAATTTTCTATGAATTAATTTGTAGGTTCAACACAATTCGAATTAGAATCTTAGCAGTAATTGGCAAGCTAAATCAAAATCTTAAAAATTCAGAGACCTTAGAATAGCCAAAACAACTTTCAAAAAAAAAAATAAATAAAGTGAGAGGGCTAACACAAAGTAAATTTAAGACTTATACAACTAAGAGATTGTGGTATTGGTAGATAGACAGGTTTAATGATCAAAATATAATCCGCAACTAGACCCATAAATATATGCAGAATTGATTGTCACCAAAAGCATAAAGGCAAGTTAGCAGAGGAAGTAGAGTCTTTTCAAACAATGGTGCTGAAAAATTTGGGTTGTTACATGCAAACAAATTAATTTTAATCCTATCTCATACCATACACAAAAATTAACTCACAATTAATCATAGAGTTAAATGCAAAATTCTTATAGTTTGAGATTAGGCAACATAAAAACTTTATGATTTAATACCAAAAGAACCACATATAGAAGAAAAATTGATAAATTAAACTTGATCAAAATTAAAAACTTATACTCTTTGACAGACACTATTGACAACATAAAGACAAATTCAATTTTCTCTTGAAAGAAAATACTTGCAAAGTATATCCCCGATAAAGAACTTTTAAACAAAGAACTTCTATAGAACTATTATAACTCAATAATAAGAATGTAAAGAGGGGCTGGGCATGGTGGCTCATACTTGTAACCCCAGAACTTTGGAAGGCCTATATGGGAGGATCACTTAAGGTCAGAAATTTGAGACCAGCCTGAGTGACATACTGAAACTCTGTCTTTACAAAAGAATTTAAAAATTAGCCAGGTATGGTGGAGCACACTTGTGGTCCCAGCTACTTGGGAGGCTGAAGTGGGAGGATCACTTGAGTCAAGTAGTTTGAGGCTACAGTGAACCATGAGCACACCACTACAGTCCAGCCTGGGAGACAGAGCAAGGCCATGTCACCCAAAATAAAATAAAATAAAGAGAGAGAGAGAGAGAAGTGGGGGAAGAAAAAGGAAAACCAACCAACCAAACAAAAAGCAGTATAATGTAAATAGGCTTAGTTCAAGATGGCTGACTGGAAGTATCTGGTGTCTTCTACTTTCCTCCTCCACAAAGTAAAACCAAAATTTTGAGTAGATAATTCCATTTTGAATAGATTATCTATGAGAGAACGATAGCATTCAACAGAACAGTGACAGAAACTATCTAAAGCAAGGAAGGAGAGGGAAGCGAGGCAGGCTGCTTGGCTGGGATCAGCAGGGACCTTTGGAGAGGCTCCCTAATTTGAGAAAAGGGTAAGTGAGAGATCCACTGGTTCACATTCTCACCAGAGACTCCTGTAATTCTTGCCACAAGACCACCGCTCAACCCCTGTGGACCCTGAGACTATTATAGAGAGCTGCTGGGAGACTGTAGGCTGGAATTACCTCAGAGAGGGAGCTCATGCTGTGTCCCACACTCCCTCCAAGTCCTAAGTAGCTACAGCAAGGCACAATTTTGAAAGTTCAGCCCCCATCAGACTACATCCTTCTATGAGACCCAGCAGCTCCTGCATCTCCAATTGACATTCTCCACTTACAGCTGATTGATACTGCCAAGGTCAAAGTGTTACCATTAGCAGCAAGTCCACTACCCCAGCAGTGGAGCCCTGCTGCATATTTCTTGTGCCCTGAAGATAAGCTTTCCTACCCACAGCAGTCACCAAGAAGTAATTGAAAGAAGTTTCTTTCTCCCATTCATGCCTATAGACATAGAGAAAAATGCAGCCCTGAAAAGTAAGTCAAAGCACAAGCCCCTGGCAACAATCCTGCTGCTCCCGGCAGTGGAGCTACCATATATTTGCAAGCACAGTGAGGACAGGCTAAACTGCCACAGCCACTCTCTGGGGTCGAAGCATGTGCTCCCAAGATATCTTTCTACAGCTGCTGCCACTGAAACAACCCTACCCACCTAATTAGCTGGGAAGAAGCACAGTGGTTGCCCCTCCATTCAAACATTTCTCTGGGAGCCTGGGGATCACACTCCTCCTGCCTATCAGTGACTGCATGCACCATAAAAAGGCTGGGGAACATGTTTACCTGTCCTGGCTCCTATGTCTCTAGTGCCTGAGCATGCCATCTGCAGGTCTGGGGATTCCCTAGCCCCAGCCACAATTGGCACTTGAGCACTCTGCCTGGAGGGAAAGGGTTGGGCCCACGTGACCTGCTGCTACCACCACAGCTGGTACTCACCCTCATGTGCCACCTGTAGGTCAATGGACTTGTCTCCCACCACCCCCCACCTTCTCCAACCTATCACAGCCACTTCCAATGCTAGCAAGAACCACTTGGGAGTCAGAAGTTTGTCCTTCCACTGCTACTGTCATTGCCACAACATGCCTGCTTCCAAGGAGCCCAAGAACATGCTCGCCCAGCCAAATGCTATCACTACTGGCACACAAGCAAGCCAACTAAACACTCAAGAATTGGCTTGCCTGTCCTGCTAACACCAGTGCCAGCATATACCTTCCTAGAGCCCAAGGCCAGACATACTCAGCTTGACACTGCCACCACTGAGGCTTAAGGACTGGCCCACTTAGCATTCCTATCCCCACCAAAAGTATGCCACAGCCTCTACTAACAACCACGCCCTATACCGCTGAGGAAATTAAACACCAATAACACTGTTTTCAGCCAAAGAAATTATATAGAGACTATATTACTCCATGTATCCAAAATCAAAGCCAAAGTACTCTACCAAACCAATACAAAATATATTTTCAGAAAAAACTCCTCCCCTTAAAAGTAAATACATTAAATTGGAACAAGTAACTATTACACCAGATGCACTGATGTCAATGTAAAAACTCAGGAAATATAAAAACGCAAGGAAATATGATACCTGCAAAGGAACACAATAATTCTCTAGCAACAGATTCAAAGGAAAATTAAATTTATGAAATCCCAGAAAAATAATTTAAAATGATGATATCAAAGAAATTAAATGATATATAAGAGAACACAGATAAATAATAGAAAGACATCAGGAAAACAATTCAGGATATGAATAAGAAATTTATTAGATATACATCATTAAGAAGAGCCAAACAGAAATCTTGTAACTAAAAAATTAATTACTTTAAATACAAATACATTCAAAAGCTTCAGCAGTAAACTAGAACAAACAGAAAAAAGATTTTCAGAACTTTAAGACAGGTATTTTGAAACAATTACCAGTTTTCCAAATGGTAAAGAGAAAATAAAAAGACTGAAACTTTATTGAACAAGATAATAGCTAAAACATTTTCAAGTCTAGCAAGAGATTTAGACAGCCAGATACAGGAAGTTCAAAAATCTCCAAGTAGATACAATTCAAAAAGATGTTTTTCATGGCACATTATATCAAACTTTTAAAGTCTAGGATGAAGAATTATTTAAAAAGCAAGAGAAAAGCGTCTAGTTGCTTATAAGGGAACTCCCATCAGAATAACAGTGGGTTTCTCGACATTTTTACAGGTTAGGAGATAATTGTAGAATATATTCAAAGTGCTGAAAGGAAAAAAAAGGGAACCTATTTGCCGAGGATACTATAACCATCAACTTATACTTGATAAATGAAGGAGAAATAAAGTCTTTCCCAAGCAGGCAAATGCTGAGGGAAAACATTGCCATTAGACCAGACTTACAAGAAATACTTAAGGCAGCTGCACATTTAAAAGCTAAAAGACAATATTTACCATCATGAAAACACATGAAAGTATGAAATCCACTGATAGAGCAAACACACAAATGAGGAGAGGAAGGTCTAAAAAGTTACCACTGTAGAAAACCACCAAGCCACATGATAAACAGTAAGAGAGAGAGAAAGAAAGAATATACAAAACAGCCAGAAATCAAATAATAAAATGCCAGGAATAAGCCCTCACATATAAATAATAACTTTAAATGTAAACAGATTAAACTTTCTACTTAAAAGATGTGGACTGGATGAATGGATTGAAAACATGACCCAATGTTATGCTTCCTACAAGAAACCTATCTCACCTGTAAAAACACATATACACTGAAAATAAAGGGATGGTAAAAGATAAACCATGCAATTGAAAACCAGAAGCAGCCTGTAACCCAGCATTTTGGGAGGCTGAAGCAGGTGGATCATCTGAGGTCAGAAGTTTGAGACCAGCCTGGACAACATGGTGAAACCCCATCTCTACTAAAAATACAAAAATTAGCTGGGTGTGATGGCACACACCTGTAGTCGCAGCTACTTGGGAGGTCAAGATGGGAGAATTGCTTAAACCTGGGAGGCGGCTATTGCAGTGAGCCAAGATTGTGCCATTGCACTACAGCCTGGGTGACTTGGTGGCAGAGCAAAACTCTGTTTCAAGATTAAAAAAAAAAAAAAAAAAAACAAGTAGGAGTAGATATACTTAGATAAAACAGACTTTAAATCAGAAATAATAATAAAAGACAAAAGACAAAAAAGTCATTATGTAATGATAAAGGGATCAACTTGGAAAGAAGGTATAACAATTCTATAAATATATGCACCTAGCACTAACACATTCATATATATATAAAGCAAATATTATTAGACTTAAAGGGAGAGATAGACTTCAATAAAATATAGTTGACAACTTCAACACCCAACTTTCAGCATCAGACACATTATCTAGACACAAAATAACAAAGAAACATTGCATTTAAACTGTATATTAGACCAAATAGACCTAATGCTTATAGAACATTTCAACCAACATCTACAGAATATATGTCATTCTCATCAGCACCTGAAACGTTCTCCAGGATAAGCCATGTGTTAGGGCACAAAACAAACATTAACACATTTTTTAAAAATCAGTTATATCAAGTATGTTTCAGACCACAACGGAATAAACTAGAAATTCATAGCAAGGAGAACTTTGGAAATGGTACAAATGCATGGGAATTAAACAATGTGCTCCTGAATACTCACTGTGTCAATGAAGAAAATGAGGAGAAAATCAAAATATATTGAAATGAATGAAAATTAAAAAAAAAGCATACTAATCTATGACATGGAGCAAAAAAAAAAAAAAAAAAAAAAACAGTGCTAAGAGAACAGTGCATAGCAATAAATACCTTCATCAGAAAAATAAAAAGATTTCAAATAAATAATCTAATAGTGCAAGTCAAAAAACTAGAAAATAAAAAAAAAATACCCAGAATTGTAGAAGAAAAATATTAACAAAATTTATCAGAGCAGAATTAAACAAAGTAGGATAAAAAATAATAAGCATCAACAAAGTGAAGAGTTGGTTTTTTGAAGAGATAAACAAAACTGATAAACCACTAGGTAGACTAACAAAGAAAAAAAGAGAAATTACCCAAATAAACAAAATTAGAAGTGAAATGGAGACATTATAACTGATGCCACAAAAAAGCAAAAGATCATCAGAGATTATTATTAACAATTATACACCGACAACATGAGAAACCTAGAGGAAATGGATACATTCCTGGACACATACAACCAAGCAAAACTGAATCAAGAAGAAATAGAAAACCTTAATGTAACAATAATGAGTAATGAGATTGAATCCATAATAAAAAGTCTCCCAACATAGAAATGTTCAGGCCTGAATAGCTTCACCGCTAAATTCTACCAAACTTTCAAAGAAGAACTGACAACAATTCTTATCAAACTATTCTTAAAAAATTAAAAAGAAAATATTTCTTCCTAAGTTGTTCTACCAGGCTCACATTACCCTGATGCCAAAACTTCCTAAGACAGAACTTCCAAAAGGAGTGATGGACTGCCATCTTTGCTGTTTGGGTGACTTAGCCATTCCAACCTGTGGACTTTGGAGAGCCCAAGCCAACTAGGACAGACAAGAGCATAATAAGAAAAGAAAACTATAGGCCAATGTTCCCGGTAAATGGACATGTAAAAATATTCAACAAAATATAAGCAAACTGAATCTAAAAGCATCGAAAAGATAACACACCATGATCAAGAAGAGTTTATACCAGGGATGCAAGAATGGTTCAACATTCTCAAATCAATAAATGTGGCAAGTCATATCAACAAAATGAAGGACGAAACCATATGATCATCTCAGTAGACACAGAAAAAAATATTTAATAAAACTCAATATCCTTTCACGAAAAAAATGTCTTAACAAACTAGGTACTGAAGAAACATACCTTAACATTATAAAGGCCATATGTAACAAATCCACAGCTAAGACTCTACTGAATGAGGAAAAGCTTAAAGTCTTTTCTCTAAGAACTGGAACAAGACAAGAGCAACCATATTCACCACAGTCATTGAATATACTATTGGAAGTTCTAGCCACAGCAATCAGGAAAGAGAAAGAAATAAAAGGCACCTAAATTGGAAAAGAGAAAGTCAAATTGTCCCACCTTACAGATGACATGATCTTATATATATAAAAACCTAATGACTATACAAAGAAACTCTGAAATCTGATAATCTCAGTTAAGTTGTAGAATATAAACTTGTAGGTATAAAGTTAAAAGAAAAAAAAACTAGTATTGTTTTTACATGCCAACAATGAACTAGCTGACAAAGAAATCAAAACGGCAAGTTTGCTTATAATAGCTTAAAAAAAAAAGCTTAGGAATAAATTTAACCAAAGAGGTGAAAGACTTCTACTAGAAAAAACACAAAAATGTTGATGAAATAAGTTGGACAGGAAACAAACAAATGGAAATATATCCCATGTGCATGGATTGAAATAATTACTCTTGTTAAAATGACCATATTGCTCAAAGTAATCTACAGATTCATTGCAATCCCTATCAAAATAGAAATGTTAGTTTTTACAGAAATAATAACAAAACATTTTAAGATTCGTATGGAACCAAGAAAGAACCCAAATTCCCAAAGCAATCTTGAACAAAAAATGACAGGGCTGGAGGCATCACACTACTTGACTTCAGAATAAATTAAATGGCTGTAGTAAAATATAGAATTTACAAGGAACTTAAGCAACTTAAGCAACTCAATGGCAAATCATCATCATCATCATTAGTTAAAAAGTGGGCAAAAGCTATGAATAGACATTTCTCAAAAGAAGACATACAAATCACCAGTGGATTTTGAAGAAATGCTCAATATCACTAATCATTGGGAAATAAAAATCAAAACCACAATGATATATCATCTCACCCCAGTTAGAACAGCTATTATTAAAATGACAAAAGATAAGAAAAGCTAACAAGAATGCAGAGAAAGAGAGTGCCAACATACTGTTGGTGGGAATGTAAGTTAGTACAACCATTATGGAAAACATTATGAAGATTTCTTTGAAAACTAAAAATAGAACTCCCACATGATATAGCAATCTCACTACTGGACATTTTCCCAAAGGAAACAAAATCAGTATATCAAAGGGATCTCTGCAATGCCATGTTTATTTCAGTACTGCTTATGAGAGCAAATATATTGAATCAACCAAAATATCCATCAACAGATGAATGGATAAGAAAAATGTTGTAGTCATAAGATGGCTGACTGGAAGCAGCCTAGGTGTGTGGCTCTCATGGAGAGGAATGAAAGGGGTGAGTATATACGGCACCTTCAACAGAAACATCCAGGTATCACATTGAGACTAATTAAGGAAATGACTCAATCCATGGAGAACAGAGAAAAGCAAGGCAGGATGACATGTCACCTGGGAGCAACACAGAGCCAAGAGAACCTCATCTACCCATGGAAGTGGTCAGTGAATGTGTATACAAAGTAGAGGAAAGAATCTCAGAACTTGAATACTGCCTTTCTAAAATAAGACACGCAGACAAGAATAGTGAGAAAAGAATAAAATGGAATGAACAAAAATCTCCAAAATATGATATTATGTAGAAAGACTGAATCTACAACTCATTAGTGTACCTAAAAGAGATGGAGAGTATGGAACCGATTTGGAAAACACCTCTTAGGATATCATCTTTGAGAAGTTCCCAAACGTAGCTAAAGAGAGCAACATTCAAATTTGGGAAATGCAGAGAACCCCAGTAAGATACTTCATTAGAAGGTCATTTCCAAGACACATAATCATAAGATTTTTCAAGGTGAAAATGAAAGATAAAAATGTTAAAGGTAGTTAGAGAGAAAGGTCAGGTAACCTACAAAGGGAAGCCCATTAGACTAATAACAGACCTCTCAGCTGAAACCCTACAAGCTAGAAGAGATTGGGAGACAATATGCAACATTCTTAAAGAAAAAAAATTCCAACCCAGATTTTCATATCTAGCCAAACTAAGCTTCATAAACAAAAGAGAAATAAGATGATTTTCAGAAAAGCAAATTCTCAGGAGATTTGTTACCACTAGACCTGCTTCTTACAAGATCTCCTGAAGGAAGCACTACATATTAAAAGGAAGGACAGTTACCAGCCACTACAAAAACACACTGAAGTACACAGACACATATAGTGTAAAGCAACCACATAAACAAGTCTGCAAAATAACCAGGTAACATCATGATAGGAACAAATCCATCTGTATCAATACTAACCTTAAATCTAAATGGACTTAATGCCCCAATTAAAAAACACAGATTGAAAATATAAATGAAGAACCCAGACTCATTGGTATGCTGTCTTCAAGAGACCCATCTCACATGCAGTGACACACATAGGCACAAAATAAAGGGATGAAGAAAGATCTGCCAAGCAAATGGAAAACAGAAAAAAGCAAGGATTACAAACCTAGTTTCTGAAAAAATGGATTTTAAGTCAACAAAGATCAAAAAAGACACAGGAGAGCATTACATAATGCAAAGGGTTCAACGCAACAAAAATATCTAACTATCCTAAGTATGTGTGCACCCAACACAGGAACACCAAGATTCATAACGCAAGTTCTTAGAGGCCTTCAAAGAGACTTAGACTCCCACGCAATAATATTAGGAGACTTTTATACGCCGCTGACAGTATTAGATAATCAAGACAGAAAATTAACAAAGATATTCAGGACCTAGACACAACACTAGATCAAATGGACCTGATAGATATCAACAGAACTCTCCAACCCCATACAACAGAATATACATTCTTCTCATCAACACATGGCACTTACTCTAAAATTGATCACATAATCAGGACTAAAACACTCCTCAGCAAATGTAAAAAATTGAAATAATAACAGTATCTCAGATCACAGCACAATCAAATTCAAAATCAAGACTAAAATTTCACTCAAAACCATTAAATTACCTGGAAATTGAATAACCTGTTCCATGAATGACTTTAATTAAATAATGAAATTAAGGCAGAAATCAAAAAGTTCATTGAAGCTAATGAGGAAAAAGATAGAATGTACCAGAATCTCTGTGGCATAGCTAAGGCAGTGTTAAGAGGGAAATTTAGAGAGCAAAATGCCTTGATAAGGAAATTAGAAAGGTATCAAGTTAACAACCTAACATCACAACTAAATGAACTAGAAGACCAAAAGCAAACAAATCCAAAAGGTAGCAGAAGACAAGTAGTAACCCAAATCAGAGCTGAATTGAATGAGATAGAGACAAGAAAACCCATTCAAAAGATCAAAAAGTCCAGGAGCTGGATTATTATTTAAAAGTTTATAAAATTGATAGACTACTAGCTAGACTAATAAAGAAGAAAAGAGAAAAAATTCAAATAAATACAATCAGAAGCAACAAGGGGGATATTACCACTGACCACACAGAAATACAAACCACCATCAGAGAATATTATGAACACTTCTCTGTATATAAACTAGAAAATCTAGAAGAAATTTATAAATTCCTGGACACATACACCCTCACAAACTAATCTAGGAAGAGTTGAATCCCTGAACAGACCAATAATAAATTCTGCAACTGAGGCAGTAATAAATAGTCAACCAACCAAAAAAAGCCCAGGACCAGAAGGATTCACAGTTGAATTATGTCAGATGTACAAAGACAAGCTAGTACAATTCCTATTGAAACTATTCCAAAAAAAAAAAAAAAAAAGAGCCAGAGAGACTCCTCCTTAACTCATTCTATTAATAATAAGCCAGCATCATCCTGATGCCAAACCCTGTCAGATATACAACCAAAAAAGAAGAGTTAAGTCCAACATCCTTGATAAATATCGATGCAAAAATTCTCAACAAAATACTGGCAAATCGAGTCTAGCCACACATCAAAAAGCTTATCTACCACAATCCAGTAGGCTTTATCTCTGAGGTGCAAGGTTGGTTCAACATATATAAATCAAAAAATGTGGTTCATCACATAAAGACACTAAAGACCGAAACCACATGATTATCTCAATAGATGCAGAAAAGTATTTTGTGGAATTTCAACATCCGTTCAGTACAAAGACTCTCAATAAACTAGGTATTAAAGGAGCATATCTCAAAATAATAAGAGTCATCTATGATAAACTCACAGCCAACATTATACTGAATGGGCAAAAGCTGAAAGCATTCCCATTGAAGACCAGCACAAGACAAGGATGCCCTTTTTCTCCACTCCTATTTAAAATATTATTGGAAGTTCTGGCCAGGGAAAACAGGCAAGAAAAAGAAATAAAGGGCCCTCAAATAGAAAGAGAAGTCAAACTATCCCTGTTTGCAGATGGTATGATTCGGTATCTTAAAAACCCCATAGTCTCAGCCCAAAGGTGTCTTAAGCTGATAAACAATTTTAGCAAACTATCAGGATACAAAATCAATGTGAAACATTTCTACATTTCTGAATACCAACAGCAGTCAAGCTGAGAGTCAAATCAAGAACTAACTTCTATTCACAACTGCCACAAGAAAAATAAAATATCTAGGAGTACAGGTAACTAGGGAGGTCAGAGATCTCTATAAGATGAACTACAAACCACTGCTCACAAACAAACAACAACAACAAAAAAAAAAACAGAGATGACACAAATGGAAAAACATTCCATGGTCATGAATAGGAGGAATCAATATCATTAAAATGGCCATACTGCCCAAAATGATTTATAGATTCAATGCTATTCCCATTAAACTAACATTGACATTCTTTACAAAACTAGAGTAAGCTATTTTAAAATTGATATGGAAGCAAAAAAGGGCCTGAATAGCCAAGGAAATCCTAAGAAAAAAGAAAAAAGCCATAAAAAGATGCATCACACTACCTGATTTCAAACTATACTACACGGCTACAGTAACCAAAACAGCATGATATTGGTACATAAACAGACACAGAGAGCAATGGAACCGCATAGAGAACCCAGAAATAAGACCTCACACCTACAACTATCTGATCTTCGACAAACTTGTTAAAAACAAGCAATGGGGAAAGGATTCCCTATTCAATAAATGCTGTTGGGATAATTGCCTAGCCATATGCAGAAGATTGAAACTGAACCCTGTCCTTACACTATATAACAAAATTAACTCAAGATGGATTAAAGACTTAATTGTAAAACCCAAAAATAAAATCCCCAAAAGACAACCTAGGCAATACCATTCAGGACATAGACATGGGCAAAGATTTCATGATGAAGACACAATTGCAACAAAAGCAAAAATTAACAAATGGAATCCAATTAAACTAAAGAGCTTTGGCACAGCATAAGAAACTATCAACAGAGTAAACAGACAATCTATAGAATGGGAGGAAATTCTTGCCAACCATACATTCAACAAAGGTCTAATATCCTGCATTTGTAAGGAACTTAAATGTTCACAGAAAAAAACAAACAACCTCATTAAAACGTGGGCAAAGGACATGAACCTCATTAAAAGAACATGAAACCTCATTAAAAAGTGGGCAAAGGACATGAACAGACACTTTTCAAAAGAAGACATACATGCAGTCAACAATCATATGAAAAAAGAGCTCAATATCACCAATTATTAGAGAAATGCACATCAAAACCACAATGAGATACCATCTAATACCAGGCAGAATGGCTATTAATAAAAAGTAAAAAAAAAATAAACGCTGGCAAGATCATGGAGAAAAAGGAATGCTTATGCACTGTCGGTGGGAGTGTAAATTTGTTCCATCATTGTGAAAGACAGTGTGTTCGTTCCTCAGAGACCTAAAAACAGAGATACCATTCAACCCAGGAATCCCATTACTGGTTACATACCCAAAGAAATATAAATCTTTCTATTGTAAAGATACATATATGCATAGGTTTATTGCATCACAATAGCAAAGACATGGAATCAACCTAAATGCCCATTAATGACAGACTGAATAAAGAAAATTGGTATATATACCCCACGGAATAGTATGCAGCCATAAAAAGAATGAGATTATGTCTTTTGCAAGAACTTGCATATAACTGGTGGCTATTGTCCTTAGCAAACTAATGCAGGAATGGAAAACCAAATACCACGTGTTCTCACTTATAAGTGGAAGCTAAATGACGAAAACAAATGAACACATAGAATGGACCGATATAAACTGTGGCCTACTTGAGAGGGGAGGGTGGGAGAAGAGAGGGGGTCAGGAAAAATAACTAATAGATAATAGGCTTCACACCTGAGTGATGAAATAATCTGTACAACAACCTCTGATGACACAAATCTACCTGTGTAACAAACCTGTACTTGTATCCCTGAGCTTAAAAGTTTAGAAGCAAACGACAACAAAAAAGAAAAATGTTGTGTATATAACGTGATAGAATACTATTTGAACATAAAAAAGAATGAAATCCTGTCATTTGCAACAACATGGATGGAACTGGAGGTCATTATATTAGGTGAAATAAGCCAGGCACAGAAAGACAAATATTGCATGTTCTCACTCTTATGTAGGAACTTAAAATGTTGAATTTATTGGGATAGAGTAGAATGATAGATACCAGGCTGGGAAAGGTATGTGGGTGGGCAAAATGAAGAGAGGTGGTTAATGGCACAAACAAGAAGTTATTTGGAAGGAACAAGTTATAATGGTTTATAGCAGAGTAGGATGATTAACCACAATACATTATATTTCAAAATAGCTAGAAGACAGGACTTGATATGTTCCCAACACATAGAAATGGTAAATACTTGGGTGATGGGTACCCCAAACACTCAAGAGAAATGGTGAAATCTTACGTCTAATCAATGGTCTAATGAAATCTAAGACTTGTATATCAATGTCCATATAAGCTTTATTGTAATAGCCAGAAAGCTTGAAACAAACCAAACATTCCTCTAAAGGTGAATGATTAATCAAACTGTAGTATAACCCATATAATAAAATAACCATTCTGGAATTTAAAAAAATTAACTATTAAGACAGGTAACAACATGGATAAATCTCAAAATTACTGTGTTGAGAAAAAGAGGACAAATGAAAAATAATACCTACTATATAATTGCACATATACAAGATTTTAGAAAATCTAAACTAATTTATGGTAACAGAAAGCAGATCAATTTTGCCTGGGGAACAGATATACCTAGGGGGTTGAGAGGAAGCAACTTACATAGGGGCACAAGGAAATTTGGGAGAGGGGTGTATCTTGTTAGTAATGATGATTTCACATGTGTATACATATTTCAAAGCTCATCAAATTATACACTTAAAATACAGGCAACTTCTATGCCAATTATAACAATACAGCTGTTAAAAAGGGATGAATACTTCTCAAATCATTTAAAAACTTACTATTATCTCTTACTCAAACCAGAAAAAGATAGGTGAAAAATGTATAAAGGTAAATCTAACTAAAATGCCAAGGAAAATATAATGTACTTTAAATTAAGAAATGATTCTGTGGTGATTTCTACGTTCTAGTCATTTCTCTAATGAATAAAAGATTATGCCATGTAAATCTTGTATTACTCTTATGAAAGAGAAACAAGTATTTTCATCATCCTTATTTTATATACGAGGAAACTGAAGTACATTGAGGTTAAGTAACTCACTGAAAGGTAACCAGCCACTAAGGGGGAGATCCAGTATTGGAACAAAATAGTAGGACTTGAGAGTTCATCTGTAATATACAGCCTTTCTCATAGAAGTAAACCAATTATTGCAGTGTTCAAACATATACACATGCCAATTTGAGTATGTCCCTGGAATATAAAAGTGTTTTAAAATTAGAAAATCTATTAATGAAATTCAACACTTAGCAGATCAAAGAAGAAAAAAACTATGTGATTATCTCAATAAATGCTGAAAAGTGTTTAATGCTATTCAACTACCCTTCATGAAAGAAGAAAATCTTAACAAACCTTTTCTTTAAGAAGACTATCCACCAAAACTGTAAAACAAACACTACACTTAATGCTTTAAAATTTTAAAATCTTAGCTTTAAAGTTAAAAGCAAAAAGAATGTCCACTCTCACCATTTCAACTGAATACTGTACTGGAGGCTTTGGTCATTGCAGCCATATAAGGAAAACAAATAGTTAAAGGATCAGAAAGTTAGAAAAAAAATCATCATTATGATTGTCCATGCAAAAACTCCAAGACAATCAATAGTTGGAATTAATAAAAGAGTTTATCAAAGCTGCTTATTTCTGACTCAATATAAAAATAAATGTCATTCATGTATACCAGCCATTAGAAAGATAATTTTTATATAATACACTTTAAAATAAGAATATAATATCTAGGGTAACTATGAATAAACTTATCAAAAATATACCTGTACTTCACAGGAAAAATTATAAAACTTTAGTGAGGAAAACATATAGAATTGAATTTCTCCTACAAATGTGTATTGAAAGACTGCCAAAAGAAATTCAACAGGCCTATAAATTTACCATAAAATTCACATGGTAGAACTAAGGTCTTTGAGTACCAAGACAAATTTGAAGCGTGAGATTGATACCAGATATCAACACTTAAAATACCTGATTTTATCAGTACTCTTCTATGTTCATTTAGGTATACACACACACAGACACATGTATGTTATGTATTAATATAAATAAAATATGAGTAAAATAAATTGGTTAAGGTATTACTAAAATGTTTTCCCATTTTAGCATATAAATCTTTTGAATCACTCTTCCATTTAGAGTCATCAATATTGATGCTTTTCTTTACAATATCATTCACTGTATCATCAAGAGTGGTGGTAATTCCCATTTCTTTAAAAAGCGCTTCACTATTATCTCCAGGATTTTCACCCAAGCCACAGATACCCATTCTCCAAGTTTTAATGCTGGCACTTTGTTGATCTTACCAGAAAAATTATCAATTGAATATTTTCAGACAACTATTGGGACTCATATTCTTTTCTGAAATTGATTCCTAAAGTAGTGATGAAAACTGAGTAACAGTGCTTATCCTGTCATACCAACTGGAGCAATAATTAAGTTAAGGCACGTAGCACACTTTCTGTCACAATTGCCCTCTGTGCAAAGTTTTTGAAAGATGCCATCAATTATAAAATATATCCAAATTATAAAGATGTTAAAATATGGACAAATGTGTATATTGATTGTAGAATTGGACAGTGGGAAATAACATGATAAGATATTGCTTCAATAAATGCTAAGTAAACATCTGCTAAGTCTCCCCACCCTCAAGAAATGTAAAATAAAATTATGCTGTTTGTAAAATCTAATCAAAATTTTATTCTTATTGCTAATCAGTGGCGAATGGATAAAGATTATTTCATAACAAAGACACATGCTCAACTACGGTTATTGTGTCATGGTTTGTAATAATACAAATTTAATTTAAAAACCTAGAAACAATAAAAATACCATCAACTCTATGATGGATAAGCAAATTGTTGGCCATTTCTAAGTGGAATAATTTACAGGCATGAAAATGGGTAAGCTTTATATATACATATATATACACACACACATATATACACACATATATATACATGTCAACATAGAGGAATCTCAAAAACAAAAGCAGAACAGATAAAATATATAAATTAAAACAACATAATGCAAAAGTTAAAATGAATAAAATAGAGCCATATATAAAACGTGGTTAAAATCTCATAAACAACATTAAGGGAAAAACGTATGTGGAAGATTCTGATAAATTATGACACTGTAACTATAAAATTAAAAAGCACAAAAGTGTCATAGATTGTATAAAATGCTCCTGTAAATAATGATATAGAAAATTAAGACCACAGTGGAAAAGAGAAGGAGGGAGAGAAACTAGGGAGGGATGAAATATAAAGAGAGAAAAACTAAATATCTAACTGAATATTTGAATTCTCAACACAAATGTTTTGCATGATCTCTTTACTACAGGATATACTGATTCTGAGAAATATAATCAATATTTGGATGAAAAACACCATGTCAGTGTATTTGTTATGGCATTTTGTTTTTTGATAATAGTTGAATAATTTTATTTCATGCCCCGTATTGAAGAGATAATTGTTCTGGGTGTTGAGATTTAATCTTGGTGTAACAGAATCTTGTTCAGTCATTCATCTCAATAATACCCCAAATTCTGCCTTGTCTTAAGTTGAGTAGTCCCTTTCATCCTCATTATTGTGTTTATATGCCCATCTAACAAAGAAGTGGATCCTAAAGATTTTGGTCATTCATCCTTGAAGGTTGAATTAATATCAGTTCCTTTAAGGAACACAGTGCAGGGAGAATTTCAGCAACAGCAGCCTGTTACAATCTTTAAAGACTTTCTCAGGTTGCAGTGGAACTCCTAAGGACTAAGTTAAACATCTGCCTTAAAATAATATAATATTCTTCTGTTTTTCCTTTGACCTTTACTATGTAAAATACATGCAAAGCACACAAAAACCAGTGTGTAAAGCACACATGAATTAGCAGAAAACAAAATCATATTTTAATCAATTTCACCTGTATTCCATAATAGATTCTATATGTATACTGTCAACCATAAACCATAACCGCTTATGGTTTACAGTATACATTCCCTTATAGCTGACCCAACTCCACTGCTTGTTACCCAGTGAGAAAAGACACACTGATAGTATTCTGTTCCTCATGCTACAGACGGGGAAAATAAGCTCTGAAAAATAACGTTTTTCAGGTTGACAAGAGGCAGTATTGCTACAGACCTATAAAATGGGGGAGATTCTGCAAATACACAAGGATATTAGCTAGACAAAACTGTATTGTTTGTTAATTTTGTTTTTGTTCTGCATAGCAAATTATTTAGGATTCCAAATATATGCTAGCAGGTAAGTCCAGGAAAATACCAAAGAGTTTTGCCAATGACTCAAATAGTTTGTGGCCTTTCACTTTTGGAAGACTGTCTTCCAGTAATTTTCTCTCCGATTCCTTTATAATTTATACACTTCTATTGCCTTCCTTTAAATAGGGTCTTGGATTTTTCAGGGATACTTCAATATATCTGATACTAATAAGCATGTTTAGTAAATCCAAATAATGCTTGAATTAAATAAAGGGAAAGTTGGGAAAAATGTTTTTTGATAGGTGCAGAATATGTTGGTGGCAATAATTAGAGATGCTGAGATTATGTCCAGATTATAGATCCTTGTCAAGGAGGTCACTGACCTTCAGAAGCCATGCCTGTCAGTAGGGTCTAACTGTATGTCAGTATATGGGGATTGGATGAGTACTTGGCATAACTATTTATGAGAAGGTGAAAAGAGCTGCACAATACCTCTCAATCTAATAGACTAAAGGCAGAATTCTGGTACCTTATAGCCTTCATATTAAAGCAGCTCAGATAACAGCCCTTTCCCAGCACTCGTGCAGTTGGTATGAGATGTCAGTGAGGTGACTAGAGAAATGTTTCTGACTAGCTCCTCTTCTCCTGATGCTCCAGGCATTTTCCTGGCAGTTAACTGCAACCATTCAGGTTGGTTGGTGTCTGCTGTGACTACCACAGAACGTATAACCACTTCACTTGGCAGTACCTGTAGGCAGCAGATAGTTCTACTAGAAATGAGCTCTCCCAGGGCTCCTTTCTCCATTTTGCAGAGGGATGTACACAAACTAGACTGAGTCTGAGCCCAAAGTCTTGGTTCAAGTTTGACACATAAGTAATTACTTTAGATGACTTAGAGTTTTATATCTTTAGGCTCACTGCCTCTATAGATCCAAAGCCCACCCCTCCAGTTCATTCCCCATACTCACACATCACCTGTCCCTTCTCCAATTGCTGTTTCTAGTTAGACCTGTACGCCTTGGGTTTTTTTCTGTTTCATTTGTTTTCCAAGCCAGGCTGCTGCAACCAGTTTATTAAGAAGCTTCAATTCAGTGGCGAGTAAATACAAAATGTTATTTTTCTCCTGTCAGTGACTTCAACTATATTCTGTCCAATGCCCCATCACTTACTAATACCTCAAACAGATCTTACGGCTTTTTGTTCAAATTTTTTATCACTTTCAAATATTAAAAGTTCATACCTATAAAAAGTTCCAAACTCTGATTTGATTTAAAATTCAAGTCTTTCCCTTCCCCTAGAGGCAGTCAGATTGTGACTCAAGGAAACTGGAGCAGAGGTGGAGGATTGGTGCCTGGCCTTTTACTCTTCCTCCTGCTCCAGGTCTCCTCTAGGGAGTTGGAGTCTGATCTTACTCTGGGACAATGCCTTTTTTTCCCTTTCAAGGTTTGGATGATAGAAGGGATAATCAGGCATGTAGAGCTTTTCTTATGTAACTTGGCTTTCAGTCATCTCAGAGTGGAGGGGAAACATCCTTTAACATGCTCCAGCAAAAATGACTATAGTCTTCATATAAATGTGTGTTGTGTGCTTGCTTTTTGGAGTTGTGTTAACTTTATCCTGGTGCACTTTGTCATCAAGGACACCCTTCAGAGAGCAGCAGCCCTGCCTCCTTTTGCTGTCACTAGTAGCCCTTCCCCCATGACCTGGTCCTATCCTTTATCTTCTGTGTCCCTTCACATGAAACCCTGGAGACTAGGAGGTTGTCTTCTTTATCTTCAGTGTGTTCAGATAAAGCTATGCTACAGTCCCTAGTCACAGGATTCTTGAAATTACTTTTGTAATCTATTGCCTTCAGAAACTTGCAGGTGAAAATTCAGCATTAGTCTGTCCATATTCATATAGACCACCAAACTCTGGGAATCACTTTAAAAGATAGGAAATCCCTTACCAAACTCCTCTCTACTATGTGTTTCTAGTTTGCGCAGCTCAGCAACTCTACCTCTCAGTAAGATGCCAGTATCTGCAAGTAATCCTCATGAGGCTCCCCCTCATTTGGCATCCCCTTAATGGAGCAAGGAAGGAGTAACCTCTCATCACACCCTGCACTTCCATACACTCCTATTCTGTCAGGTGTCTTCCCTCTACAACCTTCTGATGTTAACAGGAGGCAGAGGCTTGCTGAGAGGGATAGTGATAGGAGAACTCACTCTGCCATCTTTCAATAAGCTCTGAATAGTCCCTGGCCCTAATTTTATATTGTGTCCCTCATAAAACTAGGCTTGACTGATCACACTGATTCATCCCCAGTTTTAAGGCCTAGTTGCTAATTCTGACACAATAAGAGAGATCCCAAATCACCACCCTATTCTACAATTGCACCCACTTTACTGAAGACATAATCAAGATTGGTTTTTGATTGGTTCGAGATTGATTCTAAGGTTTTCTTACACAAAAGAAACTTGGAAAATCCAAAAATTCTGACTTTAAAGAACAAAGTTCACAATTACTTAAACTGAAGAGGTGGCTGTGCTGAACTACCTAAGTAGGTCGGGAGTAGAGGACAAGGCATTTTGAGTTAGGTTATTCCTGATATAAGAGACAAGGAATATGGGAAAATTAAGCCAACATGGAAATGCTATGGTTTGAGTTTTTCCCTTCCAAAACTCATGTTGAAATTTGATCTCCAATGTGGCAGCGTTGGGCGGTAGGGCATGCTGGGAAGTATTTGTCATGGAGTGGATCCCTCAGTAATAGATGAATGTCCTCCCACAGGAGTGAGTAAGTTCTTGCTCTTGTGGAATTGGGTTAGTTACCTCAAGAGCAGGATATTTAAAAAGTGAGTTTGGTTTCCTTAACTCTCTGGCTTTGTCTCTTGCCACATGATCTCTTTGCACATGTCCACTGATGTGGTTTGGATGTTTGTCTCCCTTCAAATCTAGAGGTGGGGCCTGGGAAGGAATTGTTTGGATAATGGGGGTGGATCTCTCATGGTTGGTGCTGATTTTGGGATAGTGAGTTCTCACAAGATCTGGTCATTTAAAAGTATGTGGCACCTCCCCAGCAATTTTCTCTCTCTATCTCTCTTGCTCCCGCTTTGCCATGTGACATGCCTACCCTTCCTTTGCCTTCTGACATGACTGGAAACTTCCTGTGGGCTCCCCAGAAGCAGATGTACCATGCTTCCTGTACAGCCTGTAGAACTGTGAGCCTGTTAAGCCACTTTTCTTATAAATTACCCAGTCTCAGTTATTTCTTTATAAAAATACAAGAACAGCCTAACATATCCACTGTTTTCCATTTCTCTACCGTGTTTTGAGCCAGCACATGAACCTCATCGGAAGTCAGCCAGATGTGGCAATATGCTCTTGAATTTTGTAGACTGCAGAATCATGAGTTAAATAAATGTCTTTTCTTTATAAACTACTCAGTCTCAGGTATTCTGTTATAGCAACACTAAACAGACTAAAACAGGAAAACGTTGACTTCCTTGCTGTATATATATCAGAACTGTCTAAATAAGAATTGCATTTTTCCATGTACTCTCCAGCATTATTTCTTTTTACATTTGCTTGATTATAGACAAGCCCTGAATACTGTGCTTCCCATGGTTCTTGTGCAGATACTTACATTTTTAGCAATTGTTTTAGGTTTTTAGTTTTACTATTATTAATATAAATCTCAAAATCTATGTTGTATTAAAAAGTTCACACTCTTCTGATAGTAAATATTTATATTGATACATGATGAACATATTACATTTTACATATGTTTATATATTTTTTATATAAATAAGAGCATTTAAAGGGTAATATGCCCAAACTTCTTTTTTAATCATTCCAATTTAGCCATTATTAATTTAATATATAAAAGTATGTTTCTGGAGAAAAAAACAGTTATTCATTCAGAATCTCTATTTTCTTTTTCTCTCTCTTCTCTGTCTTTCCCCGTCTCTATTAATTTTTCAATTTAATTAAGCAAAAGGTATTCACTAATGTGGTTGAAATACTTTGTGACATAAAAAAAATCAATTGACGTACACTTCCTGAGTAAAACACCTATTGCATATGAGATAAACACCTATTCTAACATGGCAGCAGGGCTGTTCCAGTTATCAAAGTATTTTCTCTCAGCTCCAACTCACCCTTCAATACATGATTTGCAGTAATTGGAATTCCTTCAAGCATTTCTGCTTCACAGCAGCACAATGTTAACCTTTCTCAGCAAAAGGGTGCTTGAGGGACATTGGAGGAGGAACGGGACTCTGCTGCTGTTTTTTTTTGGCAGCCTAAAGATTGGTCAGCAGTGTGGGTATCAGAATATCCTGTGATCCTCTGCTGCAACCATGCACTCACCATGTGTAATTCTTCAGCAGCCTGTAGCCCCAGCCTGCACCAGTCATCACCTTTCCACAGACCTACCTGAATTCTATTTCTTCCCCTCTGAATGGAGTTCTGACCACCAGAAGAAGGACTTGGAATCAGAGGCATAAGAAACAGGTAGGTTTGTAGCTGGGAATCATAATAAAGGATGTGACACCAAAGTGGTAAGGTATAAGGAGAGAATCAAAGGTGGAGATCGGTCCAGAGCATTATAGCTGAGGAGTGAGTGAAGACTGTTCAGGCAATGAAGTCCTACTCACACGACAAATGGCAAGTCTACCCTTTTATAAAACATCAGGGCAAGCAGGAGCTGTTTCTCACTGGGATTGCATCTGACCCATCCCATCCTCCACCAATGTTTATGGAACAGGTATTTTGAACAAGACATCATACTAAGTACATCAGGAGTTCTATGATGATAAGGAAATAAGCCAGGGAATATCTTGAAAAGATGTCTGGTCATAAGTTTTATAATTCTGTTTTGCATCTATAATAATTAAAATGAGGTTAAGACATAAGGTAACTTCTTAAATAAAATTTAAAATAAATTTTATAGATATTTATAGAAACATAATTTATTTGAATATTATGGCCCAAAATAAAAATATTGTGATAAATTGACAGTAAATCCCTTTTGCTCTTTTCAATACACAATTTCAATATATTCAGTTTTCTGAGTTACATGAGCCATGGGTCTGACCACCAAGAGGCATAGAATTGTGTTGAGAGAGATATGGGTTAACATCATAACCACCAAGTAACCTGTTCAAATAATAACTACCAAAGGTATTCAAAGAAGAGAGCTATTATTTATTGGTAAAATTAAAGAAGGCTTCACTGAAGGGACAGGAATTGGGCTGGACCCAAAAACATTGGTACATGGAGAGAAATGAAGTTTTTCTGGAAAGTGTTGGTTAGATATTGTGGAAGAATTTTCAAGACATTGTGTGGTCTATAGAGAAAATTGTGGAAAATCAGATAAGAAATATATAATGGGTCTGCACTGTGGAAGAAATTTTTCACACTGGTAGGATAATTCAATTTATCATTGTAGCTGACTTCAGTAGCTTGACAATACATAGCTATTAAGTGCTTCTATGTTTTCTACAGTTTCTCCCTCTTTTATTGCTTTTCCCATTCTTATCCCTAGATAGTAACTTTGCTACAAAGGGTTATATGGCTCCAACAAGCTCTCTGTGTTTATGATTCCCTTGAGTTTATTTGTACATTGGCATCATTCTCTCCATTTTAAAAGCAAGAGTTGTGGTGAAAGGTTTGGCAGCTGCTGCACAGGGTATGAGTTCAGTCCTGGGACTGAGTCTCCAGTTGCCTTTAGAATGCCTTGCCCTGATACATCTCTTACCCTTAACTTGGCTAAGTGTGATTTCCCTTGGCCTTTGATTCCACTTTTCTCCACTTGAGACTCGTGGCTGTGGATTTGCCTGACTGTTTAGCGCTTTGCCCTTATCTATTAATCTTGCCCTGGAAAGCAAGACTTGCTCTCTAGCCTCAGATGCAAGTCTTTCAGGGTGAACCTGCTTCTTCCTTATGCACAGGATATCTCTTTACTTGACATGCCCATAAAGAAATCAATGTGACCTGCAGAACTGCTGAGGCTGAGAGATGGAAAGGGTCTTCGTTAGGCCAATCCAATCTCTAATCAGATCTTCTCCAGCTGGCAGTAGGTGATCTAAAATTATTACTTGTCTGCTGCTGGTAGAGAAGTCTGAAAAAACTTGGAGGAAAGTGAATGCTTCTCTCTCTCCTCCATATTACCAAGAAAAGCTGCATATCTGTTACCTTCCACCTGTTACCTAGTCTCTCTTTTCCACCCATTGCCAAGTACAAGATGCCACTGCCGTTGAGAAATTCTTGTTTCTAAATCCTATAGAACTGTTACATTCTTTGTAGAAGTCCTTTTAAAATTACTCTTTGACTTATCTTTAATGAAGTGAGGATACTACAAGCATGCTTTAAATTGTTCTTTAATATCTGGTTACATATAAGTAAAGCAATCCCTTTCTGATAAGTAAAGCAACCACAAATGGTATAATGGCTTTCAGAGCCTGTGGAATGCTCTTTGAATATTCTAAGATATGCTAAGGATGAATTTCACTTTTGGAAACATTAAATAATTACATATGACCAAACCTGGTATGCAGTATATGGAATCTAGCTAATAATATAATTCTAAGTCAAAACCAAGATTTACTTTTAGAAACATGACTAGGATTTGTAAATTGGCATGAATCACTTGTGTATCATCCTTCCAGAGACCCTGCATCTTAGTCCACATGACATCTGAATGCCTCATGCCTCTATAATATGCCCCGATCCTGGCAAGCAGCATACCGGTATCATAGCACATGTTACATTGTGCTGTAAACTGTTTTTTATATACCTTTCTCTCTATCCAGACAGTAATTCCCTAAAATGCGGGGATATGTTATAGTCATCTATACACAATGTTTGGCACATAAAATTTGCACAATAAATATTTAGTAAATGCTTATATTAATGGAGGATAACTTTAGTGAAAGTGTGATATTAAGATCAACCTGTGAAGTATTCCACAATTTATTTTTCTTCAGGCTAAGATGTTGTGTGTGATTTGCTTTGTTTCTGCTGATTATTTTCATTCTGTTATTTCCAATTTTTTTAAAGAAACACGGATTACTCTGTTAAATCAGAGAAAAGTTAAAAGTTAAGAAAAACATACACCTGTGGTAATAGAAATAGTTTTACCCGTTCATGGACCTAATTAAGAGATAGCATCTAATGTCAGCATAAATGTGGTGAGTTTGAAAATGTGAATGGAGTCACTACTTGTTTCTCTTTATGGCATTACATGTATATAATCTACAAGATACATGAGCCACAGATGAAGATCTATACTAACTAAAAGAGTTAGTGTGGATGCTCAATGTGCCTTTCCATACAGGCGAAGTTCATTCAGCTTGTTTAATAATGATAATCAGTTCAAATGAGAGCATTGCAAAACAAACCCTATATGGGAAAGATATTAGCATCTGCCTTTGCCTTCAGTCAGTCTCTGCCTGTAAGTCGATCTGAAGGTGACAATACAGAGTGTTCTTCATGAAATGAGTTGTTCCACCTATGTTCGCTCTATCTCAGTCACCAGAACAATGAATCAAAAGAATAATTAAGCCTGTTAATAAAATTGTCAATTTATTTTAATTTATTGGTGTGGTTACTTTTTTATATAATTTAATGAGCACTGTTTTGAGAGAGTACTAGCAGTTTACTCAAGAGTCTTTTAAGAACTCTACTAGTACATAGGTACAAAACTGATGCCAACGAAAATGGCCAGGGTTATAAGCAGAGCCCCACTAGCCTCCCTGTCTGGGCTACTTTTCACTTAGCAGTTTCTACCATGACCCCCTAGGTCTCTTCTAAAGCCCATGCTACCCTATTTCTGCATATAATCAATGTAGGCAGTGCTTTTTCCTTCCAAAATTGTCACCCATTCCACTAATAGTGCTTGCTCTTAGCCAGAAATGTGTAATATCTAATTCTTACACATTTGAGAATTAGTGAGAAATGCTTGAAATTCTAACCTTGTAGGCACATTCCTTCTTGTGTTCTTGGACCTCCAAGGAGTGCAAGGAGAACCTGTGATTCCATTTCTAATCCAAATATAGCATAATGTCCCAGTGCTCATTGAATAAAGCCCAGGGTCCTAAAAAAATTGGCCCAAGGAAAGCTCTTTGGTCTTATCTTACCTGACCCATTTCACACTTCTACTGGCCACATCTCACCTGGGTACTTATGTTTCCTTCAAAGGGTCAGCTACCTCATGAACACACGCTTTGATGTTTTTCTTCAATGCTGACATTCCTATCCTACTCCCTCCTATACACTAACCCTTCTAAATTCAGGTCAAATGCTAGCACCTTTTTGCAGCTTTTTCTCATCTTTCTTTAGCATCATAGAATGTGTCCCTTCTTTTCTTTCCCAAAGCACTTTCCTTTATGACACTCTTCATTTATTGAATTAGGCCATAGTTATGCAGATGCATCAACTCACTAGATTTTAAGTTTACAGAAGGTATAGGCACTCAAAGATTAGCAAGTGACTCGCCCATAGTTAAAGCTCAACAGAACTGTAACTGAAATACAGAGGTATTTAAATTTTATTTTAGATAAGTCAACACATATTGGATAAATAAAATTGTAATATTAAAAATAACATTTCATATGTTACAGGGGAAGGAAATATTTTATGAATAGTTATGCTTCCCATTTTGGGCTCAAAAAAGTTTGTATTTATGAGTGTTTTCTTGCTCTTCCAAGATTTGAGGCAAGCTTTTCTCTGTATATATATGGAGATCTTCTTCACATGGGTACTCAATGAGAGTACATAGAAGATAAGCAGATAAAGGGATGCTCCAAGGTTTTATGGTTCCTCTTATTGAATCATTTTCTAAGCACAGATGAATACTATGGCATTTATCAGAACGCTTATACATTAGATGTGAAAGGCATCATAATAAAAGACAATATTTTACTGCAGAACTACGTATTCACTACCTTAAGAAACAAAATGAAGGAATTAATATTTGTAATATTTGCAAATGGCTTAGAACAGTGCTTGGCAAAGAGTAAGCACTGTATATGTTTACAAAATAAACACAATCTTTCATTCAAAATTTCAAAATAAATATTTTAAATAAACAATTTTGTGATTTAATAACGATTTAACCATTGTTATAGTTATTAGATGAATTAAGGATGACTGCTCCAAGCAAATGACCCAGTACTTGCCACAACTGAGGTATAGTGAGATTTAACTTGAAAATGGTAAAGGAACCATATTGACTGGACAGAAGACATTAAAGACTAGTGACCCTAAGAAACTGTAAAAATAGGCTAAAATTAGTTTGTAAAGAACTGTGAATTGACTTTGATACTAAAAGGTTTAACTATGTCAAACAGATTTAGCATACACATGGTGAATATAGAAAACAAATGTAGTATAACATGCCATAAAATTGTTCATATGACTTCCTCACCAAAAAATAGACTCCTGAAATCACACTCATACTATTTTCATGGATTATCAAAATTGCCGAAATGGAAGGAATAAGGAGAAATTGTTTGGACCAAACCTCTCAAACAGCTAAAGAGGTTCATAAAAGCTCAATGATTTCATGAAGATCATACACTTGCCAAATGGCAGATGGAGGCCCACATCCCACGTTTTCTGCTTCACAGTCCAAGCCAGCAATCCCTAGTATTGATTGCATGATAGAGACTATGACAACCAGTGATGGTTCAATGAGTCCCTCTCCAGACACACCTCCAATGCCTAAGTTGTTATTTATTTTGGTCGGGGATAGATGTGATAATTAAGAATAACTTAGCAAAAGAAATTATAGTTCAACAATGAAAACAATGTACTTATTTCTACATCTACGTACAGGATACTGTATAAGTGACTAAGATAATATGAGCTAAAGAAGGATAAAATAAAAATCCCTTATGCATCCTAGTGTTGGTAATCAAATTGACCTGATTTAATCCTTAATACACATACAGACGCATGTTCACAGCCAAAATTCCCTCTTGTCTTCCGGAAACTCATGATGATCTCTCCCCCAGGAAGGAAAACACTATGACTAGGAAAATAGTTCTACCCTCAGGACTAAAGACACATAGCCTAAGTTTGTGGCTAAAATCCATTTCTTCATAAAATCTTAAAATCCAGCTTTCCAGTTCTTTTTCTTCCTGCTTATAATATCCACTGCTGTCATAATCATCCATGATAAATGACTATTCCTACTCATCGATGCTGTCTAAAGTCTAGCTCATGGCGTTTTCAGCCCATTATTTTACTTACCTAGACTTAGTGGAGCAACTGCATATGTATAGAGACCAGTCACAAGCTGGCTGGTCTCAATTTTACAGAAACTGTAGAATTGGGCCTGTAGAACACTTTTTCCAGAAGTAATTTATTTTGGTCCCAAAAACATTTAAAAAATAAAAATTAGACCTTTAGTTAGGCTACAGTCTTAAAAGCTATAAGTTCATTTAGATTTATGACTAACAATGAAGTTCTTGGTAGGAATGTGTTTGTTGGTGGTAACTCATCTAAACAACTGACTAGACTGATCAACTGAACTGCTAGAATTCTTTATCACCAACATGCAGTAGTCTATGTTACTATATACATCCTGAGATATTTAATTATTCACCTTTTACTTTAAGAACAAATTTTTGGAAACTTTTACTTTGGTTTTTCAGTAACACACAAGGTATAGAGTATGGGAATTCATCCTTTATCCTATTACAAATAGCTAGTGAACCAAAGTGTCTTATAATTTAAAACTATATATGGCAGGGATATCCAATCTTTTGGCTTTCCTGGGCCACGCTGGAAAAAATGCACTAATGATAGCTGATGAGTTTTTTAAAATTGCAAAAAAAAAATCATAATTTTTAAAGAAAGTTTACAAATTTATGTTGGGCTGCATTCAAAGCTGTTCTGGGCTGCGTGCATGAGCTGTGGGTTAGACAAGCTTGATATATGCATAAAACAATGTTAAAAAGTAACTAACAATATAAGGCAGCTCATTCATTTTGCCTGATTAGTGTAGAACAACAGCTAGGTGAAAGGAAATTCCAGCCTGGAGTAAAATTTCATAAGGTTAGAGACCAGAACTGGGAAAAAGGGAACTTTTACATGAATCAATAGAATGATCAATGGGAAAGAATTACGGTATGTGGAATATGACTGGACTAGTGTACCTGTTGCTGAGGATATAGTTTAGAAAATAAGTTCAGATTCCCTGTGAAGCAATATGCAAATATGACAAGGTCGCATGTGGGGGCAATGTTGGCATTCAAAAAAGCCACGCTGTCAAACCTTTTCTCTGTCCTTGCAAAAGAGCATGTCTGTCAGGGAGTTGTAAATGAGTTGAATTTGCGTTAAGTCAGGGCAGCTAGAAGGGTTGGAAACAATCCAAGGAGCACTATTGAAGCTCACCATCCATGGCTTTCTTGATGTGCTTCCTTTTTCTGAGGACGGTTTCCAACCTCTGCTCTGATTATCTACATCCTCTCGATTCATACTTTAAGGCCCATCTCCTCAGGGTTATCTTCCTTAACTGCTCTACTGTCAATAATCTCTCCATTTTCTGAATGTCACTAGTTCTGATGCTTGATTAGAGAAGATTTCAGATTAATCTAGGAGTGAGGCATTGCATGAAGTGAAGAGGGCAATGCATATTGACAAGGAGGTTGTTTAGAAGGTCATTTCTCTATTCACATTTGAGGTAATGAAAAGATGAACGTGGACAGGATTGGAAAGGGAAAAATGTGTAAAATAATCAAAATGAATTAACTATTGAATAAGAGAAGTCAAGAGAGAAAGAAATTCAAAACTACTGTGAAGTTTCAAGTTTGGAGAACTGCTTTGATACCATTAAATGATCCCTAATAGATCAGAAATCCGAGGGAATATGTTTGAAGTACAGGCCGAAGGCAAAAGCCTGCAATACTAAAAAAGGATGCACTGGAAGGGGCATGGAATCCTGAAGCAGTGGGAGTCCATTGAGATGAGCAGCTGGGACTGGTACTGTGGTGCTTATAAAAACAATGGCTAGACTTTAAGATGTGGTCATCAGAGCAATCAACTGGTCACCCAGTGACATATATTAATCAATTGATAGCTATGACTAATGCTATGGCTAATACTTCTTTCAATATAGGGAAAATGAAACCTTGAGACCCCTTCTTGGCTAGATTAAACTCCACACTGCAACATTTTTGGCAATGGCATTTCCTTTTTCTTTCTTTCTATTCAAAGATTATGGGAGTCTTGATTCCAGACAATTTTTTTTTCTCCCCAACACAGAAAGTCCAATATCTAATTCTGATATTTTCAAGGATTGAATCTATGCTCTTAAACAAACAATCTCTCTTCTCTGTTATTTTCACCTGATGTGAAGGCTTACGGTGAGGCCTAACAAGAAAGCCTGAGTGGGTCACATTGTTATGGATTTTTGTAAGCCATTTCTTTCCAGAGATCTATGTACTTTTCTATTGTCTGTTCTAAATATTAATATACTTTTCACACACATAAAATACCTACATACACACAATAAATAAGAAGTTCCAAACTCGAATATTTTGGGGATTTCAACTTGATTATTTTAAAAATAAAACTGCTGTCAGCTTTGTTTGTGGAGAGGGTTTAGCAGCTCTGTTTACCCTAAAAGTAATCACTTCTTGATTCAAACTGCTTCACCAGTAAATAGAATATCTTAGGACATTAATTATATGGGAGAGAAGTCAGCAAGAAGTAGCCGTTACAATTCATTACTGTACAAGAAATAGCAAGAGACGGGAGAAAATGTAAAGACAGAGATAATTGTTGTTGCTTGGCTGTGAATAGCATTGGGATAGATGGATTGGAATTGGTTTATCTTTCTCCTTCATAATAAACTGGAACATAGGCCAGAGAGGGAGGTTAAGAAAGGCAGTCAGTTACTCACACGTTTAATGCTCTGGAATACTGCAGACAAAAGAGGCATCTGGCAGCATTTTTTGGGAAAAAAAAGTATAAATTAATATTTTAATGTAAAGCAATTTATTTCAGTTTATACGGTTAGGCAAAGTCTGCTGCACTATTTTGACTTGTAGTTTACAAACTTTTAAAAATAGTGATCTTTCTCGAAGGATATTGATACAGTTTGGCTCTCTGTCCCCACCCAAATCTCACCTCAAATTGTAATCCTCATAATCCCCACATGTTAAGGGCGAGACCAGGTGTAGGCAATTGGATTATGGGGGCAATTTTCCCCACACTGTTCTCTGGATAGTGAGTTCTCATGAGATCTGATGGTTTTATAAGCATCTGGCATTCCCCCTGCTTGCACTGACTCCATCCTGCTGCCCTGTGAAGAAGGTGCCTGCTTCTCCTTTGCCTTCCACCGTGATTGTAATCTTCCTGAGGCCTCCCTAGCAATGCAGAACTGTAAGTCAATTAAACCTCTTTCCTTTATAAATTACCTAGTCTCAGCTATTTCTTCATAGCAGTGTGAGAATGGACTAATACAGGCACCTTACTGGGTACCGAAATATACAAAAACTGCTCTGGGTGGCCTTTCAGTTCAACTGTGTCTTTAGCCAAGTGCCTACACACCATCTCTTTTTCTTCATTCGCCCCCAGCACCCTGAGCAACCCCTAAAGACCTCTGGCAACCTGCAGAGTACAGTATAAAGACATGTGATCTGAGCCTTCTTATTTTACAGATGCCAAAACCAAGACCCAGAGAGAGACAGCTTTTGGGTGTAACTTATGTTGTTCGATTATAATGAAGCTGACTAAAAAAGAAGTTTCTTGGTTCAGTTGTGCTGCTTTTGGCTGTATTGTCTACTTCTTATTTCAGGGCAATAATGCCAGAGGAATATTTCTGTGTCATTAACTCCTCATCTGCCAGACTTATCTTCAAGTGACATTTCCTTCATATTGGCCCGGGTTTATATAACACTGCACCTAGTCACAGATTTTAGAATAGTTAGTTTATAGCCAGGAACATTACAGAGAGAGAAGCACACGAAAATTTATCTCAAGGTCTAATGACATATGGCCTGAGATTAGATGGTAAAAAGCATCCGATTGGAAACCATTTCAAAATAAGATATGATATAGATATTATGCACAGTTTTTAAAACTTGCTCTGGATGTTCCTGATCACATATGGCGAGAATCATATTCATTAGTGAATGGTCTCAGTGTAACTGCTCAAGAGAACATGCAACCACACTGGAGGCATGAATGTCAACAAATAGCATCATGAGATATTTATTGTGCAATCAGTTATAGTAAAAGCTGCAAAGTACAACCTAGGTGAGGCAGATTTGCATAGCATTGTAACTGAAGGGAAAGGAGACATATGGTTTAGTCACGAGACAAAAGCTTCATTGAAAGAAAATACAGAATGACACAGAAGAAAGGAAGAAGAAAAAAATTTAAAAAGAGGAGGGAGCATGCTGGTGGGACAGTGTGGCTGTAAGAGAGAAGATACGGGGGAGTGAAAACAAGAAGAGGAGGAGTCAAAAAGCAGTTATATTGAAAAAGAGTAGACACTCCTACCATTGCCAATCATTCCTGGCAATGGGGAGTTCTGTCAGGTATTGTGGCAGAGGACTTGGGAGACTGAGTTTGGGATTTGAAAGCAGACAATTGGATTCTGGAAACGATGTGATTTAATCACTGTATCTGCTCCTTGCCTCAGAGAATAGAGCATTGCCTGAAGGTGTGGTTCCTAAACCTCCATCCTAGAATTTAAGGCTTCATACTTAGCTTTAAGTGATTTAACATACTGCCTCACCTCAAACCCATGTACCTGGAAACCATTTCACACAGACCTTCTTTGACTTCCCCAGTGAAAGTTACATTTGCATCGCCACTCCTTTTGATTCGCCATTTCCTAATATGCCACAGATCCTGAAGGGGAGAATTAGACTGCTCAGGGAACACCAGTTAATGGCTGGTTTTTCACTGTAGCTTGTGCTAGCTGCAGAGGGAAGCATGCTCTGTATATGCTCCAAATAAAATTTGTTTATTAGCTCTACGTGCTGGATGCCCTAGCCATCCCTTCATCGCTGTCTTTTCTGATGGTTGCACATGCCAGCCATAAGGTAACTCCTTAGGGGAAAGGGTACTTGAGAACAGGGCCATCTCACAGAGCCTCTCACAGAGATTCATAAATACTCAACCTTCTCCGTTAACGTATAGACTCTGGGATTAGAATTTCTCGGCAACTTATCTTAATTTTAGCTATGTGAGTTCTTGCCCTACCTCTGCCATTAATTTACTAAAAGATTTTGATAAATCGCTGAATTTATCTTGACTTTAGCTTACTCTTATTTTTGATGAGTGTAATAATTTATAACCAACTAATCCAGTGCAGTTATTTGTAGGATTAAATTAAATATGTGAAAGCTGTTTTTATTGGAGAAAAGTTTAGCCAATATATTAATATGGGATCTTATGATTAATATTATAAAATAAATTTTTTCATGTATCAGTTTCTCTACCGTTCAGTTCTGGAATATATATTATATAACATTCCAAATTATTACAATACAATTTAATTTCCAAAAATATTATGTGAGGCAAATTGCAAAATGCATGATATCACATAGTCTTTATAGTTGTAGATATACCAGGAATCCATATACATCTACCCACTTCCTTTATATAGACATATCACAATCATCATATACACAGTCATTCATTTATTCTATAAGTGAACAGTTACTAATTTACCCTTACCAAATTCAAGACCTTTCTTGAATCAGCCACTTTGTTAGGTTCTTGTTATCAAGGAGTAACTGCTCTATAAAGTGGCATATTATTAGAATCCAATTTACTATGTAATTTTTGAAATTATGCTGAAATATACATAACAAAATTTTACATTTTTAGCTATCTTTAAGTGTACAATTCAGTGTAATTACATTCACAGTGTTGTATAAACTTTACCACTTTTTCCAAAACTTCTTAAACATGTTAAACATCTTAAACAAAAACTCTATATGTATTAAATAACAACTCTTCACTCCCCTTTATCCCATCTCCTAGACACCTCTAATCTATTTTCAGTATTTATGAATGCGCCTATTCCATATACAATCATGTGCTACATAGCAACACTTTGGTCAGTGATGAACCATATACACCACAGTGATTCTACAGAATTATAATGCTATATTTTTACCTCACCTCACCTTAATTCCTTTTCTATTTTAGATAAACAAATTCTTACCATTGTGTTACAACTGCCTACAGTATTCAGTACAGTATGTTGCACAGGTTTGTAGCCTAGGAGCAATAGGCTGTACTATATAGCCTAGGTATGTACCAGGCTAACCATCTAGATTTGAGTAAATACACTCTACGATGTTCACACAACAGTGAAATAACCTAACAGCACATGTCTCATAGTGTATCTCTGTCATCAAGCTATGTGTGACTGTATTTCATATACATGGTATCACAATATTTGTTCTTTTGTGTCTGAGAATTCTGTGTTTAACTATTTGAGGAATGGCCAAATTGTTTTATACAGCAGTTGCACCCTATCACATTACCATCAGTGTACAAAAGGGTTCCAGTACCTTCATATCCTTGCCAACACTTGTTATTTTCCTTTTTTTCCTTATTATAGCCATCCTAGTAGGTGTTAAGTAGTATGGTGGGTTTGATTTGCATTTGCCTGGTGATTAGTGATCTTGAGCATCTTTTCTTGTGCTTACTGGTGATTTTTATGTCTTCTTTCAAGAAATATCTATTCAAATCCATTGCCTGCTCTTCATTTGGGTTAGTCTTTTTGTTGTTGAGTTGTAGGAATTATAAATATATGTTCTGAAGACCAAACACTTTACAGATATATGAGTTCCAACTATTTTCTTCCATTCTGTAAGTCATCTTACTTTCTTGATAATGTGTATTAATAAATAAAAGTTGTATTTTTTGTTTTGATGAAGTCTAATTTTTTTGTTTACGCTTTATATGTCATATTTAAAATTCCATTGCTAAATTTAAGGTTATGAAGATATAGCCTATGTTTTCTTATAAGATCATTATAATTTTAGGTCTTATATTTAGTCATTGTTTCATATTTTGTTAATATTTGCATGTGATGTGAGGTAGAAATCCAAATTTATTCTTTTACATGTGGATATCCAGTTTTCAGCAAAATGTGTTGAAAAGACTATTCTTTCCTTTTACTTTAATAAATCTACTTTGCATCTTTGCCAAAAGTCAATTGACTATATGTGTATGTTTTTTGTTTTTTGTTTTTTTGTTTTGAGACAGAGTCTCACTCTGTCGCCCAGGCTGAAGTGCAGTGGCACAATCTCGGCTCACTGCAACCTTCTTCTCCTGGATTCAAGTGATTCTCATGCCTCAGCTGCCCGAGTAGCTGGGATTACAGGTGTGCACTACCACGTACAACTAATTTTCATATTTTTAATAGAGATGGGGTTTTGCCATGTTGGCCAGGCTGGTCTCAAACTCCTGACTTTAGGTTATCTGCCCACCTCAGCCTCCCAAAGGGCTGAGATTACAGACATAAGCCACTGTGCCCGGCTTATATGTGTATGATTTTGTTTCTGGACTCCCAATTCTATTCCATTGATTTCTATGGCTATATTTATAGCAGTGACATATTGTTTTGATTAATGTAGCATTATAGTAAATTTTGAAATGGAGAAATGTAAGTCCTCCAACAATATTCTCCTTTTTTAAGATTGTTTTGGCTAATTAGTTCCCCTTGCAATTTCATAGGATTTTTAGAATCACCCTCACCATTTCTGCCAAAAAAAAAAAAAATAGGCTATTGGAATATTTCTAGGAATTGTGTGAAATCTGTAGATTGCTTTGGGTAGTATTGAGATCTTAATAATATTAAGTCTTTCAACCCATGAACATAAAATGAACTTCTATTTATCTATGCTGTCTTTTTTAAGTAACAATTTGTAGTTTTCAGTGTACACATCTTTTACCCCCAGATTAAATTTATTCCCATGTATTTTATCTTTTTGAATGTTATCATAAATGCAATTGTTTTGTCAATATTCTTCTCAGATTGTTCATTGTATATGGAAACATAACTGATTTTGTGTGTTGATCTTGCAACTTAAAAATTTTCTAAATTTGTTTATTAGCTCTAATAACTCTCTTATGAATTATTTGGGACTTTTTACATGTAAGATTGTGTCATCTGTAAATAGAGGTAGTTTTACTTCTTTCATTCCAACTCAGTTGCCTTTTATTATTTTTGTTGTCTACTTTCTCTGTCTACTTTCTCTGCATAGAACTTCCAGTAAAATTCTAAATAGCAGAGGCAAATGTGGTCATCTTTGTCTTTCTAATCTTAGGGAAGAAGCTTTCAGTTAGCATTCAGTATGATGTTAGTTGTGGGTTTCTATAAATATCCTGCAAAGTTAGTTGTGGATTTCTGTAAATGTCCTTTATTATGTTGAATATTTCCTTCACTTTCTAGTTTTTTGAGTGTTTTTATCATGAAAGGGTGTTGGATTTTGTCAAATGCCCTTTCTATGTGAATTAATATGATCATGTATTTTTCCCTTTTTTGTATTAATGCAGGATATTGTACTAATGTATTTCCTTATGTTAAACCACCCTTGAATTATATCAATTCCCTGTTTCCCTTTTCCTGCTTAGTCCACTTCTATCACCATTCTAAACCTACCCTTCCAACACTGGTCCTTGATTTCATCGTGGTGACCATTTTTCAATGACTAATAACAGAAATTTCAGGTTCTGTGATCAAAGTTGATAGGTATGGTAAATGCTGAAACCATACTTTGACATTTTGATATTAAGATGAGGTTGATATGTTATATCCTGTTAGCTAGAACAGCACTGGAATGGAAGAACTCTGTGAGAAGATGTACAACAGTAAAACATAATTTTGATTTCATGGAGTCAGTAAACATTTGTTGTGTTATCCTGACCTAGAACACATCCAGTGGTAGTCCAGGCCATTAAAATACCTATATTCTAGTCACATGGTAGACACCATAAGAAATCTCATAACCTTACTCTTTTTCTATATGTAGAGATGTTTTAACAATTTAACATGGTTATTGACTGAATATACCCCAACCTTACCAGCTGCTATGAAAACTATTTGACTGCTCATTGCCCTGAGACAATATCCACTCTTTGCCCCCCACCTCACCCATTAGTCAAAGATGATCTCTACAGTAAATTTGTTCATGCTTTAATGATAGTTTTGTACTGGTAGGTCTTAATATGATTTTTCATGGACATTACTGTGAACTGTCCTAGGAGATATGAGGGACAGGGAGAGCCTTTTCCATACCTTTAAGAAGCATACCACTCAAGTGACTCTGAATATGTTAGTCAAATAATTAAGCTCATTTTAGCCAGTCAGAACTTAATCCCTTTATGGATTTTGACTACTGTTTTAAAATTGTGTTTGGAAAATAGCCTCTTATATAGGCACTCTCAAATTACATATATAATTCCTATGAGGGCACCAGAAAAGATGATAATTCACAATTATGGCTAAAGTTAGGATTGAAAAATTCAGTCAAATATTAGTATCCGAAGATAAATCCTATGAAGTACTGGATAGTGTTGAGCCCATGCTGAGCAGCTAGAGAGACTAACTGTTTAACATATATAGAAAAACCTTTCATACTATTCCAGTTAAGTTCATTTTGAATTCAAAATGCAAAATTTCTGCATATCTGCCACTTTCTTTGCAACTCCTATTTATCTTAAGATAGAACCTTGGGTAGTTTTCTTATTCTTTCAATTTTTCTAACAATATATCTTTTCTTACACCTACTTTAAATGTGCAAGTCATAGACAACAAAAGAGCAAAGGATAATGTGATGAGTAGGTAGGAAGCACAGAGAGATGGTTGAGGTACATTACATTCTGGAAGATGCTGTTCTTAAACATAGTTTAAGCAGGATGACAACAGCAAAAGTCCTAGAAGCAGAATATTCTGGGCTCTAGAATATCACAGGAACCTCATCTATCTTGAGAGACAGAGAGCTAGGTAAGGAAGAATGGCAACAATTGCAATTCAGTTCCACTAAGCCACATTACATGAATGCCTGTTAGACAGTGACTCTAGCTAAGGCCAATTAACACATCTATTGATAACCATTTAATCTGGTTATATTATATTTTGATCAAAGATAAATTTTTAAAAGAAAAAGGAGTAATGCTCATAGGTGTGTTTTACTATAAGGAAAAGAAAACTGCATATGAATTTTTAAATAAAGATAAGACTCTTGGTAGACTTCATTATTTACTCGAATTTTTCCCCTCACCTTGTATACATGCCCTTTGCCATGCAACTTTAGAATGTGTTCCATAAAGGCAGAATGTTTTTTTCCACCCTTTGAATTTGCTCTGGACAAAAGTGTAATTCCCCACCTGATTATTTGGCCAATAGAATGAGTTTAAGGAGATGGTGTATCACTTCTGAGCCTGGGCCTAAGAGGACTTGTGTGCTTTAGCTTTCCCTCTTGCATATCTGTCATCACCACGAGAAAAGTAAGTCTGAGCCAGCCAATTAGTCACAAATACAATAAATGCCCAATATACTCCAGTCAATCGCTTTCTATATCAGATAATACCCACAGGCAACCATAGACTCATGAGTGATGATGAATGATTTCTGTTTAAAAGATTTAGAGTGGTTCAAACACACAGTTGAAAACTGGAGAAGACTTCTTAAAACTTACCTATTGCAAGAGCCATTACAAAATTTAGAAAACTGAAAATATCAGAAGTTTGTAAGATTATTTGCTCCCTGTGAAATATAGGCAGAACATAAAAAATAAAAAAAAGAGATGAAAAAACTGAATACATTAAATTTTTTAAATAGAAAAAATAATTTAAGGATGTAATAAAAATAAACTGTTCATGCAAAAAGGCATATATTCACAGAGGAAAAGAATATCATTTATAAATAGCATGAATTTGAAAATCTCATTCAAAATATATAACAAGGAAATAAATGGATATAGACGGACAGATGAGAGATATTTGCAATAGAAATATTTTAAAAAGAGACATTTTAGAAACTATAAAAGTAATAAATGAAAAATCCTTAAAAATAAAAATGAAGGGATTGCTTTTGAGTGAGAGGAAAAGGGATGAGTATACAGATTCAGATAAAAGAGTTTTAAACTCAGTACCAGGAAATCAATAACAAGAAATCACACCTTTACAGATACTGAAAAATGGTTTTAGTTACAAAAATATAAAACATTTTTACAAATAACCACATAGAATCAAGAAAAAATAATCAGATTGTTTTATGCCAGACTTGTCCTCTCCAACGCAAAATACTTGAAGATAACATAATTAAGGTTATACTGCATTAATTCATGACAAGGCTTTTTGTATTTCAAATTATAAGATAATACAGAAATATTCTGAGGTAATTAATGGCAAAGATAATGGAAAGGGTTTTAAATTGTACTCAATTTTCATGGTGTTGTCTGAAAAAAAAAAATTAAGAAGCCAAGATCAGGTATGTCTAGGTATAAAATGTGTTAGGTCTACTTGTACATTTTGTGATGTTCAACTCCAAAATTCACTTGAATTATACTTTATAGGGTGGTTTGTTTCTATAGCCCCAGGGCAAAGCTTAGAACTGCAAATACATCTTCTTTTTGATACATTTCTAGAATCACAAATGTGGTTCTTTTATCAGAAAAATTATAAAGAAAAATAATTTTTTCCCTCCACAAAATCTAAGGAATTTTGAAATAATTTGAAGGTTTTAAAAATAAAGGTTAAATTACCAGAGATACTTTATGATCTTTAAAAGTAAAAATAGATTAATAACCATTGTATTGCGCCTTTCCAAAACCCTATATATAACTTGTTCATTGTCAAACAAAATATGCTGTAGACATGCAAATGCAAACAATGAAGCAGAACTATTATAGTTATGAAATGCCTCAAATTTTGAACTTCATTTATTTCTGAATTTTCTTCTTTCTGTATTTCTAAATTTTTCCAATTTTCTTGAAGGAAACGTAGATTATTTTTATAACGAATAGAATCTTTATTTAAAAAGAGGAATCTTGTGTTTGTATTTTTCTCCACAAATTTTTTGTGTCATCTAGTGTTTCAGAATTGGAATTTTAACTATAAAAATTATATAATTATCCTGGAGAAACGATGTGAACAGAAACAGGTGTTTCTTGAATTCTGCTGTCAGTCCCATATTTTAATACACAAGTGACAGCTGTGCAACTGATTTTAAATCACATAATGTTTAATATTCACTTTCAAAGATAACACATACAAATCAACAACATGATAAAGCTTTATGATATAGTAATAATGCCATATTTTATTATCGTTATTTGTAATTTCTCATCATATTTCTATTAGTTTTTTCATAAATAACATGCAAATATGTATTAATAGCTCTAGTTTTCAATCTCACTATAATACCATTGCCAAAGCCATTTAGCTCAGTGCCTAGAAATAGGAAGTTATCAGAGTTGGAACGTCCAGAAATTACAAACTGTAATTAGAAACTATGGAGCAACATTTGACTTACAGTTATTGCCTTTAGTAAAACTCACCTGAACATTCAGCCCTCTCCCTGTGATACTCATGTGCATGAGAGTGAACTGCTCACTACCTTTGCCATTTGCTTTAAATATTTTGATGCATCAAGGATAGTCTACAATAAAGTTTCTTCCTAAAACATTTGCAAATTCAGCTCCAGTCAGTGCCTTATTGTTAATTTCCAAGGGAGTTTTTCAAGTAAAACCACATGGACTGTAGCACATTTTGAATTCTTCTGGAAAAATCCACAAAAATTATAGTCTCATTAGAAATCATTGGAAGAGTATGTAAAATCATTGCACTGTACTTTTCAGAATAATTTTATAAGAAAGAATATTTAACTTTCTCATTTTGTATTTCTAATAAAATAGAACTCTTATTTTCTTGTAGCAGTAAACATTAGAATGACTCTTCTGTGTCTGTCCTCATTGATTCAAATGTGTAATTGGTTGTCTTTCCCTATTAAATACAAATTATAGGAGTTTAATAGGATTATGTAACTTAATATGAATCACAGTGTTTTGGAAGGCTTTCGGTTTGGAAGGGCAGAGATGTGGGCAGTGATGGTGGGGCTAAAACTGCTTCTTAAAACTGAAGCAACTTTTTAGCTGTTCTAAACAAAGGTGTGGAGTCATCTGTGAAACTGAACTAGACCATTGTTTTAGAGAAATGAGTGGTAACCAACTTAAATGAGTCATTTATTTATCCAAGGAAGATAAAACTTATCTTCTGAATTGGAGAATTTTCAGAAAAGATGCAATTAATTTTTTAATGTAAAAGATTTGCTTTTCCCTAAAAGGCAGACTTTAATTGAGGAAAAAAATAAGGAAAGTATATTTTCCTATTCCCATTGGTCCTCAGAGAAGTGGGAGAGAACAGCGCAAACTCTGGGTAAGGGGGCATAGTTAGAGGCACACGTGTCAGGGAAAAGCTTACCTTCCTACCAGGCATGACAACTACTAGGCAAAGTGGAGGAGTGGCTGGTAAGAGTCACCTTTAGAAGGAGGATGACCTATACCTCTAGCAAAAGTCATTTTAGTGGTCACTAGTAGGTTTGATTACATGCCTTCTAAATCCCTTCTGTTAACCTCAGATCTGTGAAATCTTGTCTTTTGTGACCTGTTCTTAACTCTGCCTTGAGATGTTCCAGACTGAGAAGAAGTAACACAGATAAACAGAAAGAAGAAACCAGGCAAAAGGTGATTACAGATGTCCTTCAAGGAGTAAAGCAGTGATATAAGCAAAACACCTAGATGTCTGGATCCATATGACAAGCAGGTCAGATATTTTGGATGAGTAATCATCCCAGAGAGATCCCCAGAAATACTTGGGAAGTGGTGTGCAGGGGAACCTAGTATGGATCAAAATACCGACATACACATGGGTCAAAGGATTGCTATGCTGACACTGAAGGCACATGACCCTGAAACTTATAAAAACCGGAAACTTCAAGCAACATAAATAAGACTGTATGATAAAGTTGTAGAAAATTCTATGTTTAAATTGGCCAGGCGCAGTGGCTCATGCCTGTAATCCCAGCACTTAGGGAAGCCAAGGTGGGCAGATCCCTGGATGTCAGGAGTTCAAGATCAGCCTGGCCAACATGGTGAAATACAGTATCTACTAAAAATACAAAAATTAGCCAAGCATGGTGGCAGGCACCTGTTATATCAGCTGCTCGGGAGGCTGAGGCAGGAGAATTGCTGGACCCTGGAGGTGGAGGTTACAGTGAGCCTAGATTGTACCACTGCACTCCAGCCTGGGTGACAAGAGTGAAAAAAAAGAAAAAAAGAAAAGAAAATTCTATGTTTAAGTTGTTAAGTTGTTAACTGTGGGAAGTGACTTTGACATTTCTTTTTTTGTCAGTTCATGTTACATAGCACAATTGGGATATAATTGCATATTTCAAGAATCATGTATGTATGTGTGTTTGTGTGTGTTTATGTTCAAATAAAAAGATAATCTTCTCAGTCATTTAGGAAGTACGCATTCAGGATTGAAACACATTGTTTTTAGACCTACTTCCTTTTTTAATAGGCTTTATCAGAAATGGAAAGTGTGCTTAACTTTGGATACCTACCTTACAGATTATACTGATCTAAGTCTGGTATCATAAGGAAAGTAAGGCCCACAATTTCTTGATTTGTAATCACAAATATAATACGTTTGAGTGAAACTACAAATATGTTTGCTAGTAAACAAGGGATTATATCTACTGGTAAGTACAAAGCTGTGGAGGATTTAATTCTCTAGAGAATTGCCCAGGAACAAAAAATGTGCTGCCAGGGAAGAGTAGCCATAATCTTACCTTTCAGTTCCCAAAGTCCAATTTGGTTTCGCTCATCCATTCGTCAGATGTATATTTATACATGACGTCTTCCCAGACACTGTGTAAGGCAACAGAGTTCCAGAAGAAATGAAGCATTCTCTTTACCTTTGGATAACTCAGAATTTGAAAGAAAGTAATATGATAAACTGATGTTTATTATCCACCTATTATGTAGCAAGCTGTGTCCTAGTGCTAACCCAAAGGTACAGAAGAGCTAACTCTCCCTGGGAGATGAAAGAGAGATAGAATTTGAAGTAAGACTTGAAGGACAAGTAGGACTTCACCAGTTGGAAAAGGGGTGGAGCATATTCCAGATGGAAGAACCAGCATGTAGAAATCCATGTGTATAAACACTTTGTGTGGTAACAACAAGGAAATTCAATAGAACTGACTAGATGTTGTACTGAAGACATGTAGTGGCAAATAGCATAGGCTTGGGTGGATGATAAATAAAGTAGCAGGTAGAAAATCACTTCTCTGGGGCGGAGCAAGATGGCCAAATAGGAACAGCTCCAGTCTCTAACTCCCAGAGCCAGCGACACAGAAGACCGGTGATTTCTGCATTTTCAACTGAGGTACTGGGGTCATCTCACTAGGGAGTACCGGACAGGACAATCGGTGCTGGTCAGCTGCTGCAGCCTGACCAGCGAGAGCTGAAGCAGGGTGAGGCATCGCCTCACCTGGGAAGCGCAAGGGGGAAGGGAATCCCTTTTCCTAGCCAGGGGAACTGAGACACACAACA
>NW_012116733.1:1449434-1602094 GCF_000951035.1 Colobus angolensis palliatus
CGAGTTGATGGGTGCAGCACACCAACATGGCACAAGTATACATATGTAACAAACCTGCACGTTATGCACATGTACCCTAGAACTTAACGTATAACAAAAATAAAATTAAAAAAAAAAAAACAGAGAAAGAAAATCACCTCTCTGTGGTAGAAGTACTACTTCTATTATTTAAACATTTAAAACAATACTAGAAGGCATCTATTATCACTATTTCACAGATAAGAAAATTGATAATAATAATAAATATAAAGCATTCATTATCTTACACAAATTTATATAACCGGTCAAGGATAGAGACTCCAAAAAAATTATCTTCTTGTTAATCATCACACAAAAAGAATTTCATGTGTCATTCTAAGGAGGTCAAGCTTAGATCAAGGCAATGATGGACTATTTAACTGGTCATTATATCCCTCTTCTTTGATTCATCCATTCATTCAAAACTGTTACATTTCAATTATGTACCAGGCATTGTTGGCATTTTCACATAGTCCATTACAGAAAGATCAATGTTTAAAACTACACATTCAATATAAGCTATGAGATTATGATAGAAGCATTTTAATATATGATTGCTGTACAAAGAGGAAGTGGCAAAGCTTACCATGGAGGCATAAGAATGAGTTAGCAAAAGTTTCACAAAGGAAATGGTGTTTGAGAAAATTATTTACAAATGTAGCAGGTCATTAGACGTTATGAGAGCCCAAGAAGCATCCAAGAAAAATAAAGAAAAAAAATATAGGTAGAAGTGTAGGTAATTCAGTAAGATCAAGAGTATAATAGGTTGGAGCCAGTCGCGGTGGCTCACACCTGTAATTCCAGAACCTTGGGAGGCCGAGGCAAGCGGATCACAAGGTCAGGAGATCGAGACTGCCTTGGCTAACACAGTGAAACACCATCTCTACTAAAAATACAAAAAATCAGTGGTGGCATGTTCCTGTAATCTCAGCTACTTGGGAGGCTGAGGCAGGAGAATTGCTTGAACCCGGGAAGTGGAGATTGCAGTGAGTGGAGATCGCCCACTGCACTCCAGCATGGGTGACACAGTGAGACTCAGTCTCAAAAAAAAAAGAGTATAAATAGGTTGGACTTTTAGCAATATGGCTGAAGAAAAGTCAGGGGCCACATTATGAACAGTATTGTATTCTAAGAGAAAATCTTTGCAAACCACAGATGGTGGCCCAAATTCAAATGACAGACATCATTTTTTATTTAAATTTTATTGTCCACACACATAATCTTTTTCAACTAAATTTAGAAGAAAAGTGGGATTTTACATAGAATTTCTGCCTCTCTTAAAAAATTAGAAGAGGTGCCCACATTTGGCCTGGATTTCTGGCTAGTAACGATTGGTGCTGGAGAAGAGTTCTCTCCTTGAAATAAACATGTTCACTTCACAAACTGCCTCATTCTTGTATGTTCAGTGACTGATCTCTGATGATTTGTGTTGGCAAAACTTGATCTAGGCCCTGACTTGTTTCACGATCACTTAAGAAAAATAATAAATAAGTAGCCCTCAGGCCCTCTTACACCTACTTCAAAACCAATGGATTCATTATAATTTTTGTCAACTCAGGGATTTTAGAGTTGGGTTTCTAAAGAATTCTAAGGAAATAAGACTTCAAGAGAAAACTAGAAATAGAAGCAAGAAGAGGTCTGGGAATGCTGTGATGGTAAATAAAACAATAAAAAGTCCACCTGCATTTAAACATTTTATTCCTCTTGCTTTATTCCCAAGTGCCTAACATAGGGTAGACACAGAATATTAAGTATATGGAAGCAGTTTTTATCAAATGATTTCCTAAAGTGTGTACCAGATAGTATAAGTCCCTGTGATGTTGTACCCAAGCAAAGATTTTCAGAATAAATCAATAATTTTTAAAAATTAAATGTCTTTTTCTTATTTTCAATGTTCTTTTAACATGTCAAAATATCTAAAAAATTGCATCTTTTCCACAACAACTTTCTGGCACCAAAGGGATGTCCTACAATTCAGTTTAACCTGAAGTTAGTACAGACCCTACAAGTCAAAGACAAAATCCTTCTATTCTAATATGAAGTATCCAGGGTTAGTGGAGACCCTACAGGTTAAAGGCTCAGTCCCACAAAACTGCTCCCACTTCAGACTTCAGTTGCAGGTTTTTGGTATCTCCAAGTTACCTTCACTTTTTTTCCAAAAGACTGCAAATTTGGGGTTCCCACAGCATTTCACCCTAAAGTTCAATAATTCACTAGAATGATTCACAGAACTTGGGAAACTGCTATATTTAACATTACAGTTTTGTTATAAAGAATACAACTTGGCCGGGTGCGGTGGCTAACGCCTGTAATCTCAGCACTTTGGGAGGCCGAGACGGGTGGATCACGAGGTCAGGAGATCGAGACCATCTTGACTAACACGGTGAAACCCTGTCTCTACTAAAAATACAAAAATTAGCCGGGCATGGTGGCGCATGCCTGTAGTCCCAGCTACACGGGAGGCTGAGGCAGGAGAATGGTGTGAACCCGGGAGGCGGAGCTTGCAGTGAGTGGAGATTGCACCACCGCACTCCAGCCTGGGCGACAGAGCGAGACTCCGTCTCAAAAAAAAAAAAAAAGAATACAACTTGGCTGGGTGCGGTGGCTCACGCCTGTAATCCCAGCACTTTGGGAAGCCGAGACAGGTGGTTCACGAGGTCAAGAGATCAAGACCATCTGGTCAACATGGTGAAACCCTGTCTCTACTAAAAATATAAAAATTAGCTTGGCGTGGTGGTGCACACCTGTTGTCCCAGCTACTCAGGAGGCTGAGGCAGGAGAATAGCTTGAACCAGGGAAGCGGAGGTTGCAATGAGCCGAGATCACGCCATTGCACTCCAGCCTGGCAACAGAGCAAGACTCCATCTCAACAACAACAACAACAACAAAAAAGAATACAACTCACAAAGAGCCAAAAGGAAAAGATGTATAGGGAAATATATGTGGGAGGGGTGCACAGCACTTCTATTCCCTCCCTGAGTGTGCCAGCCTCCCAGGATATTGATATGGTCACAGATGCAGAAACTTCTCAAACCTCATTGTTTAAGAGTTTCTATTGAGGCTTCATGATGCAGGCATGGTTGATTGAATCACTGGCCATTGGTGGTTGAGCTGAATCCCTTGCTCCTCCTGCATCTTCCCACATTGGAGGTCTGGAGATAAGGCCAAAAGTTAAAACATTCTCATCATGTGATTGGTTTTTCTGACAAAAGGCCTCCCATAGGGATGCTAGTTAGGGGTTCCCACAAGTCACCTCATTAGTGTCATAAAAAGACACTACCATTACTTAGGAAATGTCAAAGGTTTTTGAAGCTCTGTACTAAAAAACTGTATAAAAGACCAACTATATTTTTTACAAAACAATAGAAGTGCTTCAAAACACAACCTATTTATTTTTGTCTCACCTAGTACTTACCATACAAATTTGTTATGGAAACTTTCAAAATATCATTTTCTTTTGGAAATGTTAATGTATAAAATGGCAAAGCAATCAATAGAAATACCCAGAAAATGTCTTATCCTTTATAAAATTAAGCAGAGAGGAAACAGAAATAGAATCAGGTTGTGACTCTGAATGCAGCATTTCTGGATATTAGCAAATGGTGTTGTCTGTCTGAAAGTGTATACTCCTGGTGTTTTCTGGTCTCCAGCCATGCCTGAGAGGAAAATAGAGATAGAAACACATTTTTTAGCCTTCCCAGTCAAGATTCCAAATTCTCATTCCTGAGCAGGCACAGAGCAGGCAGCAGCTGAGGGGCTCTGAGCTGGCTCTCCGCCATGTTTTTCCCTCTAGGCTGTCCTGTATCTGCCAACCAATGTCAGGATCCTTCTTCATTAGTGTGGTTTTATACAAACAACAGTAACCATCAGGGGTGTGCAGGATGTAAATATATCAAACCGAAACTATAATCAGCCAACGTCCATCATCCTGAGAATTCCTTCTGCCTTCGAGGCAGCAATGAGATTTGAGAACTGGACCGAGAGGAGTTCTGCAGGGTTGTGTGCAGCCTGGGGCTGCCCTTGGCCAGTCTGCCAACATGCAGCTGTGCTCACGGTCCCAGCTGCTTCACCCACCTCTAGACATGTGAAGGCTAACGATTCCAATATGTACAGTAACGTGGCTGAGTTTTCAAATCCACTGGATTACCTTCTTCATTTTTCTACAAATACTATATTTTCAACATCAATAGAGATGCCTCATTTTCTTTCTTTTTGTATTTCAAATGCGTTCTTACAAGTTTCTCCCTTTTTTATTCCTAACTGTAGAGTCATATATTGCCAAGTGATCAAGTTCATAATAACCAGCTCCTAACCAGGCTTTTTATTGATAAAACCAGGATAATCATATCACACCTACCTATCACAGAAAGTTATAGCTTTGGTAGTTATAGCAATGTTATAACATTGACTGTAACAGTCAGTTGTTTATAGAACTAAGGTTTACTTAAGTGATCCTATTTTGAGTACTATATATATATGTGTGTGTGTGTGTGTGTGTATATATATATATATATGTGCTCAATTAATGTAATAAACATAGAACATGGGTACTTTTATTATTGCCATTTCATAGAAACCTTAAATACAAAATGTTGAGTAATTTGCCCAATGTCACATATTCTATAGCAATGTTAGAAGTCACACCCAAAAATTCTTGCTTCATTGGCCACAAATTTACCACACCATTCATGCAGCTTCTTTAGTGAGGAATAATCACAGAGAGAAGAGTGAAAGCTCTTTGGCAAATGTAATGTATTATATAAATATAAGATTCTGGCATGCAAAATCAAATGTAGTGCCAGGAATCCCATACATGTGTATGTGCGTACGTATATGTTTATATGTACATGTGTGTATATATGTATATATGTATATATATTCACATATATGTGTGTATGTATATATACATCCATGCATACATAAGTTGTGTGTGTGTGAGTGTGTGTGTGTGAGTATATATGTGTGATGTCAAAAAAGAATAGGCCTAAAGGTCTAGTATTAATTTAATTTTATTTCAAAATTGAAATAACTGCTTTGAAGCATATTTTTAACTCACTCTAAGACAATTTAAATTATTTTTACATGAATTTATTTTTAATCATTTTTTTTTCTTTTTAACATTCAAGCTTGTTTCTCATAAGTATAGTTGATTAACTTCTCTCTTGGGCACCTCTGTTCTGAACACCTTGTGCACCTTTGCTCAAGTTAAGGGGGGTGCTTCAGTGTCAACTCAATACCAGAACCTCCCAATCTATCCCTGTTTATCAAATCCAATGCCTACATTCCCTTCCACCAGAGATTTTCTGAACTGACCGCTCCATTGGTTTGCCTTCCTAAGTGTATTTCCCAAAGGTTTCTAGCTCTTTGTACCTGGTTTCTCTTTTAGAATCCTAAGTTGCTTGAGAACTGGGACTCTCCTTCTTCACTCCTATAGCAGGGCTATAGCGACATCACATAAATAAAAAGCCTTTAGCCAACTGTGAGATTATTATTAATATTCTACCTCCCTATTGTGACACTTTATGCAAACCAGTGACTTGCTTTCTATCACAGCTATTATGCTCTGCAAAATCACTACACGCCTGTACCACTCTGAGGGACTACGTTTGGAGTATAGAGCAAGTTATGACAAAGCATAGGAGACATCAGAATGACTGGTTGGGCCACATCACATGGAAGTGCTACATTCAGATATTACATTTAGGTCCCTTACCCTCTTGATGGGGGTTACTGCTCTTTGAGTAACACTGCTCTAATGGTAAGAGAGGCAGAAGCTAGCTCACTGTTGAAGGAAAACAACAATGGCTGAGATCTCATAATAAAGGTAAAGTCAGGAATCAACTAGCAATTATTGTGGCCCCGTAAGGTCTGGACACTATGCTAGGAGCTTTCAACTGTTACATCATTTAAGCCTTGAAAAAAATCACATGGCTTATCTGCAATCAAGTTTCCATATTTAATGGATAATATAAGTAAGACCTATTTAGAGGTAACATATTCGAAGTCACATAATTAATAAGTATTGCTATTGATACTCAAACTCAGGTTTATGTGACTTACAACGTTGTGGGGATTTTTTCCTTGTTATTATTTATTTTTTATTGCTGTTGTGTCTCACTAGATAGAAAACGGTAGGACCCACTCCAATTGTACTCATGTAGAAATAATGGTTCATAATCTTAGCCACTTCATTTGGCTTTCCTTAACCTGACTTACCCTGTGGCCTATATGCTTTTCTTTCATAAATAGATTGGCTCTTCAGACAAAGCATTAAAGCAGCTTACAATGTAAAAACAATTTTAAACAAAGACCCAATCACTCAGAAAATTTATGCCACAAAACTTCATTTTATTTCACCAAAACATTTGTTTTTTGTCTGTAATACTTGGAAGCCTTCTAAATCTTTTACTTACGCTTTGAGCAAAAATATTCATATCCCTTCCCTCTTCATACACTCTAAAATGCTGTAGAATTAGGTTTAAAAGCAATGTATTCTTTGAGACAAAATAAATTACAAGCAAGTCTTGCAGATAGTAGCTAGGTAAATTGATTTCTGTGTACAAAATGTCCTTTCCCTGATTTGTTGATAAAATTTTAATGTTATACATGTTAGAACTATTAAACACATCCTCCAAGCATGAGGCTTTTATTGGTGTTATGGTTTTTCTCCTTTTATCACTTGTTTTGTTAAGATTTTCACATTATGTTGAAAATTGGGCAGATCATGGTACTGGGAAATAATGCTAACTATTACCAAAGGAACCTCATTACATTATCTTTACTTGCCACTCTGAGCATTAGGTCTGAGCATGGAAAATAACCAGGGTGTCCTACGTGTACTTTCAGGAAAATTGATGAATAAAACTTCAAAACCTATTATAACTTAGATTTAATATCAAGCCATGGTGTTTCTGTGAATCTGGAAGCATACCAAAAAAAAGAAGCGCACGAAAGGCTGCTTTAGCTTTAGCAGATGGGCTAAAATGATATTAATATCTAAGTGGTGGTGATGAGAAGCCCTGCAGCCAATGGTAGCATCTGTGAACCATGACTAGGCAAAAATGTTTGGCAAGGTTAAGGGCAGGTTCAAAGTAAGACAACATGCATCAAGCAGTTCATTGAGAACTGTTAGTTATCTATTTAATTTTTTTTCCTGTTGTTCTTTTAAGAACATTGAGTGCCAGAACATCAGTGGTTGGTGTAGTACTACTCCCTTAACTCAAAATGTAGAGATGCTGGTATCTCTACCTTGGATGCTCCCATTTTACTATTCTGGAATGCTCCCTCTCTGCCCTTTATGATTCAAATCCTTCTCACTTTCACTACTTAAGCAAATATCTACCCCAGACAATAAATATGTGTCAACCAAGGATCCAGCTCATTTACTGAGCACTATATATGGGGATATATTAAAAGACTAAAGAAAATATTAGGGGTAAGGAGGCCAATCAGGCTGCATATTTTCCGAGAAAGCCTCTACAAGAAAGATGATATAAATTGCAAGGACGTGGGTTGGTGTGAGGTTTTCATAACTTCACCTGCCACCCACACTATTTATTTTCCATTAATATAAATTTTGTGCTTGACTTAAATAAAACAATTTAGTCATAAAAATTCATATTCTTGAAATTAATCAAATAAATAGAAATTTTGTGTGTAAATTTTCCCTAAATTTAAGATAGTAGAGCAAGAAAAAAAAAACAACAAAATAAAATAATATTCTAAAATTGTAGCTCTTACCTATTGCCTGCTTAAAGATTGGAGTCTAATATGTACTCTAATTTTCTTAAAAAGGAATACTCACTATGGTTTCAGTGTGTTCCCTCAATTTCATGTGCTGGAAACTTAATACCTAATTTCATATGTTGATTGGAAGTAGGGCCTTTACGTGTAATTAGGATCAGATAAGGTCATCAGGGTGGGGTCTCTATGACGGGACTGGTGGCTTTCTAAAAAGAGAAAGAGAGGCCTGAGCTGACCTGCAGATGCTTGCCCTTGTTCCATGTAATGCCCTCCACAATGCGTTAAGAATGTCCTCACCAGATGCCACTTCCATGTTCTTGGACGTCTCAGCCTCCAAAACCTTGAGTCAACTTCTTTTCTTTATAAATTACCCAGTCTGTCGTATTCAGTTATAGCAACAGAAAATGGAATAAAACACCCCAACTTGCAAAGGAGACTTTCATCTTCCCGTAACCAGCAGGATTGGAGCAAAATTGAAAACTCTCATTATGTAATTCAATGACATTTAATGCCTTATGCACACATCACTGGAATGAGTCTGAATCTTGCATTGGAAGTCATGTTGTATTGTGTTAGCACTATACATCCTATACATTGAAAATATTGAGTTATCAGAAAGAAGAAAAGGAGAAACTTACATTAAATTAAAATTAAAAAGCAAGGGTCATGGGAAGTTTATGACTAAGATGTTTCTGGAAGACCATGAAGCCCTTTTAAACAAGATTTTCTTCTTTCTTAAGCCTCTGTTGAACAAGCATCTACACTTAATTTAGATACGACCTTTTCCCTTTGGGAAAATGCAGCTTGCTTTGTGTACAATTTCCCACATTTCTTTGTTACTCCTTTAGTAACCATTGCAGAACAAATAACACAAGACAAGAACAAAAAATATTAATTGATTGGAGTTTATGTTGTGTAAGTAGCCACACTTACATGTAACTACAGGAAATCTTTGGAAATAATCATTTAGTGGCCACTTAGTCATGACTCCATGGAGCTTTGTGGGGCACGACCTGACTACAGATACACAGGTAAAACTGAATCTGCAACTGAGTTGGTGTCCTAGTCTCAGACATGAGGCCCTGTAGCTACACAAAGAGGAGAATTAGATAAGCACTTATCTGAATCCTGTTCTACAACTGTTCTCAACCTAGTCACCTGATGTACTTGAAATAAGCTTGTGTCTTTTCAATAGTCTTTTCTTCCATTGAATAAATAGCAACATCATTCTTGAAATTCTAAAGTACTACGAAATTCATTGACATGAAACTTTTTGTAAAAGATTCATGGTCACTCCACTTTTGAAATTTGTGATGGTTAATTTTATGTGTCACCTTGAGTGGACCAAAGGATGCCCAGACAGCTGTTAAAACATTATTTCTGGCTGTGTCTGTGAGGTTGTTTCTGAAAGAGATTCACATTTGCATCAGTAGGCTGAGTAAAGATCTACCTCACCAATGTGAGCCAGCAGCATCCAATCCAAATAGAACAAAAAGGAAGGTGAAGGAAGGTTAAGTTTTCTCTCTTTCTTCTTAAGTTGGGACACCCATCTTTCCCTGCCCTCAGATTTTGGATATTGATGCTACTGGGTCTCAGGCCTTCAAACTAAGATTGAATTACACCACCAGCCTTCCTGGTTCTCCAGCTTGCAGATAGCATATTGTGAGACTTTACAACTTCCGTAATTCTGTGAGCTAATTGCCATAACAAATCTTCTTGCATCTATATCTATAGCTATCTAACTACATATATGGATTGCACATACACACACACACACACAGACACACATCTTATTATAGACAGAGAGATGGATAGATATGCCCATATAGATATATATGCCCATACCTCTGTCTGTCTATCTATCCTTCCATCCATCTATCTATCTTTTGTTGTTTCTTTTTCTCTGAAAAACCCTTGTAATATGGACTCTATTAAATAAACCCAAAAGACTTACATGTCTTAGGATGAGTTTATAATTCTTCACTTTGAGAAAAAGTGGACAAGCGATGACAGCCAACCTCACTGACAAGGAATACGGAAAATATAATCCCCCAAAATGAGCTTCCTTATGATAGAAATAAAGTTATATGTGGAAAGGGAAACAAATACATGTGGACAGAAAATAGTTATGCACGGAAGGGAAGACAGCATAGAGGGATAAACCCAGAATGAAAATTAAAGCCTAAGGCCAACTAAACCCAGTCTGCTGTTCTATCTAAGTCTTGTATATTTTTTGTAAGTGACACTGTAAACTGCATTTGGTTTACATGAATTTCTTTAAAAATGTAACACTAAATCCTACTAAATATTAGAGAACAATTCCATATGCACGCATTCAAGCACACACACATTCTTACACAACCACCCACCCCCGACAACATACCCACACCCACCACTAACTTTGGCCAGAAAAAGCTTTCATGGAGAACCTAACAATAGAAAACCTTCAATAGTCATTGGCTCCTTTATTATCTGTGCACTTCATCCCTAACTCTATCTAGTAGAAAAGGAAACGCAGCCTGCTTCTATTGTTCTTCTGTTTAAGTGAGATAAGATCCTCACTCTGTTCATATTTCCCCTTTATCTCCACAGTCCTTGTGTCTCAACTTGTTCTTTGAGTTTAATGACTTTATTTCTTGCTTTGTTTTGCTTCTTTATATCTCATTGGGTTATGAGATTTTTACTGATTTCAGGACTTGGTACATTTTTTTCTCTTTGGTCCCCTACTTTATTCATTGTTACCTGGTTGACTTAAAAAGTTTGTCCAAAGTATATGGAAATTCTGTTTCCTCTTTTGTTAGTTCAACTGTCCTTTAGAAACAGTTGGAATTTATTTCCATATACTGTTTTGGCCATTTAATGATATCCTTACATTTATCATCTGTCCTAGTCAAAATACAATTTCTTTCAACTGATCTAAATTAGCAGGTCTCTTTCATGTAAGATGATTTTGAATTTAATGCAAGACCATATGATGCGCTTGTAACTACTTTATGCTTTCTTTGTTTCTTGGTAATTTTATAGTTTGTTTCTTCACTGGTAAGATATACATCTCTCATCCTTGACCACATATTGCAAGTGTTGCTATTTTAAGTAGAGGAATCATTTTCATTTTTTTTTTTTAGAATAAAGCTGACACATCTGTTTCAGAACTGGCACAATCAGTATATATTATTATTTAGTATTGTGAGATGGAAGCCAGTTCCAACAATATCATTATTTACCAGGAGAATTATAACAGATAGAATAAAGTATACAAGCAGTATATAATTCCAAGGTTAGAGGATAACCTAGGCATGAAGTTGCCATTTCCTAATTTATTAAAATTAAAGGCTTTACTTGGATAAGAATTTGAATGAAGAATCTACATCTAAACATGATGATATAAAATTGAACTCAAATGAAAAAAATATTTTCTTCAACATATACTACAGGTTTAGAATCCCAAATCTGAAAATCCAAAATCCAAAATGTTCTAATGAGCATATTTCCTTTGAACATTAGGTTGGCCCTCAAAAGGCCAAAATGTTGGAGCATTTTGGATTTCAGATTTTCAGATACAGTATGCTCAACCTGTAAGTATAATGTGCATATGGAAAATCTGAAAAAAAAAATCAAAATTGGAAACACTTCTTTTCCCAAGCATTTTGGATAAGGAATACTCAACCTGTGTATTCCCAGAAATGTGCTAAGTGTATCAAGGAATATAACCAACATTTATTATGTTTTTCTCCCCCAAATTTTACGATCTAGCTGGAGAACAAGATTTTAAAACACGAAAAACAAGAGATAATTAATCCAATGGGAATATAATTACATGGGGAAATGTGCAGTGGAGGTTGTTACAGGAGTCAGGGAGTAGATTATCCTGTACGGCAGCACTGTCCGGGAACACATTGTGGAAGGTAGAAGATGCATGTAGAATGTGGTCACATGAAGACAGTACTTGTGTCAGTCCATTTGTGTCACTATAAAGGAATATCTGTGGCTGAGTAATTTACAAAGAAAATAGGTTTATGTTGGCTCATGCCTCTGCAGGCTGTGTAGGAAGCATGGAGCCAGCATTTGCTTCTAGTGAGGGTCTCAGGAAGCTTATAATCATGGCAGAAGGTGGAGGAGGAGCCAGTATATCACAGTATATCAAATGGCAAAGTGAGAGCAAGAGAGAGAGAGAGGAGGAAGTTCCAAGCCCTTTTAAACAACCGGATGTTACACAAACTCATAGATGGATAACTCACTCATTACCACAAGGTTCAAACCAACCCATTCATGAGAGATCCTCCCCTACAATCCAACCACCACCCACGAGGCTCACCTTTAACACTGGAGGTCACATTACAACATGGGATTTGGAGGGGCCAAAACATCCAAACCATATCAGTACTCTATTCATACTTTCAGGCTTGACATTCCCTTTGTAGACATAATGGAGGGCAGGGGGAGGGTAGATGAAGAGTAGCAACTAAGCAATAACACCAGAGTTAAAATCAAGAAATGCAACTTTCACAAATTATTTTATGTAAACACTGTAAAGTCACAGTTAAGGTGGCCATTTTTCACAAGGATAAGTAAATATGATTAACCAAAAGTCATTATGTCCACTTCATCTGTGCTAATACAAATACAGTCTATTCCTGCCTGATACAGCCATTTCCTCCCAGAGGAACAGGTGCAGGCAGTCTTATAAGCACACAGAAGATGTGGACTGTGTACAGTGAAGGCTTCACTAGTACCCAGTTTCCCTGAGAATGTAATATTTTCAATCTGTGTCTTTCTAATACCCTCCAACTCCAACAAAATGCATTTATAATCCCTTTCTGAGATTAAAAAGCTTCTAATAAATAAGTTGAGTACATAATGCTGGATTGTGTGCTCTATACTTGTGTGTATACATTTGGATTATATAATAAAGGTTCTAGTTTTATTTTTTAAGTGGAAAACTGTTCTCATCTTGGAGAAAATAAGTTCTATATCAAGCATGATAAAAGTATGTAATAATATCAAATAACTTTGAGCTAAAGTTAATAATGAGTTAGCCCCTATACTGGAGACTTGTAAAGCCCTGTTCCTGGCATTCCCCTATTCTCTTGATGAATGGTGGTGATATGGGAGGGGGGCAGGGAAGTGCTGGGTAGAGAAGGTCGGGTCCCCAGCTAGGGCTCCACCCTCGGGCCTATGCCCGCGGACCTAGGTAAGAACAGGCATTTCTGTTTTACTGCCCAAATGTTGCATTTCCCAAGACCACCCTGGCCTACCACGCCCCCATTCTGTGCCTATGAAAATCCCGAGATCCTAGTGGGCACGCACACAAGCAGCTGGACATTGAAAGGAGCACATCAGCGAAAGAACACACAAGTGGCTGGAGCACACTAGAGGAAGAGCACAACGACAGGCACTGATAGACTCCAGCAAGACATGGACCGGGGAAACGACCTGGAGTTTGGCTGGGGTGGTCAGAGGAGAGTCTGGCCACTGAATAGCCCCACTCCAGGGGAAAACCACCTTTTCTCTCCATCTCCCTTCTGGCTCCCCCATCTGCTGAGAACTACTTCCACTCAATAAAATCTTGCACTCGTTTTCCTAGGCCACGTGTGATCTAACTTTTCCATACTCCAAGGCAAGAACTGGGATACAGAAAGCCCTCTGTCCTTGAGATAAGACAGAGGGTTTAATTGAGCTGGTTAACACAAACTGCCTGCCAATGACAAAACTAAAAGAGCGCCCTGTAACACACGCCCACTGAGGCTTCAGAAGCTGTAACCTTTTACCCCGTAGACACTGCCATGGGGTTAGAGAACCACAGCCTGCCCCCCTGTATTCTCCCCTAGCAGTTTGAGAAGCGGACACTGAAGAAGTGAGCCACTCCTCCTGTTGCACACCCTGGAGGGGGACAAGAGAACTTTTCCCATTTCAGTGGTACTCTTCAAATGTCCAAATGACACAAACCTGGCAGGGATATTGACCACCACCATAGTCTAAAATGGTAAACTAAAACCAAGAAGATGAAATTTGACAAGAATCAATGCAAAGAATTAGTGTGATCTTAACAGACCTATAACAAATCACTCCAAATAATCACAGCATTTCAAAAAATTCACAATGTCAGAAATTAAAATGAGCTGCTCTGTTAGTTGATGATCACCTCATCTCTGAATCACACATCTGAAAATGTGAACTGATACTTAAAGAATTGTGTGCTAAGACTCTAGAATTTAGTGTGAAATTATCCGTGACTGATTTCAGAAGCCACTGACATTAGTAATATATATTTGTTTTGTATCCTTGCATGTTGCATCACTCCTGCGTCATCAAATTATCTGACCCTAGAAATCAAAGATTTGGAACACTTTGGCCGTGTAAACTAGAATTACCAAAACAAACAAACAAACAAACAAAACAAACAATAACTCAATAAGCTTCTGGTCCTGTAAGACTTCAAATGACCTTCCTCTTGCATTTCATAGGAGAACCAACTGCAGTTGCATTATTCCCATAGACATACTTCATTCCAATCGTGGTCAGGAAGTTTAGTTGTAGATTTCTTATTTCTCACCAGATTTGTACAAAGGTAACCACATTCAAACCACCTACCCAACCAATAGTAGTAATGTCCTTTTATTTCCTGATTAAAGTGCAAAGTGCTTTAAACATTCAGTGTAAACATATTTGTTTATTTCTTTCTTAATTTGTGAGGCCACTTTGCTGGCAGAGACCAGAGTAGAGGAATCCAAAATGTATTGATTTCTTTCTTCATGACTATTTAATCGGTTAAAGTGTGCACCACTTGCAAGTGCCAAGATGCTGGTTACATTTTAATAAATGTCCTTTTTGGTCGATCAATACTTCTCAGCCCAAAAATAAATAAATAAATAAATGTGCTGTTCTCTCATAAGTTAATGGGGAGAAAATCTTTTTACTATCGTCAGTCATCATGACAAACAAGAATATGAAAAGTGTTAATGAAATGACCAACTGTCTATAAAATAAGAGACTTGCAAGACAGTCTCCTTTCTTCCTTCAATTTGATGAAACAAAATGGAAAATTACACTAGTGCCCATCCAGCGTGAAATGATGTTAACAAGCAGAAAACAAATGCTATAATGAAGGACTTCTAAATGTACTATGTATAGTCTTACTTGTAAAGAGGGAATTACTGGGCAGAGCTCTAGCCCTGAGCAACATCCCACCCCCTACTGAGGAGAATCACAGCTATCATCATGTCCCTCGGGAAATCGGGCCATTCACCACAATACGACAAATTGATGTTCACAGCATAATAATTATCCATGTGCTGCAAACAATAGGCCACACAATTACCAACCAGGACAATGCCCTACACAGGGCAAAGTAAAGTTACAAAATGAGGTGATTGTACAGATAATTGAGGCAATAGCCCCACAAAAAAGGGATGTGGACAAGTTGTCATTTATTGAGCATTGTTCGGGAAGGAAGAGTTACAAAGAACTGAATTTTCCAGAGCACCAAAACTTATCATTTAAGTACAAAATGTTTCATTTTCAAAATGCATTCATCGTGGATGGATATCTTACTTAAAATATGTTATTAATCCCTCTCTCTAGTTAAACAGAGTACTATAAATGTGATTATATTTTGATAGTTCTCTCACTTAAACAAACAAACAAACAAACCTTTTATTAGGGAAAGGTGGCGCAGAAACTACTACCTGGTTTAAGAATGTAACCACATTCTTGTAATGCCTCCCATTTTCTACAGAAGGATGGCATGAAGACATGTAAGCACATTGTAAAGGCATTATTCCAAAGGAGTTCACAGGTTCCTACGTGAACCCTGCAGGTGCAAAGCAACATAAGCCAAACAGATGATAGTTCGAAAATTAAATGAGATACAACTACAGACATTTAAAATAATTTGATGCTATTTTTGTGAACTTCATTTTCTTACTAGAGACTAGAGCATAGAGGAATATTGTGGAGTTGAAGCAGCTTAATGTGAAGGTTCTGCACTTGTCTCGAAGCTCAGACTGCCTGGGTGCAAATCTCATCCAGCATGTAATAACTGTGTGATGCTGGAAACCTTTTTTGCATCATTATAAAAGTCTGGATTCTGATCCACAAAATAGAAATAATAATGATCCCTCTATTGTAATTTTAAAATAAGATCATCCTTGCAAAATATTTAGCCCTTTTGTTAGCACTTAGTAAGGGCTCTGTAAATGTTAGCAATTTAAATAGAAAATGGAGAGGGAAATTGGTTCAATAGGAATCCAGAGGTGAAAGTATAAATAATAAGCATGTGAAAGACTATAAAAGGAATGAGTGTAAAAACTAAAGGAATAGAGAAAAAATAAAGAAAGAATATTTAGAGGACACCAAGTCAATTTTTTAGATCACCATGCCCTCAACTGTTCAAGGAAAAAATCACTATTTTGGTAATAATAAATAGTTATTGTGCCACATCACAGACTAGACACAATGCCAGACACCATTAAATTATGTAATATAGTCTATTCTGCACCAACATCTTTGAGGTGGAATTTGTCTCTGTCATTTTGTAGGTGAGAAAACCAAAACTGAAGATAAAGGAATACTGTAGGTCCTATGGTAAGAAAGATTTATAAATATCATTTAAATATAGTATATTTTGGCTCTAAATCCAATGTGCTCTTCCCTATAACACAGAGCTTATGTACATGTTTTCCTTCCTTCTCCCCTCTCGTCTTGCTGACCCATTTTCTACTTCTCCTCCTGTTTTTTGAGCACTCCTTACGTGTGAAACGCTGAAAAAAAAGAAAGTTAAAATTTGTTCTTTGTCTGTAGTGATTTTATGGTCTATTGGAGGACAAAAGCATGTGAAGAGATGCATACAATTTAACAGATGACTCCAACAGGGACATGCAGGGAGTGCCATTGTTTCTCACATCAACCTCTGTGCCTGGAATGCATTCTGTTTGTTTCAGGCTCCCAGATCCTGATATCCTTCTATCTTTCAAGCCTCAGCTCACGTTTATCATTCTCTCCCATAACTATACGTACTTAGTGATTCCCTTTTATTTGAACCATTCTTGTGATTTATTGTCTATACCTGAAGAGCCTATTAAGATGCACAGCATTTGGCGTCACCTCCAGAGTTTAATATTTGGAATCTGGGGTGGGCCCTGAGAATTTTCACTTTAACGAGTTCCTGGATGATCCTTCTGCTGCTGCTCCGAAGAGCATACACGGAGCACCATTTGCTACCCCAAAGGGCTCCCTCAGCATTTGCCAAACATTCCCTCTGGTATGAGCTAAGGTTCCTGTTGCTTAGATCCAGTTTCCTACCTAGCCATTAGTCCCTTGAATCCAAGAGGTATTTCTTCTTATTCTTTGCATCTTCCCACAGCTATTAGAAAAGCATGCCAGTCAATAGTGGGTGTAGAAGAAGTATGTTTAAGTTGACTGGTTGATTTACTGTCAGCTCAGTGGCTGTTTCTCTCCCATTACTTCCACTTCCCATGAGGACTGCACCCATGGCAGCGGTTTTATGTGAACTTGGATTACTGTATGGAAATGGAGGTGAGCATATGTAGATATTTGTATTATCATATCTTTCAAATAACATCTCTCAAATAATGATACTTGCAAAACTTTTCCTCATGTTTATTTGCAGAGTAATACATAGGCAGTTGCCTTGGAAACACTCACTCTGAATATTCTAAATTTTCTATAATGGAAAATCTTGCCTTTACCTTATAATTTATAGTCTCTCTCATTTTTGTGTTTTGCTGAGAATACATAATGAGATCCAAATGCTGATAAATGTCATTTTCTGAGAACATAATTGTTATATTCATGTATTACTTTTTTTATAAACTCATTTTTGTCAGTCAGCCTTTCGAAGGGCAATTATCTAATAAAAAATAAAATTTTAACCAAGGCTATTTAAAGTTGTGTTTTAACTGCCCTCTGTGTAGTGTCCATTTCTTTTTTACTTGTACATTTAAAAATATTAGTTTTTTTATTATTTCTTCCCTCATAAATCAGAATTAAAGCTGTCATTTCCACATTTGTATTTGTAGAGCTGTTAGGCAACTTTTTTTAAATGTCATTAAACACCAATTAGCCTTAACAATTCAGAACATCTGGTTCCAAAAACCCGATTACTAGACTCAGTCATAACACATTGCATTTTCTCCTAGACTCAGCAACATCTCCATTAGTTATTGCTCCTGTTTACTCAGTTTTGAGCTAGACTCTCCCAGAGTACCTATTACGTCCTGAGAGCAAGTCCACTCACCACAAGGTGAAGAACAAGTTTGACAATTATCCTATTAATTTGATCTATGTTTACATATATATAGCCAAACCAGATAATTCAGTACAAATAACTCACCCAAAGGACTTATTATCTGGGTTGGTTATCTACATAGATCAAACTAGATCTTAATAACTCCCAAATTTCCCCTTTATTTTATGTCCTATAGACATAACCAAAGGTGATTCTACTTGCTCTGGCCTACACATGCCAAGCTATCTGTTTCTACAACAGTGGATTCAACTTTCAAACTTATCACATATTACAGGAAAGTTATTGAAGACTAGAAGTATCAAAAATAGCTACTGCTGAGTTATTGCATTTATTCTTTCTAAGTCAACAGGAATGTAAAATTTGTTTGCATTGTCATTATCTCTCTTTTGTTTGTGTGGTATAAAGTCTAACATTCATTTAAATATATTTTCTCGGTCAGGGTCCATCTGACCACTTAAATACAGATACGTCTAATTGTCAATGAAAATATCTTATATTTGACTATGCCTTAGCTATAAGAATGTGATGATAACTAACATTACTCTAAGTTTACTTTATTAAAAATGTTTATACAGGCATCTCTTCTTTTAGAATTTACAATGTGTGTCTACTGGACTCCTCAAAGATAAGGAAGATAATATTCATATGTGTACAGCCAGAGCTTTTCTAAAGCATGATGTATACTCAGTAAATGACTGAAGAAACTTGAATATTATAAAAATATAACATGAATATTGTAGAAAATAAGAAAATAACAATGAAGAAGAAAGGTAATAATAAGATCACTAACTCACCACACTAAAATACTATTGATATTTTAGTATATGCTCCCAGAAAGGATTCATTGCATATTTCATCTATTTTTAATATTTCATCATATTATAGAAAGTGCTTTGTACATGTTTTTGCTAACCAGTACATCTTAAACTCTTCTTCATATAAATAAATATACTTCTGTGACTCTGAGAAACCAGTTTTTTATTATCATATACACACACACACACATATATGTGTATGTGCATGTATATATAAAACCATTGCCATGCTCACCACCCATTTGCAGAAGCTGACATCATCCCATCTGGGCTTTAGCACCCTGTGTGGAATTACCTCCACTGCTCATTCTGTTCAGACTTCAAAAGTTGCACCTTGAATCTTGCTTGGACTCTGACACTGTGAATTCTCTCATCATCACCCTTGGATTCTGACACCCAGTATGGTATACGCTCTTGTATAGTTGGACCCCCTATCTGGCTTATGCTCTGACACGCATACCAGGCCACCACCACATATGATGTCCTTCTGTCTTTGCTGAAGTCTGACTTCCCACATTGAATTTCCTTTCTTGAAGAATGCACTACTCAACCTACTTGAGTTTTGACACTCCCTCTGAACCATCCAAGACTCTTCCCAGTCGCTGTGTGAAAGCTTACCTTATTCACCATACCTAATGACTTTACTACTGAAGGGAAGAGAAGGGTAAAGATAAGGAGAGGGACTAAGATGAAGAAAAGCCCTCTGTTTATTTTAAAAATGAAAGTTGACATTAATTTGGTATTTACTAAGAGCTGCATATCGTGCTGTGTTTAGCCATGTTATCTCATTAAAGTAAAAAAGTGCCTCTAGAAAATGTTCCACAATTATTGCTATAATATCAATTATGTAGCTAAATCTTACAGACCTTGAAATTCCCCTATTATCATGTTATAAATCACAAATCTAGAATGTGAACACCCTATCTAAACCAAATTATCTTCTTAACTATAAGCTATAATGCCTCTCTACCTATAGCTCTTAATCCTTGGTTTTTAATATTGCAACTACCAATAAAAAATAACATTAACTTTTCAATATTAAATGTGTGGTTTTTCTGAATCAATAAAGTTAACAATTTTACTACTTTATTTTACCATGATAATCCAATTTAAATATTTTTCTTTTTATTTTTGTTTTATCTTATCTCTTAATGTATCTTATTTTTAATTTTTATTTTGCTAGTTAATCTTATTTCTTTTATACCTCTTTCTCTATTTTGCATTTTATTTTTTAGTATGTTTTCGCAAGCACTGTTTCCTATTTGCTCTTCAAACATTTTTACCATTATTCTATAAATGGAAAACAAAAGCACACAGAAAGAAAATGACTATGAGGATATGCTAGAAACTAAGCAAGAAGGCACGTCTGCCATTTCTTGGCCAATTCTTTCTGCTTTCCACCATAGCATCCCCCTTCTCTCCATATGTAAACTATATAATTGATTCAAGAAATAATTTGAAAATAAAGCAAATCCTATAATAATTAAATTAAATCCAAGTGCAAAATTAGAAGGTTGAAAACTTTTCTCTCTCTCTCTCTCTCTCTCTCTTTAGAATAGGGGTTCATTTCAAAGCACATTCTATGTAGAGAATAAGTGTATAGCATAGACAATCACTTAAACTTACTAGGTAAAATCATGAGTAGAAGGATGAATAGAAAGTCTGAGACCCACTCACATTAGGCCACTGCCCTGACTTACCCCCCAAGTACACTAGTTTTTTTAAAATCCTTATCTTTGCTCCTCACTATTAGGAAAACTTATGTCAGAGGTCAGTGGTTCCCGGTTCTCAGACTTGAGAGTGCACCAGAATCACCTGGAGGGCTTGTTAGGAAACAGATTCCTGGACTCACCCCAGAGATTCTGATTCAGTGTGTCCAGGGTGGAGCCTAAGAATTTGTGCTTTTAATAAGTTCCCAGGCCGAGCACCGTGGCTCACGCCTGTAATCCCAGCACTTTGGGAATCTGAGGCGGGTGGATCACGAGGTCAGGAGATCTAGACCAGCCTGGCCAACACAGTGAAAACCCATGTCTACGAAAAATACAAAATATCAACTGGGTGTGGTTTTGGGCACCTGTAATCCCAGCTACTTGGGAGGCTGAGGCAGGAGAATCGCTTGAATCGAGGAGGTGGAAGTTACAGTGAGCCGAGATCAAGCCATTGCGCTCCAGCCCAGGCAACAGTGCAAGAGTCTGTCTCGAAATAAATAAATAAATAAATAAATAAATAAATAGCTCCCAGATGTTTCTATGGTTCAACACCATGATTTGAGTAACATTGGATTAGACCATTAGCTACAACACTCACAAACTACTGTGATATGTCTTCAGTTCTTCTCTACTCTCCTTATTAAATAATAAAAAAAAAAGACATGAATATATATTCTCAATTTGTTTGTTATGCCCTGGTATTTAAAATGTTTCTCTTTTTATCTTTTGTTATGACACTGAGAGAATGAAACTACCTCACTTCCTATATCCAGAGAATAAAGCGAAAATGGTGCCTTGATTTAAAATTTGGTCTTAGTAGCTATCATTACACAAATTTGTTCTTTGTGCAGCTCAGAAAGGAGTCCTTAAAATGCATATGAGCCAATAATTAGCCAATTTCTTACTCCTGATGGGTCCAAAAAGGCAAAATTTTTAAATGAAAGAAGCTTATGCTATTTTTTTTAATAATAGATTATGTATATTCCATTTTAGCTGTTCAACTTATTGTTCAATTAGGAAATTTTTTTTCCTTTTTATGACTTAGGAAAAGTTAAGTTGCAGAATTACTGTCTATGACAGTTAATGTTTTTCTTTAGAAAAATGATGTCTATGGGTGTGCAGGTGAGAATGTACGTGTTTGTGTGTGCACAAGCATGCATTCCAGGGGTACTTAGTAGACTGTCTAAGAATTTGAAAGTTAAACCAATGAAAAATCTTTAAAAGGATTCTACTTAAAATGTTAATATTCAACTTAGTCTGTTCAGCTACATATAATAACTGCCAAAGTACTTGGATAGATTTCCCACAAGGTAAAAAGAGAATCTGTACTTTGAAAGAGAGACTTCCTAAAGCCAAAGAGGCAGAAACTGGGGAGAAAGGAGGAGGGCTATATTGGAAACCAGGGAACATCATGAGTAAAACTTATAAGGTGATTTTAGCTTACTCTAGCTTTTCTCTTAGATATTAAGAAAAGTCTTAATCGTTATGCTAAATTATAATTTCGAAACAGTTAAAATATTTTTCTCAGGCAAATACAAAATGAGCATGTTTCAAATATTTTATTCATGCCATTAATTACTGAGAAGCTAGCAAGATATTAAGGTCCGTTGAAATAAATATTAGAAAAACAGACCTATATAAATATATAATCAGCAATAATGATGAACTTGCTGACAGGTGTAAAACATATTAATAGTCTATAGGACAATACCATGTGATGTTTAGGCTCATCTTTTCTACAGGATAGAAATCAATTATACCTTTACTTGACAAAAATTATTTGTATTCTTATGAAGGAGAATAATTTGTACTAATATCAGTGTTCTACAACTTCACTTGTTCTCCTACAAAATTGTAATGTAGCACCTTCAACAGAAAGACAATCAAAGGTACACATCCTGACAGGTTCAGATCACTGAAGGATCTGTTAGACAATGTCTAACACTCCTGTGAAAGAAAATACAGTAAGCCTTTTTGCCCATTTCCACTTGGGCATATTTTTCTGTCGGTAGACATTCAAAAGTATCTTCCTCACATAGTCTAATTTCATTTTGTGGCAACGTCCTTAACCTTTCAGGAAGACTGCTGCACCTACACCACTTTATGTGGATGGAGTAGAGAGTTGTCCCCCAGGGAAATGTAGCCTAGCCACCCTCTGTTTCATTCACCAGGAGACCTTCCTTGTGGCACAAACTGCAGAGAGAGGAACTGAAACCAGACTTCATGAGCTCTAGACCACTGCCAGCAAATAGAAGAACACTGATGATTGAGAGCAGTTCAGTTGATGCTCCCTAGAAAGCCAGTTAACCTTTTGTTTGAAGGATAACACTTTCACAAAAAAGTCACAAATGACTAATGATTGGATTCCATATGAGGAACTACGCTGGTGCTGGAGAGGTTTTGGAGCTGGGATCCTGGGTCCAAAAGAAAAATAATGAGAATATTAAGATAAAACTACCTGCTAAGATATTTACTCTTGTTTTGCTCATATGTCAGCAAGCCTAAGGGAAGAACTTGAGGAATTTTGAGAGTCCAGTGCCACTCCAGTGGATTCCAAGCCAGATTGAACAGTTGTTATGAAAACCTGCCTTGATTTCACACCTATCTGCTAAAAGATGTTATCGCCCTGCCAGCCCTCTGAACACAGGCCTTTCTGGGAGAGGGAAAGCAGGTTGACAGCCCTGAAATGTGCCCTGGGTTTTGCAGCTGGAAAAGACAGATCAGACTGGTGATTCAAGAAAATCCTGTCCCACATGGGTTCTGATAAACATGCAAGCACTAAAACATTAAGCCACCTTTGTCAGCAATCTTACATCCTATTTTTTGTTTCCTTTCCTGCTAAGTTCTTTTATTAGCAACAATGATAATGATGCTAATAAGAAGCCACTTATTCCAGCCTCTGGAATGATTCTTAATAATTTATGATCTCCATTTTTGTCCAAAATTCAGCATAATTCAGCCTTTTAAAAAAAGAGAAAAAAAATCAAGTTACACACAGAAAATGAATTATGCACCAAATTGTAAATATTCCATTTTTTTGCTGATCTGAAACTCCCCAAAGAAATATGAACACCTGATTTAAAATTCAGCTACAGTGACATTTCCTAGCTGGGAAAAAAATACTTGCAAAAATTCACAAGTATTTGCAAAAAGATAACTTTTTTTGGTGGATACTAGTACATTCTAATGTGTTTTAAAAAACTATCTTGTGCTTATATTCCCCAAAATGAATAAAATATTGCTTAGTGGAAGTTTGTTCTGTGAATAGACTTACAACATTTCAGCAAGAAGGGACTTTGCATGGCTAGGGATAATTTCCTGATAGTAAAGATGCATGTGACAGCAAACTTTCTACCTGGAGAGTAGCAAAAGTCACGTAAATGCCTACTATTACCCTGTAGACTTAACTATTAGATATCTTGGCCACCTGATATATCACAACTGAAAACAATCATCCTGCTAAAGTCTAAAAGGAACTGGAAAAGCCCACCTGTTGTGTTTTCCACTGGGATTTCCAAATATGAGGCGTCAAACACATTAAGCTCAGAGAAATATTACTAGTATTTTCACTAATAACTTTTGTTTCTTTGTTTGTTTCTCTAAAACATCGCTCAGCTATGAAAGAATTAGCTTCCATGTTAAATGGTTTATGATGAGCCAAATATCCCCACTGTCCAAGTGCTCTGGTCACATGGGTGAATAAACAGCAAATGGAATTGAGGCCAACATTCCTCATAGTGATGATTTCTCAACACACAGACATACAGCACACATTGTTATACCCTAAATGTCTTAACACTATGTGGAATAGTCAACACACAATTTGATTTTTGCATATTAGCAATACTAGGTGTTTCACTAATAACAGCTTGTATTGGTATTAATTTATTTAACACTCACTCAACACATATTTAGTGACTGTATATTTCAAAGTTTTTTGTGAGCGTTAGTGAATCACATAACCTTGTGAAATGACATGGCAGGAATAGTTTATTTCATTTTGTCTATGAATAGACTAAGGATTATAGAGTTTATTAATTAGAATTCTAGATTCCTGAGTCCTACCATGAATCATCATTAATTGTCATTCTAGAGGAAGTCTACAAATTATTGGGGCCAGAATCACCAAGGACTTGTTAAAAATGCATGGTCTAAAGCTCTAACACAGAAGAAGGCACTACAGAATCAGAATATGTGAGATAATAATAGCATTTAGCAAGCACCCCAAATGGCTTGCTTCTAGAAACTGTTCCTAACTATCCCAGGATTGGTTGATTAATTGATTGATGAATTGACTTGTGTTACAATATTACCTGATGTAATTCTGTCTGTTTAACCTGGAAGACTAGCTACATAAGCAGAGATATGGTATGGTAGCCCATATTAGAAGAAGACACAATGGTAGGCAGTGGGAGGCATCTCACAAAAATGCCTCTGTGTCCGAAAGCAATGTAAAGTTAAATCCAGGAAGTAAAGGGAAAGTCCACTGCAAGGGAGGTGCAGATGTGGATAATCCGAGAGACTGCATTCTTGCTGGTTGACACAAAATACCATTACCTCTCCAAACAATTTTAAATTAAGCAAAAGCTAGTGGATAAAAATGGGCAAATTCTGGGTTTGTTTTTTTTTTTTAACTTTTAAAAAAAATTTTTGTAACTGGTTCCTGCAAGGCAGGCCTACGTCAAAATGTGACTGATAAGATTGGTTTTTAATATCCACCCGCTCCCTTTTTCAAACTCTCTTCTTTCTATACCTGTATACTCCTTTCCAGACAAGTTACTAGTTCTCTGACAGCCTTGAGGAAGACAAATGATAAAGCCTTTAATGGTAGAGTATGAACTCAGTGATTTCCATTGAGGGAATACATGTCACCTTTCAGACTGAGGTATTGCTCACCCTCTCCCAAACCAGGTAGCACAGGCTGTCGCCTCCTCATCCACTGGTAAGACACGACCAGATTTTTATACTCATGGCCAAACCACTCCTGCTTAATACCAACTTACTTCAACTCAGATTGCTTGAGACTCACTGTGGTTCATCTGTAAGGAAAAACTGAGACAGGTATTAAAATCCTCATCTCGAATTCTTGCTTTCTCTACATTGAGGTGTGTCCCTTGCAGCTACCAAGTCAGGCTTTTCAGCACATTCCATTCACCCTCAATGAGTCTGCAAGTTGCACAGAACCTAAAGAAACAATCAATTCTGTCAGGGGAAAATAAATCAGTCCCACCATTTTTTGTCTTGTTGTTGTTCATCAGAAAATAATTGGTAAATGACCTTTTTCTTACTTTTTCTATAATTTTGTTGTTCATAAATAACATTGCTGAAAAGCAAAAAAAAAGTGATTAATCAAAATAAAATTCACATGCAAACTTGCATTCTCTCCTCCTCCTAATTTTACATAATGTGTCTTTGCTACATATGAAAAGTGCTTATCACATGGTAAAATGATATGCACCCCCCAACACACATACTTTCCGATGAAATGCTGGCATTATTACCGTTGAAAAAGTAACAAAATACTATGTTACAATATTGCTAAAAGTCATAAAGCTTTCCTTGTTTTCCAAGAGGCATGTCTAGCAACAATTCTATTTCTCTCTCTGTCAATTTCTCTCTCTGTATTTCTCACTCCTTCCTCCAGTCACCCTCCCTTTCTGGTCTTTGGTTTATCAATATATCAAAAAGCAAATGTGATGACTCCCCCACATATCTGCTTTTCAGATTTCATTCACCTCTGACCTGTAATGGTCCAATTTAGTTCAAGTACTTTTATTTATGCTATTCCCTAGACCTATACATTTTGATGAAAGAAACGACACTCTCTGTTCAGTGCCTTCAGAGAGCACTTTGCAGGTACCATCCGTTCAGAAAAAGCAGTCACCCAATACATGAGATTGTGACAAGGTATAATGTAATGGTAGTTATGCGAACCTCCAATAAACCAGCGCTACTTCACAGATTACTTGGAGAGAAAGTCTCTTAGCGTGCTTGAAGAAGTATGAAATGAATTTCATTTCCTTCTCATTTGCCTTGCTTCTGAAAGGTTTCATGCAAGATATGTGACCAACTATTATAGTACTAATCCATCCATGACAGAGCTCAATTTTCTCTGAGAATTTACTTCTGAATGGGCTTCCGAAATACTTGAAAGCTCAAAATTAAAGTACACTGAACAGAGCAGCCACTGAGCTGTGGACAACTGTCAGTCAAGAAAACCAGTTGGAACAAAATGTAAATTAGATTTTATTTTATCTTATTTTATTTTTTTAAAGTGATCTATAATGATGAGGTGGTAAAGTTTTATAGCCCATTTCCAAACAAGAACAATAAGGAGGGAAGTGGCAAGAGCTGTTGTTGTGAGCTTTTCTCATTACTGCAAATGAAAACGGGAGCTTGTGTTATGGAAACTCTAGAAATGATGTGCAAACACTGTGGCTTGTTGTATGCACTCTTTGTTTTGGTGGATGAGAAAGTGGAATGACAGGAGCCGGCTGCCAGTCACTAGAGACAATGTCTATAGAACAACTGACACTGTGCATGACGTTGTGGCACTTGGGCCATAGTAGTCAGGGTATCAATGATGTTAGTTATACCAAGGACAGCTGTGGTCTACGGAAATAGTAGAATTTTAAAAATTCAACACTATGTGACTCCAGGAATTTGTGAGACTAAAGACTACCTAGACAAAACAACAACAACAACAACAACAACAAAACATGGCTGACAGAATTTCTAAAGATACTAATTTGTGGAGGTAAACATTCCATAATACCGGAATCAAAAGCTCACATTTAGTGCCTGGTATGTACCTGGGTCTGCCTGATACACAGTGGAGCTACGAGAACATATAAGGCACGTTTTTTGACTTGAAAATCTAACATTCTAGTAACTGCATGAAAGGGAGGGAAAGAGGATAAAGAGCAATGCTTCTAGAAAGCTCTGAATTTATAATATAAGCAAAAAGTTAAGTATCAAGGAGTTTCTAAAAGTAGTCTACTTTTTCTTTGAGATAAGGGAGACTCAGCAGACAATGAGCTTAGGGAAATTCTAGTTGAATTAAATACTTCTAAAGTATTTTTTGTTTGCTTATTTTTGAGAAGTTTGAGTACAACATTTTTGGAAGGCATTGACAACTAAATAGCAATCAGACATTTGTCTAATAATGACTTTATATGAGATACCACTCCCAGCCTTATAAGAAAGAGATAATTCAAAAGAGTTGCATTAATAAAATAGAAAGAGAGTATACCTGTGAGACGGTTAATTTCAGGTTTCAGGTGTGGATTAAGGAACACCTAGAGACCTAGTAAAGCATACTTCTGGGTGTATGTTTTAGAGTGTTTCCAGAGGGGGATGGCATGTGAGTCAGTAGACTGAATGGGGAAGATCTGTCCTCAATGTGGGTGACATTTGGGTGGGGGACCAGATACAAAATAAATAAATAAATAAATAAATAAATAAATAAATAAATAAATAAATAAATAAATAATTTCCTGTCTCCTGGAGCTGGGAGACTCTCCTTCTCCTGCCCTTGGACATCAGAACTCCAGGCTCTCCAGATTTGGGATTTCAGGACTTTTACCAGCAGCCTTCAGAGTTCTCCAGCCTTTCACCACAGACTGAGAATTATACCATTGGCTTCTCTGGTTCTGAGGCCTTCAGAATGCTGGTACCATAGCTCTATGGTACCAGCATTCCAGGGGCTCCAACTTGCAGGTGGCTTGTCATGGACTTCTCATATAGCCTATAGCTAGGACATATAGCCTATAGCTAGAAGAATTATTTTTTTTCTATCTGGACCTCCAGAAGATTTTCATAGCTATAGCTATAGATATATGACATATGTGATATGTGATATATATGATATAATAGCTTATAGCTAGAGCCATACATATGATAATAGCTATAGATATATTTGATATGATATATGATACGATAGCTATGTTGCCATAGCTATGGCTGTATCTATTGGTTCTGTCCCTCTGCAGAGATCTGACTGATACAACCTGGTGTGTGATGATGCCAGAAAGGAGAATAAAATAAGGCATGATATAAGAAATCAGAGAAAGGACTAACAGCACACCTCATTCTGTCACTTCCCTGGATTTCCCAGGGTTTTGTTTCATATATATGTATGAATATATATGTGTGTGCGCGTGTGTGTGTGTATATATATATATATATATATATGTACAGAGAGAGAGAGAGAAAGAGAGAAATTTAGTTTCCTCAGGCTAGAAACCCAATAAAATCAAACCGATAAAGGGTACAAAGTGATTGTATAGGATTCCACAAAGCTTTAATCAGCTCCGTCTTTCAGGGTTTATGGAATAGATGAACAATTACAAAAGGTTAATGCATTTCAAAACCCTCCTTTCCCCTCCCACCTGGGAGACAGCAGAGTAAGTCAGGATGTCACAGAACCAGATGTTCTAGTCTCTCTCCATGATGACATTTACAGACATTTGAGTTAAAACTCCAATGCAATCTGAGTCCCGGAAAATAGAAAATTGGTTGACTGCTTGTTTGATTGTTGTCTTTTTTAAAAGGCCAAATTCAGTAAGTTTAAAACATCTTTCCAATTTTTAACTGCTGAAAATAAGCTTGAATTTAGTATTACATTTGAGTACAGTAATTTAAAGAAGGATACTTAAACTTGCCTTAATAATCTAAAACTTCAGAAAGGTCATTGTGGTAAAGGAATCATTTAGGCATTCATAAAAGCATAAAGTACAAAATATTGTCTGGCATGGAAAGCCTTATTTCCAAAGCTAAAATTTAAAATCTGATGTGCTTCCTCAGCAAAATGTTTGGAAAAAGAGTGAATGAGATAGGGCAAGAAGGAGAGAGTATGATGTTTCTAGCAGGTTGTAAGTCTATAAAAGAAACCACAAACTCATTGTCACATAGCTGCTGGGAAGGAATACAGTCTTGAAACTGAAGAGGGAGATTTAGTGGACGAATCTGTGGAGACAGAAGTCCCAAGTCATTATGGTCTAGTGGGATCATTTTTAGAGTTATTTTCTTCTTTAATTTTGGGGGCGACATTTTATTTTATTATTTTATTTTTTTATTATTATACTTTATGTTCTAGGGTACATGTGCATAACGTGCAGGTTTATTACATAGCTGCTGGGAAGGAATACAGTCTTGAAACTGAAGAGGGAGATTTAGTGGACGAATCTGTGGAGACAGAAGTCCCAAGTCATTATGGTCTAGTGGGATCATTTTTAGAGTTATTTTCTTCTTTAATTTTGGGGGCGACATTTTATTTTATTATTTTATTTTTTTATTATTATACTTTATGTTCTAGGGTACATGTGCATAACGTGCAGGTTTATTACATATGTATACTTGTGTCATGTTGGTGTGCTGCACCCATCAACTCATCAGCACCCATCAACTCGTCCTTTACATCAGGTACAATTCCCAATGCCATCCCTCCCCCCTCCCCATAATAGGCCCCGGTGTGTGATGTTCCCCTTCCCGAGTCCAAGTGATCTCATTGTTCAGTTCTCACCTATGAGTGAGAACATGCAGTGTTTGATTTTCTATTCTTGCGATAGTTTGCTGAGAATGATGGTTTCCAGCTTCATCCATGTCCCTACAAAGGACAAAAACTCATCCTTTTTTATGGCTGCATAGTATTCCAGGCAGTTTGACTTGGAGAAGGGAAGATGGGTGCGGAGGGGTGGGTATGATGCAGGGATTCAGCAGAAATAGCACTAAAAGAATCTTTACTTCTAAATAATATGGATTTTGAAATAATTTACAGTCTTTGCTATTGTGAATAGTGCCGCAGTGAACATATGTGTGCATGTGTCTTTATAGCAGCATGATTTATAATCCTTTGGGTATATACCCAGTAATGGGATGGCTGGGTCATATGGTACTTCTAGTTCTAGATCCTTGAGGAATCGCCATACTGTTTTCCATGATGGTTGAACTAGCTTACAATCCCACCAACAGTGTAAAAGTGTTCCTATTTCTCCACATCCTCTCCAGCACCTGTTGTTTCCTGACTTTTTAATGATGGCCATTCTAACTGGTGTGAGATGGTATCTCATTGCGGTTTTGATTTGCATTTCTTTGATGGCCAGTGATGACGAGCATTTTTTCATGTGTCTGTTGGCTGTATGCATGTCTTCTTTTGAGAAATGTCTGTTCATATCCCTTGCTGGGGGTGACATTTTAAGAGGCATTGACAACTCGAGGGCAAGAAGTATGGCAAAAGCAGATCATTGCCTTGTTTGAAACATGGTTGGAAAACCCAGGCAGTTTGACTTGGAGAAGGGAAGATGGGTGCGGAGGGGTGGGTATGATGCAGGGATTCAGCAGAAATAGCACTAAAAGACTCTTTACTTCTAAGTAATATGGATTTTGAAGTAATTTACAGAAGCAATAAGGAGAGGAGAGGTTTTGTCCATATGTATCATAAAATCAAAACTGGGAGAATCGCTGATGTTGCAATAATGTAGAGAGTAGTAGGGGGATTAAGAGGGTGGCCTTCAGTTGTTGGCTGCCTAGGTTTGATTTTCAGCTTGGCCACTTAGGTCTCTGCAATTCTGGAAACATTAATCCTCTCTTTGGGGCATACTTTCTATAAAATAGAAATGAATGTAGTAGTGCCTACCTTCAAATGTTTTTCTAAGCATATGGTCGGGAAATGGTCTGATACATGTAAAGTACTTGGAGCACTGCCTGACCTACAGAGGCTGTGTGATAGATAGGAATCCCTAGCATCAGCTCTATGTGAAAAGATGGTCTGGCCAGCAGAGCTGTTGCCAAAGAAATAAACCAGTGTGAATGCTCATAGGTCAAGGTGGCTGTAGCAACTCTACTAATTTAATTAAATATTTCTTTAGAATAAAAGTTCTTAGAGGTGCTTGAAAAATAGTTATTCTTCCAGGACTAGCCCAGTCAGACAGTACCAGGCCCCAGAGGAAAAACTAGCATAAAGCCTTCCAAAATTTATTTCTTCTCCTTACAACTTTTTATTGTGGTCCTAAGAAGCCCAAAGTGTGAATGTAGACAATGGCTTGAGTTTGTCCCTAAGCCACAAGAAGTTGCTAAATGCTTGTCTTTAGAGTTCTCTTTGTTTACAACGTGAACTAAAAAAAAAAAAAAAAAAAAAAAAAAATCCCCAATAAATCCATCTGCGTGTTTCCCTGTTCCCACCTACCTACAGGAGTGAGAAAGTGTGGGTATCATAAAAGAAGGCACAAAGGCAGAACCAAAAGACAGAGGGATCTTGGGCCATGAGTCAGCAAGGAAAGCCTCCCACCGAACATCTGCACTGGACTCTTAGAGGAACAAGAAATGAACAATCGTGTTCTGCCCCTAAGACCTGGGCTTAACATGACTTTCACATTGTCTGCCCTACCTAATAGAGTAGGATGCCAACATTATTCCTGTTTTAGAGGTAAGTACTATTCCTATTCTTATTTGGTGATGTGGATATAAGACTCAGAGGATCCCAGACATTTTTACTCCAATTCCATTCTCTGGTTGCAATGGGTGTCTTGAAAAGCTGCAACCAAATAGTAATAGCAGATAATAATTTCGAGCTACAAAGTACAAAGCACTGTTCTTAGTGCTATATATTTCATACATTGTTTATATCTTTAGATACATGCAGAAAGTAAGCACTGCAATTATTTCCATTTAACAAGTGAGAAAGTTAATACACGGAAATATAAAATAATTTACCCAAAACCACCATTTATGTAGGTGCTGGAGCCAAGATTAAAACCCACGAACCTGATTCTGACTCTAAATGTATAACCAACATGCACTCCAGCCTCCAGAAAATAGGAGATTTCACTTCAGTAATGGACTTATGCTTTATGGGGAGCTAATCAGCATGGAGAAAGGGCAGTGGTGAAAACTGTAACAGCCTGTGCTATGTGTCTCCTGACTTTGATTTTGTTTGATGTTTAGTGTTTCTATGTAGTAGTTAGGATTATGTGACGACTTTGCAAAAGATCTGCCCATTTCCAGTAAGCAAAGGGCCGTTGCAGACATGAATGCAGGGGCTTGAATGACATGCAGCATCAGTTGACTTACCTGCTATTAGTTTGTGGTCTTGGCAAAAGGTGAATTATCATCTTGTTAATCCCATTACAGTCATGATGCCTCAGCTGCAATGACTGAGAACTACTCCTCATTTATTCTCTTACAAGATAACAAAAGAGAATGGACCAAAGACAGTCTGGCATCACATCTAGTCAAAAGAGCTAATAATCGCAGTACAACTCTTCAAAAGAAAAGAAAAAAAACAAGAACAAAGTAATAAACAGATGTGTTCTGCTTGATTGTTTGACTCCTTTTTCTTGTGTCGTCCTCTGGAATTTCCCTGTAGCTAATGGCCTTTGATATTCTATGTCTACAAGATGATGGCCTCAGTGGTAGCGGCGGCTTCTTCTTTTTCTCCTTTTCCTTCTCCTTCTCCTCCTTTTTTACTTTTCCTCCTGTTTCCTCCTCCCTTCCCTATTCTCTTTCCACTTCCTTTCTTTTCTCCTTCTCCCCTTCCTCTTTCATCTCCTCTTATTATTATTATACTTTTTTCTTGATATAAAACAGCACTGTATTAGATGCCAAATCTTTAGAAATTAGAAGTTCTGACCACATGCAGTGGCTCCCGCCTGTAGTCCTAGCACATTGGGAGGCCGAGGCAGACAGATCACCTGAAGTTAGGAGTTCGAGACCAGACTAACCAACATGCCAAAACCCTGCCTCTACTAAAAATACAAAAATTAGCCAGGCGTGGTGGCGTGCACCTGTAATTCCAGCTACTGGGGAGGGTGAGACAGGAGAATTGCTTGAACCTGGGAGGTGGAGATTGCAGTGAGCCGAGATCACACCAGGCACTCCAGCCTGGGCAACAGAGTGAGATCTGTCTCAAAAAGAAAAAAAAAAAAAAAGAAGTTCTGTGTTCTAAAACAAGTATTGCTACCACCTGCACTACTGAGAAAGTCCCTTAAATTACCTGAACCTCAGTTTCATCAGTTGTAATTAAATAACTGTGAATTAACTCAATCTAGTTCACTCTATCAAAAGTATCATAAATAATAACTATAATTTTAAAAGATATTGAATTTACATACACTTAGTTTTAGTGAAAAAATATTAGCTGTTACCATTATTGTCATTTCAAGCTAATCACTGTATTAGAACACACTGTCATCCTTTAAAAGTGCCCAATAGCCCATCTGAAATGGTCATTTCCTGTCTATCTATCCATCCATCTACCATCTGTCAAATACATATATTTTTTTAATTTTAAGAATCAGGCAGCCTCCTGAGCCAGAGTTGGCTAAAAGAGACTCCCTCCAATTCTTATAATTTAACTTTTCTCATTCTTTTTTGATCTTATTATTAAATTTTCACAGATTGAAGAACAGAGACATCTTACTTATCTCCAATCTCACAATACACATTTGTACTAACCATTTGGTACTGTGTGATACACATAAGATTCTGTTTCGATTCTGAATTGCCACAAAAATTTGATATGTATTTAAATTGGGGAATATTAAATTTTATTTAAATGTGGTTGATATTAGCTTCTTCAGAGCAGGTATACCTTTTTATATCACAATAGTATCATGCACAGGGCTTCTTACATAGTATCTCTCCAAAAATGTCTAGTTATTAATGTTGGCCAAATTACCCAGTGTTGACAATTCCATACCCCAGCAAATGTTGCAGTTGGTTGATGTTTATGACGTTAATCAGAAGTCTTCTCTATTTCTGCAAGAAGGCTATTTTGAGAGAGAAAGAAGTGAACTCAATGATAAGCCTACTGATGCTTATTATAATTTTCACTGTTTATGTAGAACTTCCTGGAACTCATGAGTATTTCCAGAGATGTCCAGTTATGTTATACTTTTTGATGAAGATGACTGAGGGCTGAGGAAATGAGGCTTTCCAAGAGTTTCTGGCAATGAGATTTACCCTCAATCTGCTGGCACCCACCTGATTATAGCTTGGCCATGTCTTTCCTTCTCATTTATCCCCTGTGATTATAACAGGGTAAAACAACAAAGAATTCTGTACTGTCAGCCACAGGAAGTAAAAATGGAGCATAAATATTTTTCATCTGCCAAGTAAGTATTTTTATTCCATGGGCATAGTGTTTTTGTATTTAAAATGACAGATCCTGTCACAAAGGGTCTTAATATTATATTGAAAAGATATCTGTATTACAGCAGAGGTTAAAAAACTCATTTATTTATAAGACTCTCAGGTCCTGGAGAGGTCTTCTGCCTCTTTCTCCCTGCAGACAGTTAATATCATTGAAAATAAAAAGCTATTATATTATATGACAAGGCACAGTGGTATTAAAAACAAACACAGGCTGGCTGGTGCCAGAAATGTGCTCCAATGCTGGTAAACTGTTGGCTCTAATTGGAGAAAAAGTAGATGTGGGGATTTTTGTTTTGTTTTGTTTATTTCTGCTTTTTTTTTTTTCCCTCCCAGCTATTTTTGTATTTTTCCATGCAGATCTGGTTCATTAAAAAGATACACAAATAAGTTACATAACTTAAAGCAGGATTTATTCCATGGAGTTTCCAGGTTAAGAAAAAATTAAAACCACTAAAGAGTAGATAAAGGATGAGAACCGACCATGCAGCCAGCTGGCAGGATGGCATGTCTTTAAAATGCCACAGAAAAGCTCACAATTTTAGAAAGGCAAGGTGCAATAAACCAGAAGTGCTGACTAAAATAAAAAGGGAGGGCTACTCACTCCTCTGCAGCCATTGTGGTCTTTTATTACCTTTATCCCTGAAGCTTTGGAGCTTAACTGAAAAAGTAAGAGGGCCCGTGGACTGACACACTGTACTTCCTAAATACAAGGTCCATCATGTGATATAGAAGCATTTTCACCTCACGTCAGACACATACTAGGGGTTCCTCCATAGGGTTCCACAGATGTTATGACTGAGCAACTGGCTCACCAAATGAAGCCAATGGCAGCTGGTCTTGTTGAAGTAAAGACCATGGAGCAAACGGGCCTCAGGAACTGAGTGGGGCTAGGACCCACTGCCATAGACTATAGGTTATTGTATCAGTCACCTGAAAGCACGTTAGTAAACCTGTCCAGAAGAAAAAGAATGCAGAGCCAAAGTGCAATTCAGTGAAAAAATAGCCTCACTATTCTACCCAAGAATACAGCTAATAGGAGAAAAGGGTATGTTTGATCCCTTATGAAAAATTACATTTAACTTTTCTTCTCTAAGCCAAGGTTCATAACAGGTGAAGAAGAAACTGCTGGAGTGTGGTGATAATTTCATTTTTTAATTTGTCTTCTCTGCTCTAGGCATTCTTCAACTCAAAGCAATGTTTTCAGCTTTGTTCATTCTTTTTTTTTATGTTTGAAGGAAAACCAACTTTGATCAAGGATTTTTATCAGTCAAGACCACGGACCAACTTGGATCAGTTCATTCAGCAAGGATTTACCTAATACTGCTGAAGACAGGGTGTTGCACAAAGACGATGAGGAATCCACAGCCCCTATCCTTAAAGAACCCACTATCGAGGAGGGAGAATAGGATTATGCGTAATAGAGTCTCAAACGCAGTGCCATTGAAGGATACACAGAATCAGAAAAGTGTGAGACATGGAGAGACACACAATTTTACTTAAAATATAATTATGTTTGTGTTTGATAATTATCTTAAAAGTTCCAGGAATATCTAGTCTTTTGAATGCCAACCTAGTTATCAATGCAGTTGTTCCTTGATATCTGGGAAGTTTGGTTTCAGGAGCCCCTGCAGATATCAAAATCTGCGAATGCTCATGTCCCTTATATAAAATGTCATAGTATTTGTATATAACCTACACGCATCCTCCCATACACATTAAATCAGCTCTAGATGACTTCTCATACCTAATAGAATGTAAATGCTGTGTAAATAGTTGTTCTACTGTATTGTTTAGGGAATAATGAAAAAGAAAAAAGCCAGTATGTAGTCGGTACAGACACTACCATCCATTTTTTTTTGGCGAATATTTTTGAGGCAAAGTTGATTTAATCTGTGAATGCAGAACTTACACATACAGAAGACAGACTGTATATACTAATGTAAGCACAAGCATTTTTTTTTTAATTCTAAGGATAAATTGATATGTAAATGAGCTTTGTTTATTTAGAAAATCTGGGCATGAGAGACAATGCTTATTAATCTAATCAGTGTAAAATTTATTCTATAAACATTTCCTCAAAGTGCAGTGTTAAAAAATCCGTCACAGAAAAGGTGCAAAATGTTTATTTTCAGAGATCTGAAATGATGATACTTGGCCAGAGCTTACACCATTCACAGTTAACTAGCAGATATTATGGAGAAGGGAGATAGAACTAACACAGGATTTGTGTGTTTGACTGTGATAAAACTGTTTCTAAAAACTTTCCTTCATTAGTCTTCTTGACCATAAAGAGAGATTTCTTGAGGTCATACGTGTGTGCTTACATATCACTTAGAATCTGAATAACTGATAAGTAATAAGTGATACAGAAGGCTTCTTCCACAATTTCATGTGCTTTTTTTTTTTTTTTTGGTATTTTCTTCTCTCAATATGACTGCCGATAATACAACCTTCAAAGAAAACTAGGTCTCTTTTTCCTTTATAGTTAAATACTACTGCCAATGTTATTTTTGACATATTTGAGAATGGCTGGACATTGACATTGGACTGTGAACATGTGGCTGAGATGAGTTTCTAACTGGGGGCCTCACTAGCAAGAATTCTAGTTTCCTGTTCAGTTTGCATGAACCTCTTCCTGAAGTAAACTTCCATAATGTTTCTGATATGATATGAACTACATATTTTGCTGCTTTTAAAATTTTGTCTCTAGTGGTTTATAACTTTTTTATGTGGAAACCCTACATGGTCAACCTACAAAGGAGAGCCAAAGATTTCTTTCTTCATATCTCTGTGTGTCTCTTTTGGGAATAAGCCCAAAAGAGGTGCTACGTGTGTCATTGGAAATAAATAATCGGCCTTATGGAAAGAAGATAGCTGAAAGGTAGTATGTGCATGGCATGAAGTTATCAGGATGTGGTTTTACTCACAATGGGCTTGACTTTTCAATGCACCCCAACAAGCATTAATGGAGTGCCTATGATGTAGAAGGCACTGTGTCATGAATTGTGTCAGGGGTAGGATACAAGCACAAAGAAAATTACGTCTCTTACCAACCAGGATTTTCCATTTAATTGGGAAAAAGCCATAAATTAAAACAGCACAACTATCTCCAAACGCCCTCACATGCAAAGAGAACTATCATTATTTAACACCCAAAGCCATAAAATATTATGGTTGGAGGCAAAGGGAGATAAAAATCCCAAAGGGGATAGTTTTAGCGAGACATTCAAAAACTACTAGACAAAGACACTTTCTACAAAGTAAAAGTCAACATATCGTGAAAAGGGGGAGGGGAGAATATAGGCAACAATTGGCATGATTAGCTCAAATGGTGCTAGAAATCTGTATGTTTGACATATTCTAAAATTTTATTAGTTTTTATTTCACTGTTTGTTAACCTATAAGCAATGTCACCCATGACTGACTTGGCTGTAGAAATATTCTGTGTTTTGACTAATTGCTTTGTCAGGTTTGTTTCCTGGGGATACAGACTTCTGTTTTTAATAGTCTATATTTAAGCTATCCCAGAGATGGTATATTGTGTCAAAACAACCTAATAGAATGGTTCACTTTTTTCCAAGAGGCACTCCCCCCAGACTTAGGTATTCTTTCTGGCCACATCTACATATATACAAATGTTTTTAACATTTAGAATATGCTAATATAGTAAGCAACAGTTCAATAAAGCAAATGGTCAGAGATCAATCTGATGCAGAGTTCAGATGCTTGGATAACAGAGCTGGCAGTTTCATGGTCTTTCTCTCTCTATTTTAAGTTCCTTTAGAGACCAAATGAGATAAATTGCTATCTGGCCCACTGCTTGGGGATAAACATTAAATGGTTTATCTGGGCAACCCAATCACCTCCAGCCAGAGCAGAGAATTGGCCTAAATAATGAAGGTGTGTGTCATTCATCTCTTTGTCTGGCTCCTGGTAACCTTGACAGGAATGAGTGGAGACATGCTGATTTGTATACACTCAATAATTCAAGGTGTTTGCTTATCTTTCCTTGTCAGATGCTGCTCATTCCAAGTCTATGTTACCATCTAATTAGCCTTTTTTTTTTTTTTTACTTTGCTTTTTCACATAGGCTTTCTTTTTTATTTCATGAATTTAATTTGCAACCTGTCTTGCTGTCATCAAATGTCACACTTATTTCATTTGTTAATATGTTTATTCGTTTTTTATTCATATTCTTGATATAGCTTCCCCCCTTTTTGATTCACCCTCAATGTAATAATCAGTTTGATTTTGTTTTCTAAAATATAAATGAAACATCATACTAAAAACATCATTCCTCAGCTTCACTTACCAAAATCACGTGACACATATTTTTGCCTCTGAATTCTTTCTCTGGCTTATTTTCATCAGTTTTTCTGGCATTTAGTGCTCTTTATAGAATCCTAAGTGCTTGTTTTTTCACTGTTTGAGGTCTGCTACCAGTTTTTGTATGTGAAAATACTAAAGCTGCTTATCAATATTCCTAGCTCTTCTCTTTCTGTGCCATCAAAGGGTTGGTCCCTTCCTAAATCTTTGGGCTTGGCATCACCCTCTGATTCTCCTTAACCAATGAACTGTAAGCAGAGATGGTGGAAATATTTTATCACGTGTATAACACTCTCCTGCATGATACCCTTCTCTGCCTCTATGCCATGAATGCAATGTAAAACTGAGCTACTATGTGGAGGATAACTGTCCTACAGACAGCAGGATTTGCAGGAAACCTTGGGTGAGTGAAAAATAAGCCTTTGCTATTGTAAGCCATTGAAATTTGTATGTTGTTCCTTTTTTTGGGGGGACAGGGTCTCATTCTTTCGCCCAGGCTAGAGTGCTATGGCATGATCTTGGCTCACTGCAACCTCTATCTCCTGGGTTCAAGCAGTTCTCCCATCTCGGCCTTCTGAGTAGCTGGGACTACAGGCGTGCACCACCACACCTGGCTAATTTTTATATTTCTAGTAGAGATGGGATTCCGCCATGTTGCCCAGGCTGGTCTCAAACTCCTGACCTCAGGTGATCCACCTGCCTCAGCCTCCCAAAGTGCTGTGATTACAGGTGTGAGCCACTGCCCCAGGCCGTGTGTTGTTTCTTATCTCAGCATAGCCTAGCATAGGTTAGCCTAGCATAACCTAATTAATATTCTATATTTGTAAATATTCTGTAAAAGTATTTATTCAGTGGTAATCCATCTGTCATAAAAATTATGTGCCCAACATTGTGCAACACCACAGGAAAGTATAAGACAAACTCTGCCATCCATGAGGCTTTAACATCCCCAGGAAGACAAAGCTAACAGGCACAAAAGAATTATAGGGTAAGTCAGATGAGTGCATGACTAAAGAATTAACTTTGGGGTATGGTTTCTAAGTACTACAGGAGCATGCAGAAGGTAAAAATTCCAAGTGGGATAAAATGGACCAGCAGAGAGTAGGAAAGAAGGCATTCCAAGAGACGGAAAAGGGAACGCTTAAACAAATAAGAAAATAGGCAAGATAACGTGGTGGGGGAGAAGAATTATCAGCGAGAACAGGTGAAAAAGAGACTCTACTGAACACTAAAGGCTTTTAGCCTGATCATCATTGTTCTCTATTTCTTTCATGTAGACAACTTTTTTCCTCAAGTAAGCTGTGAATAGTTACAGATCAAGAAATAGGCTTTCTTCATTTCATCACTATCAGTACTCCTTCTGTTTCCAAAATGGTTCTGAATCTATAGGGCCAGTCATTCTGAAATCTGAACTCAAAAGAGCCCAGAGATCTTACAAGTATTGAAAGGGCAGATCTAAGCCCTATATACAAAAAGTTTATCAGACCTGCCTTCTGCCTCCTAGGAACTTAAAGTCTAAGCAGAAAACCGTGCACACAAATGTCATTCCAACCATGAAAAGTCATATACCAAATGTGAATTGTGTTTTTGGATCCTCACTAGTAAGTAACCAAGCCCACCACCCAACTTTCCAGGGAGGCATTCCACCTTCCACCCTGCCTGCTGAGTGCTGCTGCCTTCCCAGCTATGCCTTCTGAGAGCTTAGGAGCTGATATAACACCTCCTTAGTTTGGATTCTTCACTTTTGAAATCTAAGACTATTTTCTCTACAACCTGGTGACCTTTTTGACATCAGCAACATTAAAACACAGAAAACAATTAACTAAAAATCTACCATAGTTATAACATTGGCAGTCTTAGATGACTTTGCAAATTTCTTACTTTACTTTAAAACTTGCCTTCAGAACTATAGAAAATGTGCTTTCATTTTCATGTTGTATAGCATTAAAATTGTATACACAATTGTTAAGACCAGTTCATTCAGCCCTTACAAAAATGAAAAATCAGGGAAATTTCAGCACATAGACAGGCCTCATAACTGGTCACTGAGAGTAGCAGGTGTTATGTCTTCTAGTCCCTTCCATGTATATTTTTTAAGAATCATAACCAGGCTGGGCACGGTGCCTCATGACTGTAATCACAGCACTGTGGGAGGCTGAGGCGGGTCGATCACCTGAGATCAGGTATTTGAGAGCAGCCTGGCCAACATGGCAAAACCCCTCTTCTACTAAAAATACAAAAATCAACCAGGCATCGTGATATATGCCTGTAATCCCAGCTACTCAAGAGGCTGAGGCAGGAGAATCACTTGCACCTGGGAGGCGTAGGTTGCAGTGAGCCGAGATCCCACCACTGCACTCCAGAGCCTGGGTGACAGAGTCGGACTCCATCTCAAAAAAAAAAAAAAAAAGAACATAACCAGATTCCATTCAAGGTATACAGCGTTTGTTCCCTTCTCATTCATCCCGCTCTTATTTTATATATTCCACATCTATTTTAGAATAATTAACAATTTTGGAGAAAATTTGCTTTCTCTTTCAGAAACAGTCTCATTATAGTCTTTAAAACAAATGCTGGAATGTGATTGGGGGCTGTAAGTGGCACCTAAGTTCCCATTCTTCCTTAAGTACATCTCTCCTAAGGGCCACCATGATTTAATCTGATGGTCCCACTGAGTGGAAATGATCGACTCCTCACAGTCTTTTGTCTATTTCTCACTTTAATTATTCCTCACCTCCACATACACACCTCCTGTGCATGTGTTTAAACTCATATATACTAGAAAGAAAATAAGCCATCTTTGATCTCTATTAAGGCTGTCTTTAATTGGAGTAATGTTTTTGCCAGTTCAGAATTTAGGGCCTCAAAATTCACTGGAAGGCCTTTGTTTTGCAAGATGCTTTTGACCAGCTGGACACAGGCTCACCAATTGATCCAAACCAATGACCCAAGTCCCCAGTGCTCCATCTATTAGACCTGCATAATCATCCAGCTTAGCTGTGCATTGTCCATTTTAATTAAGGGTGTGCTACACCCATTAGAGAAAGTTTATGAGCCAGAGACTGAACTTATTTGTGCATGTTCCAATCCCACAAGTGGAGCTTTAGCACCTCCAAAAGAGTAAGAATAATAATAAAAATAACAATAATAATAATGAAGGCTGTGTCTCCTTGAACACCAACCTCCTGCTAAGTGCCCTTTCTCTGTTTGAATTTCTTGCTAATTCAATGCCATTAAAATAGAATCTCTTAAAGACTCTGTTCTGTCAAACACAAAAAAGAGAGATATATAGAGTGTGGGAATTAATTATCACTGCTCTATATCTCCAAATGTGAGTTTTTCTGAGTAATAATTGCCCAAGTTTGTCTTCAAAAGGCATTTTAATAGTGCTAATACGAGTAAATATTGCTCATTTTGATACTGATGTGCCGTTTTAATGGTTCCCATGGTTTCTAAAAGTCATTTCTTATCGTTTTACTGTAGAAAGAATCTTACTTTAATTATGTCATAATTGTTTGGAAGCCATAGAATCTTAATTAATGCCAATGGCTTCAAGGCACAAACCAAATGTAGAGTTTATATTCGTGTTTGTTTCTTCATCTCTTTCTCCCCGAGAAGACGCTTCCCATGAGCTCTTTCAAACTACCTTCATAGATGTTTTTAAAAGATTCTGGTGATGTCATTCCTTTATTTTTCTAAGTCAGATTTTCTCAGCATCACTTCAGAATTTAAAGGTTAATATGAAATCAACATTCACTCTTCACAGGGAAACCTTTATCTCCAGAAAACAGTTGTTCACTCTCCTGGTAAAAACAGAAACCTCTGATTGCTCCTTAGAATGAATGGGATGAACTCCAAATGTCTTCCCTCAGAATCCCAGAACTGCCGCCAGCCAGCCGGGCTTCTCCTCCTGGAAAACCACCTCCAGCAGAGACACCCCCAATTTGTTCTACTGATTCTTTCCTACCAACATGGCTGCGCACTTTCCTCCTTCTACCAGAGTCCTAGCATGGCCCGTTCCCAGTCCCAGAACCTCTCTTGTCACATCATCCCATGCAAGTACAGAGAACTATACTCCATTCCCTTGGCCACAGAAGTCAGAGATTGACTTCATTTACATTCATGGCTCTTTTATCTCTTAAAATAACTTTACAGAAAAGACCACGTCCTAAGAGCCTTGGGTTTTTTTCATGGTATTTTGCATAAGGCCTTGCTTGAAGCAGATATTCCTGAAATATTGATTTAGTGATTGCCTATGGACTTTCTCCTAAGGATCTAGGAAGGTTTCAAAGCTATACCTAGAAAATAAATATATCCTTGTTTTGTACTAAAGAATCCGCATAGGAGTTCATTCTTCTAGAAGCAGAGAGCAAGAAGTGACTTTGAGAGAGTATATTTTATTACATTTAATAGAAAAAGGAAGGCTATGCCCAGAAAATTTAATTATATTTTTTAGGGTCTCACAACTAGTGGGTAGTAGAGCTGTAACTAGGTCACAGGTTTCCTGACTCAAAGTGCTAAAGTTTCCCCCTATAATTTACACAAGTGTCGGCTGGGTGCAGTGGCTCAATCCTGTAATCCCAGTACTTTGGGAGGCCGAGACGGGCGGATCACGAGGTCAGGAGATCTAGATCATCCTGGCTAACACGGTGAAACCCCGTCTCTACTAAAACAAAAAAAAAATACAGAAAACTAGCCGGGTGCGGTGGCGGGCGCCTGTAGTCCCAGCTACTCGGGAGGCTGAGGCAGGAGAATGACGTAAACCCGGGAGGCGGAGCTTGCAGTGAGCTGAGATCTGGCCACTGCACTCCAGCCTGGGCGACAGAGCAAGACACTCCGTCTCAAAAAAAAAAAAAAAAAAATTTACACAAGTGTCACATCAATCCTTTTCATTTAGTTATTCCAGCAATCCATCTGATTGTTTTAGTCAGCTCCCCATTATGCATGCTAGCTGGTAAGCACCAGATAGCTATATGGAAACCATTGCTAATCTAACATCCCATTTTCTCTTTAGTTTCAATCTTCTACACAAACTGAGATTCAAATCACACCAGTTCATTTATCCGAATTGATTTGCAAAAGACTTTAGGTTTTGACTGAAATGGAGAGGGTATTTGTGCATGAGTCCCTGGGGAGTAAGGTAGGGGAAGGAGTAAAAGGGCAGAAAAGAAGAGAAAGCAGAGACAGCAGCCTGATCTCTGCCCTTAGTTCAGTTACATGACCTGATGCCCAAGTGTAGTTAGTAAAGTTACTGATTTCAAACGAGGAAACAGCAGTCCTATAGAGGTCAAGATGAGAAATGTTGATGAAGTGTGGTAGAGAGGGGTGATAGCCTCATTCTCTTGGAAAACAGCCTAGATGGAAAACTATATAGTTGAGTGGCTTTGGAAATGGCAGGAGATCCTACCACCCCAGATGTGGCACAGTCTTGGTTGGTCATGGGAGTGACAGCAAGGCTAAGGCCCCCTCAAATGTTCTTCAGACAGAAGACGTGAGTCAGTGAAGTAGAATAAGAGAGACAGGAAGAACATGGCAGATGACATACAGTGCAGCCACAGACTGAGAAGATCAGACCATGGACATATCCTGGTGAGAACACAGATGTAACTCAGGAGACATCTTCAGGGGATTGGAGTTGGGGGTATTTCTGGTATACCTTTTCTGATGACTTCTGTCTATCCACAGATTTGAAATTAGTATTACACATTATAATTAATGTCCCAAAAGGGACTGAAGGGTCCTACCAGACTCCAGATGCAAAGCTGCAGAAGTGCTCAGGGTTTTCTCTTTAGTGCACCCAATTTACCCCGGTCTTCACTGTAGCTGAGTTAACCATTGCCTCCATATGCCTCCAGAAGATATGTCAGCCTGACCCTCTGCAGATGGGCAGCAATGCCCGAACAATGAAGAATCCTGACGTTCTAAAGAGTTCTTTTATCTTCACGCCACCAGCTTCAACCACGGTATTGCCATCCTGGAATAAACCTTTCTTTTAAAATGAATTAAAGATTTGGAAAATAAAAAGACCGCAATCATATTATAGCATGATATAGCAAAAATAAAGCAATTTGCTATATCATGATGTAGCAAAATTGCTATAATCAACATAAGTAATGGCCTAGGATCGCTGCTGAAAATTGCTGGTACACAGGATAGCTTTTCAAACAAAGTAGCATCTGAATCAACTTTGGAAAGCAGGTATATGGGAATCATTATGAGCGCATTGCTGGACTGTTATCTTTCCTCATGTTTACCATCCATTATCTGCCTTTGTTCTGGTTCATGCTAGTCTTTTTATAATTCTTTTTTAAAAATACAAAATCAATACAACTTTAATTACAAAAAGCCCGTGGTGCCTCTTGAAAAACAGGACCAACAAAAAAGGACATTTTGAAAAGGGGCTAGTGATCTAAGAAGCGTGACCTCAGGCCATCCTATGCCAAAGGGGGGATGTTGTTGATCTGTTGGTCCCATTATAATGATTTACACATCCATATCTGGCACCTTTTGTTCTCCAGCAGGCTTTGTGTATGGTAAATGGAGAATTGCATACCAACCAGGGGTTTGACATTTGCAATGCTTTGTAGCATAAGATAGAGTCACATCTGGGCAAACATTGTCCCTGGTGGTTAGCGGCTCATATCATCTGTGAGTAGTCTGGCTGCCAAAATGATGAGCACTCATTAGAAATGTCCCATTTACTCCCAGAGCCAAATAAAAGCACAAACTAATCTGAAACGAACATTCACAGAGTATGTATATGCGAGAGTTCAATTTGTGCTCTGGCTTATTCCAGAGGCATCCTGCAGCTTGTTTTTCCTTTGAATATTGTCTATATCAATGGCCTGAATCAATGTGAGCATAACAATGTAGAAAATCTAATTTTTGATCCTGTGCCTTAGCCTGAGCTTAAGGCCATTATACAAAACAGCTAGATGAAACTCTTTGGCTGATACTTAATGTGGAGATGCTGTTAAAAACTTTGCCAGTCTCTACTAAAAATACAAAAATTAGCCAGGTGTGGTGGAGCATGCCTGTAATCCCAGCTACTTGGGAGGCTGACGCAGGAGAATCACTTGAACCCGGAAGGCAGAGGTTGCAGTGAGCCGAGATCAGGTCACTGCACTCCAACCTGGGAAACAGACCAAGGCTTCGTTTCAAAAAACAAAAACAAAAACAAACAAACAAAAAAACTTTATTCACTACCTGACACAGCATCAGGTTTATAAAGACCCCTAGAAACATTATTTCTGAAAATGAGAAACAAGTAGGCTGTCCCTGAGCAACTGGGCATTATTGTTTATTTGTTTATCTGTGTTATATCTATTGTAAACCAAGTGCCTGACCAAGAATTCATATTTGAGTCTGCTGTTAGAAAGATGACGCATAATAACCTATCTAGAGCATTGCAGAGAACCTCACAGCAAACACTTGTATGTATCAATCTCACCCTTGAATTCATCTTATTTTCTACCATGACTTTCTGTCCTCCTAATTTTTCATTATGTATGCATTTATTTTTCAGAATTGTGAGCAATTTTTTAGTCACTTTAAATCTTTTTTTAGAACAAGGTAGATATAAATACCTAAAACAAAGTAAAGTAAAATGAAATGAGATGAAACTGGTTTCTGACCTCAAGGTGCCCACAAATTACTTGCAGAGACTGTGTAAATTTAGAGAAAGATAAAGATATAAGGAGGGCTGTACCATGTGCCAATATATTTTAGACATTTAAAGCAGTAGTACCTGAGAGGATGGGAGATTAACCTGGGTTGTAGAACTCAGGTAAAATTGATAGTTGGAATGGAATTCTCTTCTAAATACTTAATCTCTAGTCAGTTTTATGGTACTAAGTGGGACATAAACATCTAGGCATGAAACTACATATGATATAAATAAGTAAGGGAATATGTGCTTAGCTAGGCAGATTAGAGAAGTTAAAGGTCTTAAAAATCAAAAATTTCAGCCAGGTGCAGTGGCTCAGGCCTGTAATCCCAGTACTTTGGGAGGCCAAGGTGGGCAGATCACTTGAGGTCAGGAGTTCAAGACCAGCCTGGTTAACATGGTGAAATCCCGTCTCTACTAAAAACACAAAAATTAGCTGGGCGTGGTGGTGCATGCCTGTAGTCCCAACTACTCCAGAGGTTGAGGTAGGAGAATTCCTTGAACCTGGGAGGTGGAGGTTACAGTGAGCTGAGATTGCACCACTGCACTCCAGTTTGGGCTACAGAGCAAGACTCTGTTTCAAAAAAAAAAAAAAAATTCAAACTTTATTTTGTCATTTTCATGGTATTATGGTTTGAATGCTTCTTCCCCTCCAAAATAATGTTGAAAGTTAATTCTGAATGCAACAGTATTGGAAAGTGTCGCCTTTGGAAAGTGATGAGTCATGAGAGCTCTTTCCTTATGAATGGGATTAGATGCCATTCTAAAAGGGATTGCCAGAGGTAGTTTGTCTTTTTTTATCCTGCTTTCTGTATTTCTCCCCTTTAGAGGACAAAATGTTCAAGGTGCCATCTTGGAAACAGAGACCAAACCCTCACTAGACAACCAAATGCACTGGCAACTTGATTTTGGACTTCCCAGCCTATAGAGCTATGTGAAATAAATTTATGTTCTTTGTAAATTACCCAATCTGTGGTATTTTGTCATGGCAACACAAAGCAGACTAAGACATATGGTCTTCAATTAGATCTTCTTTGGCTTATTTTAGACACAATTTTGCGCACTTGTTTTTGTTTTCTCAGTTCACAATAGATTAGAAGCAATAAAAACTCTGACAATACGAAATGACAACCAAATCAGAGTAGAGAAGAAAAAGGGTAAAAATACAGACAGAACTCCTGAGTATGGATAACAAGCTAAAGCTCTCCCTGTGAGCTCTTCCTGTGACAATTCAACCCAGAAAGCAGCAATACTCTCAAGTGTCAATACACAATCTTGCAATAAATGGGTTTACATGCTATTAAATCTATTTGGGTTAAGAAATAGGCCATATGCACTATATTGAAGAACATAGATAAAATAGTTAGTAAATCGCTCTAAGCAAATGAACAATACCCCTTATTCTGATTCCATAAGTACTTCTGCAAAACAATGTTCAAGCATCACCAATATGGAGATGCCATCCTTAATGTTATTATCATTATTGCAAAAATTTTTCCAGTGCCACTGTTCCACAGTTGTACCCCCAGTGTCCCATGGCAACATCATTAAAATGGTACTTTTGGCTTCTGACTTTTCCAATTTTATAATCCTACATTCATTGTCTCAATTCTCAGTCGATGGGCACCAAACAAGAACTAGGATTTAAGACATCAACTCACCTCATTCTTCCAGTACTGATTCATTATTTTTGAATCAAGCCTTCTTTTCTATGAAAAGTTTATTTTATTTATACTGTTAGTCTCTAGTTGTCCACACTGAGTACGTTTCTACAGATAAACAAAGTCATAAGAATTGGCTATTGGATTTAATAACTTAGTGGTGGCCTTGACACTGAACCAGGAGGGATGACTATTGGTTCAGAAGAGCATGAAAGGGTATGTGCATAAAAGATACAAACACATAAATATAGACAATGTTTTGAAATGTTTTGCCACAAAGGGAGAAGAGAAATGAGACAGTAGCTGGAGTGTAATGTGGGTTAATGGAAGATTGCTTCTTGTTCCTGTTGTTTGTTTGTTTCCTTTTAAGATTATAACATGTCTTGAGACTGATGGAGATGACCCAGTAGCAAGAAGTAAATTGGCAGTATAGGAGTGAAGCCTTTGAATAAGAAAAAAATGATCAAATGACAAGGGGGAGAGTAAAAGACAAAGCTATAGAAACATGTGGGCAAGGACAAACTGGGTTAAACGTCTACACATAAAAGTGGCATCCTGTGCAAAGTTCTCCTCTCGTCTTTACAGTGCTCTCACCTACATGGGAGACTCGAGTGATCACAAAACAGGAGTAGGGATGATAATCAGACCCTACACATCTTGGGATTCCAGTTGACACAACTTTATCAGCTTAATTTTATTAGTACCAAAGTCTATTTTCAAAGTCTATTTCTGAAAAAGAGAGAGAGAAAAAAAGAGTTTGAAGAAATAGAGCAAGTGGGAATGTTAGAATGAGAAGGCAAAGGAGATTAATGGGCTCGTTTTCTCCTGTTTTGTAAATACAGTTTGAAATCCTACCAAAACAACTCTGAATGAAAATAAACCAGATCACTGGAAACTCACACTGGCAATTCAGTTGTCAGTTCAAGAAGAGTCCTCTGGCATTAACAATAAAAGTCCCAGCACTGACACACAGAAAGAAATAAAGAGAGAAAAAAGAGAGAAAAGGGAGAGAAGAGACGAGAATAAGACAGGAAGAAAAACATAGGAAGGGAAACTAGACAGAAAGAAATAGGGAGAGAGAAGAGCAAGTATAAATAGTCAAGAGGGAAAATAAAGAGGTTTTCAGCTGTAAATTGTTATTAATTCCTTTGTCCACACAAATGCCAATCATAGTAGTAGTATGTTCTTAGATTAAAATCCGGTAACAGCACAGCCTCACTAGATAGTGCAGTGCTTTGGTCTGGTGTCCTGCTCCCCAGATATAATCCCTACACAAAATAAGGGCAAATGAAAAATGCTGGTAATTTTTAATGGAGGTTGCCTTGGAGTTGGCTCAGAGACAATGGCCTGTGGTTGCATTTGATTATAACTCATCTCCATGGGGGCAGAAATAGCTGTTGTAAATGTCTGAGAAATTATGAGCTTCTTTAGCAAGACAAACTCTGTGATTATAATGACACTTGGCATTTGCACATTTTATAGCCTTTCTCATCTGAAAATCATGGAGCTGTGTTTATATTATAACCAGATTCTTGTGTGTTGCTTTAGGGTATATACCAGTGAGTTCAGTGAGTGTTCCTTTTCCTTCTTCTTTTTCTCTCTCTCTTTTTTTTTTTTATGTGGGGGGAGGGCAGGAAGTGATTTGGAATATTGCCATCAGGATTGAGAAAGGCAGCCTTTCAGAATTTGATGAAATGTGTGAGATCAAAACGCACAAGGCAGCCCTAAGTAACAGGGTAGGTAGTGGCTATGTGTTAATTCTCCAGGAGAACACAGACTATCATTTGAAAGTCAGCCTAAATGTAAAGCAAGAGTCCAAAACTTTTCCCATTCTCTGAAAATAGAGCCATCTCCACTTCTTAGCAATATTCAATATGGCATGACTTTAAAAACAGGAAGAGGTTCCCTATTTGGAAAATATCCTCTCCCTAACTGCTAGAGATTCACACTTTGGCCACTAAGTCAAGATAAAGTCCCTAAAGGCCCTATTCATGTGTGTTGGTAATTTAAACTATCACCATCCATTAAGACAGCATGACTTAGTCTACCGAATTAGCTCTAACCACTTTATAAGAAACTGAGAAGATAGAGGGCATGGAACAGATTTTAAATTTCTTTTTTTTGTATGGTGCTAGGGAGAGAAATGCCCAAAACATGTCTGGGTGAGTGTGGAAGCCAAAAAAAACTATGCAGGATCTCAACACCAGAGGAAGAGGTGATGCAAACAGAAAGTAGAAGGATGCTATAAACCGTGCTACTAAGTCAGGTGACACTCACGTTGTATTGAATAGTTTGATTGCATTTCTCTGTACGTTTTCTACTGAGAATAAAACAAAGAGAAAAATTCAGCACTGTGTGTGGCATAAAGCAGCATTGGAAATATCAGGGTCTCCTTTTATCCAGACCTTTGGCTCCCCCTACTCCCCAACATTGACTGAATTTTGGTGACTTTTACCAGTTGTTGTCAGAACCCTTCCAGCTCTTTGGTCTCTATGCCTGTGTCGGTTTCTGATCCCAGAACCTAGGGCTGCCAGATAACTTACAGAACACCAAACTAAATTTCAATTTCAGATAAATGAAGCACATATATATATATATATGCATATGCATATGTGTGTAGATATATGTACATATGTGTGTATGTGTGGTATACATGTGCTTCATGTAATATTTGCAACATACTTATATGAAAATTATTTGCTTTTTATATGAAACCCATATGTAAGTGATGGCCTATATTTTTATTTGCTAAATCTGACAATTCTACCCAAGATACATCTCAGTAGAATAAATCAGACGACAGAACTGTTCTGTCTACAGGTAAAAAATTCACCATTGGCCTGTATTTTGAATTGTGCCCAGCTGATGATCTCTGGTCTTTCTTATGCCAGACTCAATAATCAGCTGCCTCCTGTTCCTACCTTCTACTATCCCAGAGCAGCCCATCCTGCAGGTGCAGAGACCTTTGGCCTCTCCATCAGGGATACAGCCAATTCTTCATTCTGGATTGACTGAACTGGCCCTATGCAGTTGCCAACGAAACAGGGCAAAGAATACAAATGAGTGGAAAAGAACAGGCTAGGAGCTTCTAGAAATCTCAATTTGTTTCATCAGATATTTGAAGACAATTAATCCCCTTAACTCAGAACGTTGTTAGAATGGCAAAGCTCTTTGCAAATTCTAATGAGAAACAAAGTAAGATTCCGTGACTGTTACCCTGTTATAAAATAAATATTGACAAATTATGTAGTGGAGAAGGAAGTTGAAAGAAAAGTTTGATAGGTGGTCACTCACTTACTGTACAGTTTAGCCCCTAAACCCTAAAAACCCTGAAAGCTATTTTTTTCTTCCTAGTCATTCAGCCTTCATCTCCCCTTGAGAATGACCCAGGTTACCTTGTCTCAGGGTAAAGCTGGGTTTTGGCAATCAGTAAATGTCTTTGCTATTGAAAATTGCTGTAGCAGCTGCATTTCAGGCACCTGCTCAGTGAGCAGGTTCCCGGTCAAGTTCAAAAAAGGAGCCATACCTTCATTTGCGGGATGCTGTGTTGAAGTCAGACTTCAGAGGCATGGTTTGTGCAGCCTCCCGGGATTTAGCTGGGCTTGAATCGCCTGTGACCTCTGTGCCCTTACAACATCACAGAAAACACCATCATGGTGCTCACTAATTGGTCACCTTGATGTCAGTCACAGCACGGAGATCAAGGACAGAGCCGGTCCCGGAAAGTGAACTACACACAGTCTCGGAGGTGGTCCCTACAGGTCAGGCTAGCATCCTGCTGAGAGCACAGTGCCAGGGAACCTTACCCCAGGACTACTTGAAACATGGCTGTGCTGCTCATGAACAAAGGACAGGTGGCCCCATGAGTGACCCCTTCCTGACCACCCACAAAGTCCAAATTGTCAGCCTTTCACACCTATTATGCTGCCATTATCTGAGGAAAACACTAAGTGCTATGCTCCGAATCTAACACACAAAGCGGGCTCTTGAAATTAGTTTCTGCTTATTGGTTTTAAAAATTATCAAGATTATTTTATTTTTAAGGCAGCAAATCCATCATGAATTGTTGGAGTGTTACGTGCAGAGTGCATTTGAGAAGCTCACTTTAATACTAATCACAATTTTGTTAGAATTCAAGTGCCATGTGCTTTTGTGAATAACATATAGTCGTAGGAAGAATGGGAAGAAATGTAAGGCACAAGTCTTTCTATTATTTCCCTTGGATTGAAAAAAAATATGTGGGTTACTATTCTCTCCCTTTGAAACCAGGCATTTCAGATGGTAGGAATCTCTGCACTTAAGTAGAAATTCTAGAATTCTAATCAAGAAAAAAAAGGAAGTGAAAGGAAAGAAGGAAAAAAGGAAGAGAATGAGGGAGACAGCTAGGGAGGAAGGAAAGAAGAAAGGAAACAAGAGAAAGAAAGAACCACTGCAGAAAGTACGGTTTGTTAAAAGTACTTTATTCTGTAGTTCAATTTATCAAATAAAATATTTGTTTCAATAATATGAGATCTTTCCTTAAGTGTATGGATCATACTGATAATCTTCTACACCAGAAAGATGTGTTTGTCTGTCTTCAACAGGGGATCAGTGCTGCTGCAGGAGCCGAGGACAAATATTAGAACAGAGGAGGTGCCTTGGTCTAGATTAATTATCTAGAGACATCCATAATCATCATGAGAAACTACCTAGAACTCCTGAGGATAGAATCCATTGAAAACAGCAAGGACCAAATTCCTGGATGCTTGGCCATATAAATGAGGAAGTGTGAGTTCCTTACACAGACAGGAGATGAGTTCACAGTTTTGCCTTAAAACTGTCTTTTAAGGCAAAAGCAGTTTAACGTCTTCTCAGTAACTTAATTAAGGCAAAATCTTTTGGGACTTTAAAAGGTATAGGATGATTCCCCTTCAGGAGGTTTCATGTGCTAGGAGTAGATAAGAACCAGATAGAGGAGTGGGGCAGCCACTCAGTGAACAGGTCCAGCTGGAGTCAGTAGAAGACCTAGCCTGTCAGATAGCATTGGGAGAGCTGAGCAATTGATCCCCAGCAGGAATTGTGGCACCGTGTAAACATATTACTGATTCATGAGATAACAGTGACATTTCAAGGAAGATTCTCCTCTACGGCAAACTTGAAGAAAATAGGATCAGGCATCAGACTATGGTGCTCAGTAAAGCAAAATAAATAAAAATAACATGTAATGTAAGAACTAGGAGAAGGAATCGAGTCAGTTATCGGCATTTTAAAGGACCAGACTAAATCGAAGCCTTAACTTTTTACCTCTGCTTTGTCTTCTCCTTACAGTGGCCAATTATCAAAACTCAGGGAGTCATCCTAACAAAATTAACAAGACTGAGGCAGAAATAGCAAACCAGTAGTTTGTCCCTGCCTTTGCCAACTCAGGACTGAGGCAATGAGTCAGGGACAGTTTACATTAATCTGCATACTAGTTAATAAAAACTGGGCTGGAAGCAAGAGGACCCGGGGAAGTTTCCCTCTCCAGATCTGGGATATGAAACAAACTGTGATGATTCTAGTTAGCCGAGCTGGTTTGCTTAGCTTGTTTAACTAGCTTTTTAAGTACCTTTCTATCTAGCATTCTGTCATAACAAATTTAAGAAGAGGCCTGGGAGAGGGGAATAAACAGACACTTAATAAATTGTTTTGCAGTATGAAAAGAGACCTGGAGTTTCAGCCTTAATAAAAGCTTAGGTAACTTCTTAGTATTGTGGGAATGAAATAAAGGGGCCTGAGGGCTAAGTCCTTGTTTCTCATGCAAGAGGACTATTGAGGGTTCATCTTCTCAAATGTGAACTCCGCTGGGTAATCAGTCATCCCCATGGTAACCCAGCAACTTTTAATTGTCTTTAATTAAGGGGCCACAGAGGCAATCAGCTAAATTTCTAGCACATTAATAAGGGAAGCGTGAAGTGCAAAATGGCTGCCAGAGGTAGATGGTGCTCGCATAAACCAGGACTCCTGGAGGAATTTCTAAGGGGAAATGTGATAGATGGTACAACCTTGAATTTCCTCCTCAGATTCAGGAGGGGAAAAATTAGTAATATTCAACAATATCCAAGGGAAAAAAATATGAGAAATAAGTAAAAGAGCAAATAGGATCATCTTAGCTAAATTAATGAAACACATGGGATGTAATATGCATCTGGAATTTTTAAAAGATTTAAAAACCCAAAAAGAAGACAAAGTGAGCAAGTTAAATGAAGCTGAGGAGGAAGACCCGTGACTTCACCAAAAGCCTGATACTAAACTGCAGAGCAAAGCAAAAAATTGTGACTCTTTAGTTCATCTTAAAACTTGCCTGTTTCACTTAGCTTTCCCTCGCCATTACAATTCATATTAATCATTTTTAAAATGTACTATTAAGAAAGAAAAATAAAATTCTAAGCCCCCAAACCCACTGAACAGACCCTCTCTTGGCCAGGGAGACCCCAGAGAAACTTGAAAACCAAGTTTCTGGCTATGAAGGGATAAGAGGTCAGACATGCCTCCCTTCTCTCCGACTTTTTTTTTTTTTTTTATTCAGGATCTTGCTCTGTCCCCTAGAATGGAGCGGTGCATTCATGGATTACTGTAGCCTCATTTCCTGGGCTCAAGCTATCCTCCCACCTCAGCTTCCTGAGTAGCTGGAACTGTAGGCATGCGCCATCATACCCAGCCAATTTTTTATTGTTAGTACAGACAAAGTCTCACCATTTTGCCCAGGCTGATATTGAACTCCTGGGCTGAAGTGATCCTCCAACCTTGGACTCCCAAACTGCTGGGATTACAGGAGTGAGCCACCGCCCCAGGCCAGATGCACCCTATTATACCTCCTCCCTCCCTAATTGCCTTTAGGCTTTTTTCCCTAAGGGCTAAACAGAAACCAACCCTTTGGAAACACCAGCTCCACTGCTGGTGTTACCCAGCCTCCTGAGGCTGCCCTTCCCTTTTTGCAGTTTTGATACTAACTGACCAACATTGCTTCCTGGTAAGAGACCATCTGCCACAGGATGGTTCTGGCCAGTCTATGGAAGATGTGCAGTGAGGATTTTCATGTCCTGTGCTTCACCTTTTGACATCAGAGGGCTGAAAACTCTACCCTGGGTTCTAGGTTACACAGTCACTTTTTGTACATGGGACCCCGGAGCGTATGAAGCACATTTCTCCTTTTATAAATATTCATGACTCCTCCTATAGTTTATTGAATATGTATAATCAGCCACCCCACTTAGCACAAATTCCTGTTAACACCCTTTACCTCTCACTTTAGTTTCTGTTTCGGATTTCTGACTGGGGGCTATGCTTCCCAGCCTGTCAGAATGGCCACCTTGCAGGCTGTAAGCGTTTATGAGAAATAAAGCTCTCCTTTCCAAATGTCTGAACCTCACCATTCTTCAGCTGACAGAAGTCAGAATTTACTGACTTCACTTTTTCCCCCCTAATTATATATGATCATATATTCAGGGGGGATGGTGGCAGACTAATTGAGACAATTTAAGAAGTGGCTTTATATATTTTTCCATGCTTGGTTACCTCCACATCCCTGTGATTCATTACACAGCATATGCTTGATACCTGCTTTTATAGTTAAACAAACCAGGCACTAAAGTGCAGCTTAGGTTCTGCTGCCCAAAGTAGCAAAGCTGAGCCTAGAACCAAATTCATTGTTCTTTCATGTTGACATGTGGAAAGAGAGAGGCCAGCTGCATGCTCTCAGCCCTTCTGAACCTGCTATAAGTACTCAACAAATATTTTGGCCTGATTCAGAAAGAGAAAATTCAAATTAAAGACTACAGTTTTGAAATGGAGGCCAAAAAAAAAAAAGAAAATATTTTTACTAAGTTTGTAAAAATATAAATATCTACTTTAGGTTTATTTCTTATTCACAGTCTTATTAAACAATCTTAAGTCATATTGTTTAGAATTATATCCAATTGTTTCCCAGGATACTATGAGAGAAACTAGTAAGAAAAGACTTTCGGGAATAAGGGTCTGAATGAGTAATTGGCAGGGAATGGACTGCTCTAATTCTTTACAAAGAGATTGTTCCCAGCCTTGTTTTCACACTCCTTCTCACCAGTGATAAGGCTTGCTTGCATTAGGAGCTGATGCCTACTATAGTTTGTTGCTTTTATTTATGCTATTCAAGCAATTCACATAAATCTTAAATCAGCTACTGGGGCAAATTTAGGTTCTTTAACACAAAGAAAGATGTAAGACAGACCTTGTGTTCAGGGAGTTTATAGATTAGTTGGGAGGTAAAGCCCAACCTGAAAAGAACACTAAGAAAGTGGAGAAGCCTATGGAACAGATTTTACAGTTTGTGTTTTTAGATGTAGCTGGCACTGATGAAGCCGATTGGCAATTTTTATGTGCTGACTTTTCAAGCATTATCTCATTTTATCTTTATAATAATCCAGGGGTGTAGGCATTGTTATCATTCATGTTGTATTAGATAAAGATCACGTTCACTCTCTGCCCAAGAGTTTCTCTTCTTTTGCTCAGTAATAGCAGAGTTCTTACATGGCTGCAAAGCCCATTGGGTAGGATCCAACCTTTCTCTTCCATGTCCTGCCTGAGCACCCACCTCTCAGTCCTCATCTCCTACCACTCTTCCCTTCACTCACCGCACTCTGGATACATTTTTCTCCTCAGTGTCCCCATGGGGGGCTTTGGAGCTTCCAGGACTCACCCACGTTCCAGTGCTTCAAGTCCTTTAGTTCTCTACTTTAATCTTATCAGGAAGGCCTTTGGTAATTTCCCTAAATGAAACTGCAGACCCCACCCTAACAGCCAATTCTCTCACCTAACTTTTCTTTTCTCCATAAATTTCCCATGTTGGAATATGTTTATGTGTTAATTTATTTGTTAACACTCTTCCCTGACTAGCAGGTGGTATGTTTTGTCCCCGGATGTATTCCCAGTACCTAGAGTAGAACCTAGCACAAAACAAGGCTCAATACATACTTGGAGAATAATATGAATAGGGTCAGTAAGGCTTTAGGAGCTTAGGCAATTACCCCAGTCACAGCCTCATGATAAAAACGGGACAGGAGCCCATCTTCTAGTACTACCTATCTGGATGGTCTTCAAGGAAGCAAGACCATCTTAGGCTATGACAATGAAAACAGAACTTCTCATAACAAAACTTAAAGTCTTTGAGTTCTGTCTTCAAATTGTAATTCTGCCAAATGTGAAAGAAGGTATGTAAAATTATTGACAGTGGGTTCACATTTTGATTATTATTAATCTCTACATAAATCAATTTATCCACAATTCCATATGTGCTTAATGCATACAGACAGCATTCCAAAATTTCCTTTTCTCCTTTCTTCATAGAAATAGGTATAAAATTATTGATTGACAGATAAGTAAAGAGAGAGAGAGATAAAATCTTTCAACTGTACTATTGCTGATTTCTTCACCTCTAAATTCAAGTACTTTCACTTTGTGCCTCTTTCCAGTACTCTCAAAAAAGTAATGCACCTTACAGGTAAATATCCCATTAAACCTATGAACAACAAAACTATTCCCTCAGATCTTTACTATACCCTTAGGAATCCAATAAGATAAATTCACCGTAAGTTATTACTATTTTACACTTCTAGATTTTTGCATTTAGAGAGTTCTGAAAATATGGCAGTAATGGTTAAATTTACAGTACTGTTTTAGGTAAAAGAAGAGATCTGCAACCTTCATATTATATTATTTGGTTGGTCTGAATTTTTTACCTAAACATAAAGCTGGCTGTGGCCTGGCAGGAAAATAAATGCGAAAAGAAAGGGAGAAAATGAGTTGTATGGCTTAAAGAAAAGTATTTTTCTGCATTACTTTTCTTCCCCTTTCTTGTACTTCACCATTCCATCAAGAAAGGAATAGTCTTTCCTCTATGAGGAATAACCTCTCTTTCATGCACTGAAAAATGTCATTTTTCATTTCTCCCTGGAATAATTTGAAAATTTTTCAAGTTGTATGGGATGCACAGACCTCTGTCACTTCCAGGTGGCTTGAAGCTAAACAAGAAAAAAATAGAGTATTCCTCACAATCACAGAGACTATTACTTGGGTTTGTGGAAAAATATAATACAAATTTATAATAATGGCAATGGCAATTGTCCTGTGTAGTCCGCACTCTCTGTTTCCTTATAGTTTTTTATGTTTAATTCCTGTTTATATAGAAAAAATTTCTAGAAAAATTTCTTCAAAACAGTATGTATAAGTATAAAATATTGAAGTCCACCTTTTTTGTTCCTTTAACTTCCTCTCCCAAGTTAATTAAATTGAAATGGGGATTCTGCTGTTTGCTGCTTTAAAAAAATAGCCAATTGAAATTTAATTGGTATCTTTTTTCTTTAGTATTCATTCCCTGAAGCTAAATTAATGATCAGTTGTAAACACTTCAGCTAAAGACTATTATGACTTTTGAAGGAAATTAAACCTAGAACCATATAGTGGATAAAATAACTACCAAGATAAGAATGACAACTGTACTATAAATAACAAAGGGTTAACACATCTGTCTGTGTTTTCTTTATCTTTTAAGAAAATTTTTAACAACTACAGAGAGACAAAAGTCCCAAGTGTATTCTAGGACCAGTAGCTGTTGTAAATCAAATTAATTACTTTTGCCCAAAACTGTCCTCAGTGGAGGATATTTGGCCACTGGACTGTTAATACATCTTTACTTAATCACTGTCCTATAATGCCATCCCCCTGATAGAAGAAATGAACTGGAGCAATAGCAATCTATTCACCTTTCCTAAAGTCCTCACGAAACCTTGATTTACAGGGTGAAAGTGTTATGTATTGTTCAGCTAAAAACTGTCTACCCCTCAGAAGCCTCTCTTTTCTGGGAGCAGAATAAAACCCACAGAAGACGATGACCTTTATATCTGCCTTTTACTTGCAGCTTTATCTCCACTCTCAGTACCTCATGAATTTTTCTCCTTTGATTGGATTTTAAAACATCTTTAATATACATTATATCCATCAAGATGAAACCCACCCATTGTCCCATATAACTAATATTTAAGGTTTTTGAACAAACATAGAAATTGATGCTCCCTGGTCTTAAAACTTGAAACTTAGATTTGTCTCTTGAGTTTTTTTCCCAGGAAACCAACCCACAGGCAAGGAACTGAAACTCTTGAGATCACTGCAACCAAACAACCAGACACTAGACTCCTCATCTATCATGACTGCTTCCACACTTCTCCTTAATTCCTGTTTTCCTGCCTTCCTCGCTATATAAACACCCCAATTTTGGTCGGTCAGGGAGACAGATTTGAGACTATCTCTTGTTCTTTTCTACTGCAGCATCCAATGAAAGCCTTCTTCCCTGGAAATACTCATTGTCTCAGAGATTGGCTTTCTGTGCGTTAAACAGCAGAACCTAGACAGAACCCCTGGTATTTTGGTAACAGGCTTTTGACATTTCCACCTCTTTGATCCAGAAGAATTCATCACCTTAATGGTTTACCATATCATTTACCACACCATACCAGTTTAGTCCAGCTCAAAAAAGTCATAAATGTTCAAAGACAAGGTTACATGGAAGGCAGTGCACCGACTGAAGGAAATCTGCCTATTATGACTTCTTGGTGCAATCACTTCAGTCTTCAGATAGACACGGCCATCATTTCCAAGGTAACTAGAGAATGCCAGGAGAGGGTCCAGACAAAAAGATAAAGCATGAACTTATTTACTACCGACACTTGAGTTTAAATTACATTTTATGTATTTTTAAGTGAACAGTCTTAATTTTCTTCTTAAGGAATGTTGAAGTTAACATAATAATAATAAAAAAACCTTCTCTGAATAAAAACCAATTCATTGTGGGGTTGACTAAGACATAATTTTAATAAAAGAAACCATATCTGAATAGAAAATATTTCATCCCTCATGCTCGCATATACACCTAAGATCTGTGGTGTTGAAATAGCGTTTATCAAGCTCCATCCACTAGAGTCAGCACTGCTCTCTGCCCTCTGTACTTTCTTAGATGGACTGAGGAATTGTTGTCCAAGCGCTGCTATTTCAGGAGGAAAATTCTCCCTTGCAGATATTTTCTGCAGAGCAGGTTTTGTAAGACAGCTCAATAGGTGTGGTAAGGAATGGAGTCCTGAGTATCTCTGAGAGTGTGTAGGGAGAGGAATCAACTTTTATGGTTTCACTGCTTTGCTGGAGAATGCTGTAATTGATTCTTAGGGCATAGATTTGGGTCCCTTAAATATTGGCCTCAATCTATGAGTTCTAATTTCCCTTTTAGTAAGAAGACTATGGCTAATAATAATACATTGCAGGACCAGGGCATGTTAAAGAATGATCTCCCCCCATGTCATTAAATGTAACATTTCAAAGTTCATGAAAATTGCTTCATTGGGATTCTTAAGATGGAGCTTCGTCTTAGGTGTTATGTTCATTGTTTGTCTTTCTCTCTGTCCGAATGGGTTAATGTCTGGAACACGGGTGATGAAGCAAAGGAAAACTCTTTTGCTTAACAATATACAATTTAAAACCCTAGCAATTGTTTTTGGTCAGTTTCTTGCAATCTGCAAGGTAATTTTTTTCAATTTATTTGGAATTAGTCAAGTGCACTGTTGAAAAGGCAGAGTGAATTGATGCTAAATAGTTTTTGGAAGATGTAATTGTCTGATGATTTGTAAATAGCCAAGCTTATCAAAAAAGTAATTTAAATGTTCTGCTGACAATTTTGTTCAGTTTGCTATACTCTGTAAACTGGGGAATCCAATTTTTTGCCCTCATTAGCATGAGAATTCTCTTTGCTTGACTAAATAATTTGAGGGCCTAAGGATGTCCAGAGTTTTGGAATCTGAACTTTTAATGATTCTTACCCAACATAAACATCATTCATAGGATGATAATGCCACAGTGCTTTTTAATAACAAAGTTCAATGCATTTTGCAATGGCTGGAATGTGTCCCACAAATAAATACCCTATGGGTGTCTATCTTGGGAGAAAGTGGGACAATGTCAAGTCTGCCCATTTTCCCATATTTCTCTTTGCCATTTTGCTTATGCTTTTTAACGTGAACACTCTAAACTCCAAACTCCATCTGATAATCCATTGTTCATCAGATGAAGGAACTCTAAAAAACTGATTCCTATAAGCATATTATGGACTGGATCATATTAACTAATTGTTTCCTTCATAATAGTAGTAAAATAATTAAAATAGTTATTTACAAGATATTTGCTAAGTACTTTAAATGCTTTATATACATACATTTTTAAAATTTATTTATTTATTTATTTTTAAGACAAAGTCTTGCTCTTGTGGCCCAGGCTGGAGTACAGTGGCACCATCTTGGCTCAATGCAACCTCTGCCTCCCGGATAGAAGCAATTTTCCTGCCTCAGCCTCCCAAGTAGCTGGGATTACAGGTGCCTGCCACCACTCCTAGCTAATTTTTGTACTTTTAGTAGAGACAGGGTTTCGCCATGTTGGCCAGGCTGGTCTCGAACTCCCGACGTCAGGTGATCCTCCCACCTTGGCCTCCCAAAGTGCTGGGATTACAGAGCATGAGCCACTGCACCAGGCCTATATACATACTTTTTTCCCCCAACTCCACACCAACTTTGGTGTTTTATCGCTAAATACGTAACAGTTTCTAGAGATTTGGTAAATGAAGCAACTAAGACTTAACAGTTTATTTCCATGGTTATACGTCTAATAAGTCAACAAGCTGAGATCCAAAACCTATACCTTGTCTGACCTCAGATGTTAACTATGACGCAAGATTGCCTCTAAAAACAAATAACAAAATCGGACAAATGATGGGTACATCTTTAGTCTCTGGAATGGAAACATCTTGGACAAATCTTAAAAAATATGAATATAAAACTTTTACAGGCAAAGCCTAATTTCATACCCACTTTTGGTTCCAGTATTATTTTAAGTCAGGCTTAGGGATAATAATCTGTTTGGAAAGAGAGTTTGGAGCTGCAATTGTTTATCACTTTACACAGTTTTAAAAACATACTAGATGAAAAAAAGCTGAAAGTAGGGAGACTGATGGAGTTTATGAACTCACTGAAGACTCCTGTTCATTCACACAAAATACCCTTTCTACACTACTGATTATTAGGTGAGAGAAAAGGCCATAATTTTGCTGCCAAACATCTTCAAATCAGGTCTATACAAATATGGGATAGACTGTTTCCTTCTCCCAAAAGTATATCTTCTGAAGCTTCTTGGAGAAGGTGCTCATTAAGGATAACATGGGCAGGGTGCAGTGGCCTATAATACCAGAACTTTGGGAGACTGAGGCATACAGACCACATGAGGCCAGGAGTTCAAGACAAGCCTGATCAACATGGTGAAACCATCTCTACCAAAAATATTTAATACAAAAATTAGCGGGGCGTGGGGGTGTGCACCTGTAATCCCAACTACTGGGGAGGCTAAGGCACAAGAATCACTTCCACCCGGGAGGCAGAGGTTGCAGTGAGCAAAGATCATGCCACTGCACTCCAGCCTGGGCAACAGAGCAAGACTGTCTCAAAAACAAACAAACAAACAAATAAATAAATAAATAAAATTTTTAAAAACAAAAATCAAAAAAAGGATAAGATAATAGTTTTGTAATATGCAGGAGTATCTGGAAGGGATAACCATTACCCCAGCATTTGCATTAACATCTGAATCTAGGTCTGGTATTATTTTAATCTCCTAGCAGAGTCATGGATCATAGGACTTGTCCCAGACATCAATAAAAAAAGGAATGGGGTGACCACAGGCCAGGGCTTCTTGCAAAGAGCAGACCTCATAAAGCACTATGACAGAGGTTTTCAGAGAAGCCTGGTAGTGTTACCGGCAGGTCTTTGTTCTTAGAGCTCCCAAGATGGGACAGGCTGCTCCCAAGATGGTGGTAAGCCTTTTGATCTTTGACCTGGGGTTCTTGGCCTCATGGATTCCAAGGAATGGAACCATGGGCCATGCAGTGAGTGTTATAGCTCTATTAGAAGCCGTGGGTCCCGGAAGAGAACTGTGGAACCCAGCGACTAGTATTCAGCTCCATTAGGACGAACTCCGGCACTTAGCCACCCAGGAACAATGGCAAGCCTCTAGCCCAATAGGGAGCAGCAATGGGCAGCGCCTCGCTGGATTAGAAGCTCAGCGGACACCCTGCCGGATCCTGAGGGGTGGAAGTCAGTGGCGGGTCTGCAATGGTCGCGGTCAGCAGTGGTGGACAGTGAGTGAAATCTCAGCTCCAGCCGGAATAAACACGGACTAGAAAGAGTGTGCAGTTGCAACATTTGGTAGAGTGAAAACAGAGCTTCCATATGACGAGAGGGGACCCAAAGGGGTTGCCACTGCCGGCTCAGATGCCTGGGTTTATATTCCAATCATTGCCCCTCCCCCTGTGCTCTCAGGCGATAGATGATTTGATTATTTCTTTACCTCCTGCTTTTAGTCTAATTGGTATTTTAGTGAGTTCTGTTTACTACCTGATTGGTTGGGTGTGAGCTGAGTTACAAGCCCTGTGTTTAAAGGTGGGTGCAGTCACCCTTCCTCAGGCTTTGCAATTCTTAGTCGGCCTAGGAAATCCAGCTAGTCCTATCTCTCAGTAGGACAGCATAAGAAGGCACTGCAGACAGCACATAATGGGAGGAAAGAGTGCTGAAAAGTAGAGGGAAGGTAACAAAGCAAATGGCATGCCTGCTTTGTCTACTACCTTTTTCAATGGCCCGCCTTCTGAAGTTTTCGTATATTTCAATTACATCTGGCTATACAGGCAAGACTGGAGTGCGGGTGCAGCAGAAAAAAGGGACGAGGTAAGCTGGAGGTGTAGCAGGCTCACTGCTCTGCTGTTTTGTTCTACTGCATTGAATAAAATGAATCTTTTCAAACAGGTGAATTTTCCAACAGAAATGGCCCAAACAGCCTCAGCTCATTGAATAGAAAGTGTAGTGGTGATCTAAACCTATTACCTTCAATGGAGTCTGTGACATTTTCTTCCAGCATATTGATCGGCAAGAGAGAGGAAGAGGGAGAGAGAACTTTTTCCTCCACTCATTGTGTTGCATCAGTCATTGTAATGCTAGTCACAATGCATTAAAAAGCATTGAGAATCAACAGGGCTGGCTCTTTTGTAGCAGGAGTAATAAATGATTTTACTGAACAGAATTAAAATGCTGTTTAAAATACACTCTGTACACATTTTTTCGAATTTCTCACCAATCTTTCTTCCCTCCTTTACAAAATAAGGAATCAAAAACTGCTTATTAATTAACAGTTTTCAGCATGTATACATCTTTTCCATTAAAGATTCTAATATGTTTTTACAGAGAAATACCGCAATACTATTTATTTCAAAAATATCCTACATCACATCAAAGTTTATCTCAAATTATCTGCAATTTAGGTTGAGAAATTTCAATGTTATTTAAACTAATGTGAGCTAAAACAACTTCTGGGGGTAGAAATGAATACCTCCTTATTTTTTGTTTTGGTTGCTACTGGGTTTTTTTTTTTTTTTTTTCCTTTTGTTTTGTTGTAGTTCTTATTAAACAACACAGTCTTTGAAGAGAAATAAAGTGAAATCAAATCCAGCCTCATTATATTGAAGTGTGGCTTACATGGTTGTGGTTAAGGTGGCACCAGGGTTTCTGTCAGAATATGATTGAAATATCTCAATTTCATTGATTACCTTTATTGGCTTATTAATACAGTGAAAGGAAATATGAAACTTCTACAATCTTCTAATTTCCAGGTAAAATATATTCATTATTTTTCATGAAATACTAATTTTCTGTATGTGATATATACATTTATAGGTAAGAAATACCATCATGAATTTCAAAGCAAACATCTCAAAAATGCAAGAAAGATGCATGGAACTTCCCTAGTAGGAAAATTACTATTGTACTATCTTTATTATTAATGTTATTTACTTATATTGAACCCATTTATTTTAGTTTTATCTTAATTTGGTCCATTTCACTCCTTGTCTCTAATATTTATATGTGCTTTTTCTTTGTCTCAGTGTAAACCTATTGCATTCCATGTTATCTGAATTTTGTAATCTTGCCTATTACTTACAAGCAATCTGCTGCTACAGTTGTTCCTAGGTGTTCTTATAAACTAATTTAACATCTGTTAGTACTACATAACCATATCAACCTACAAATGGCCAATAGAACTTCGCATTGTTGTGAATTACCATGTAGATAGATGGAGTTACACTAGTAATTGCAGGATCCACTCCATATTTCATGGTAACTCGATGAATAATCATTGTTATCTGGGCTATTTTCTTTTCAGTATTGCATACAATTCACATTTGAATCTAATTGCATTTAAAGCAAAAGATCATACAACCTATCTTTTTAGTAAATTAATTGATAATTGTGCTGAATTAAGGAATTTATGTAGGTGATTCTGGAAAATGAGTTTTCTAGTGTAGAAATAGAGATTCAACCAGTAAAGATAATACAAGATGAAAAGATGTTTGAGAGATGCCTTTGTCATTTTGGTCTACATAGACAATGGCACTCTCTTAAAGAGTGGCTAATTTAGCATAAGTAAACTGGAAATAGGTCAGACAAGAGCCACATGGACATTTACCAGTATGAACAAATTTCCTGCGAAAAGGATACCTAGTCCAGGTTGGACACAGGCATTGAGTTGGCTACTTAGGCATTAGGCTGTCCATTGGATAAAAACATGTCCATGAAAGGCACTTTGTAAATGTCTGCAGCTAAATCCCCTGAAACCTTGTCAGGGCTGGGCTATATGTTATAGCCACTCTCCAGAGAGCTCAAGACCAAATTAGAGAGAAATAAAACAGTGCTGTATCTTCATTTTACAGATGATGAAACTGATGCTCAGAGAAGGAACTGGTTAATTGCTAACATGATTTCTAAATCTTCAAAATTAAATGTTTCTTTCTATAATAGAATTCTAAGAGAGCTTATAGATTTTCTTCCCTTGGTGTAGAAGCCATGTATAATCCCCTCCAATTGAATATGGTGTGACCTATGAATATGATGGGCTTGTCACTTCTTCAATTAGATTAGATGATTAAACAGCAAAGGTGGCAAGATAGTCCTAATTGTTAATATTGTCTGATTCAATTTGCTTAAAAGTAATATGGAGGGAAGAGGCAAAGAAAGCACACCTGTGAAGCAGATCTATTCCACTGGTCGCCAATTTGTAACCTTCATTTCAGGTCATGACAGCCAACAATTTCATGAAAAACAACAAAATATTAGAGTTGGCAGACTCTTATTGATTATGCTAGTCCAACATCTTTATAGAAGTCACACGAGTTTTCATGAGTTTTCAACCTGTTAGTGATTGGCTGAAGGTACGAATTTACTTTCCCCAAGCAGAACTACTCCAGGTTTGCTCCAGAATAGGTGGCCCTAGCTTGTGTTCTGGTATTTTAGAATTTCACATTCAGAAGCTATAGCATCCCTAGAATACAAGTCTCTGGTCATTTAGAATGATTCATTTTATTGGAAATGATCAGAATTACTGTTCTAAATTACAAAGTATACAGAATATACTACCAACCTAGAAGGATTCCTTGTAGTCAAACTTAAGTCATTAATTTACTTCCCAGTATATCAGACTTTACAGGGAGAAAATGGGTTTAAATTTCAAAGGAAAACCAGATGTATTGGTTCAACAGCTCAGCAGTTTCATTTTTAGAGTACTAGTCACAGCCATATTCTTTAAGTTACCAATTGGAAATTCATAGGCATCAAATCCAACTTTTGCTCTTATACTAGTATATTCTGTCATTTGCAACATACTATTCAACCTTCAGGTTCCTCTTACACCAGTTATGAAACAATGATTCTAAGCCTCCACATCTCTTCTCAAATTGTCAATTGAGCTCTTTGGGAGAAAAAATTGTAAAACTTCTAAGAAGATTACATGATTGGGAGAGATTATATAAGTCAGCAGTTCCCAAACTTTTCGGCACTTGTTTTGTGGAGACAATTCTTTCACGGACTGGGTGTTGGGGGATGGTTTGGGGATGAAACTGCTTCACCTCAGATCATCAGACATTAGATTTTCATAAGGAACGTTCAGCCTAGGTCTCTTGCATGCGCAGTTCACAATAGAGTTTGCTGCTCCTATGAGAATCTAATGTCGCTGCTTATCTCTTGTAGGAGGCAGAGCTCACGCAGTAATGCTTGCCCACTGCCCATGTCCTGCTGTTGCTGTGTGCGATGGAGGAGGGGGTGGTTCTGGGACCCCGATATAAGTTATACATGACAAATTCTCTCTCTACCCTACCACATTCACTACATTGGATGTTTAATTTCTTCTTCACCATCATTGATAAATCGTAGTCATACTTAATAAAAACCAAAAAAAAAAAAATCCACAACAAATGAAAAATATCATTCTCTTTTAAGAAAAGTGATTCAATTTTAGATGTTAATGATTAATTTTTAAATTTTATTGAACTAAAATTATATTTCTTTTGTGAGTCTGACTCCTCAGTCTTACATATAGCTATAGAAACTACATCTCATCCACACCACAGTTCTTCTAATAATTTCAGATTTCCACTGTATTCCCTAGACTCTGATTATCCAGTGTTAGCCTTTCTGCCTCCTCTATTGAGTTACAGTAAAGTTTAGTGCTGAGCCACCCACACCTTTTCAGTATTTATAAACACTTTCCCAGCAATGTAGTAGTTAAAAAGAGATATAATATTCTGATTCTAGTTGACTGGTTCCAAAAAGAGTAAAGTATGAGTTAAGTGATCATTTTCCTAAAATCGAAACATCAGATTTTCTCTTTTATTTTCTATTAAGCCCTTTTCAAAACTGTATACATTCTAAAATAAGTAGAGATAGGGCAGGGAATTCCACCTAACATTTATTTTTATTAAATATGTCTAATCAGAATCCATCTATTATATTTGAATTGGCTATTATCATACAATTTTTTCTACCTATTTTTAGCTGTCATCTACTAATCTGATCAGAATGCCATTACTGACCTTTTTCTGTACTTTAATATAAATGCACAAAAAGCTAGGATTCATGATAGAGACTTGGAAACACAAGGAAATACCCTCTACCAGGTTAAAATTAATCACTTTAATTGGAATCCTTTTCATCAGTCAGTTATAATCAATTTCAAAATAATTCAATCCACATCTTCATATTTATCTTAAAGGGTGCTATGTAGGGCCCGGAGCTGAAAAATATTTTGCTGAACTGCATACACACTACTCATCTGATCTACTCAATAGGTAAAAATAGCATTAAAGAAGGTAAATCTGGAACTACTTGTTTTTTGTTGAACTAAATGATTTATATTAAGAAGCACAAATACAATGAAAAATATGATGTTGATAAATATTGAGACTAACATCAAAGTCACTTATTTGTAGCTTATAAAATCCAGCATCTGCTCTTTCATAATTATATTAGGTTGTGCAAAATAAATTTTTTAATGACAAAAACCACAATTACTTTTGTACCAATCTAATAGTGTTGGATAAAGGAAAACATGTAAATATGCCCATTCTGCCCATGACCCTTCTTAAGATTCTGATATCCCAATGTCACACAAAGACATACACAACGACAATGAGTATGAAACATTACAGCACATGGAAGTGAATTTGCCAGTTTGAAATCATAAACGTTTTTGTCAAAATTTAGAAAAAAAAAAAAAAAAGAAAAGAAAAGCTATGAGACCCACCATTGTTTTGTAATGTTTTGCCCTACCCACAAATCACTTTAGTCATGATATTTTTGTTTTCTTTTGTGAAAATATTGATAGACCACTTTAATTTCTCATCTCTTCTTCCCATTTCCAAAACTCTTCATAGATGACCAATATTAATTTTATACCCTTATCTGCAAATTCCCTCAATATTCTGAAGTGCAATACTTAATGACAAAGATATTTAAGTTAATCTTGGTAAATACAAACTCTCTAGAAAATGTTTGGTTTTAGTATATTTTTTGCAAATATGTTCTATTCTTTCATGCTTTAAAATAATTATCATTAATTGAACAGAATGCAGCAATATAGATTGCAAGGAGTTTTTTGTACTGCTGTTTTCTGTTAATGTTAAATTAATCCACCCTGTCTCAAGCATAGCTATAAAAAGCCATTAAGTTTCCCTAATACATCCTTATTTAAGCATTGTTTTATTCATTTTTATTATTTCATTATAAGAAAAAGCTTCTATCATTTTATGTGAATCCTAGGTTGGGATCTTCCTTCAACTCTGGAAGATTGTTTCAAGATTGGAAACCTTTTTAAGATAATACATGTATTACTCTCTCTTCATTAGAGCTGTTATAAGGAGAAACATATGTGTGTTAACCTGTGTGTATATATGTCTGCTTTTCTTATTAAAACAATTTATCTCATAATTTATTATACAAAATTTAGGAAAAAAATAAGCAAATAGGAAAAAGAAGTTATTTCCATCCATTCTCTGATTGGTTCCAATGCTGTTCACACTGTGGCATCTTAGCAGTCTCGTTCCTGTGCACAGACAAAACTACCTATTGTTGTTGTTATGTCTTCGCTTGCCATTAAAAAACAAACACATACAAAAACAAAACAACAATAAAAAGCAAGCACCTACAGTACCCTACATGTTTTATTTAACTGCAAATCATGAACAGCTTTTCATCCTGGCAGTCATTAGTTGTGATCACTAAATACGTTCAGTTCTCTGCCTTCTGCTCCCTGGCCATGTGACTTGCTTTGATCCCCACCTTTGAAAGGAGACTGCACATACTTTCTGAGGCAGAAGCTTGCCTGCTTCCTGTGACAGTGATCCACAGTGTTCCAGACTGTGGGGGCTCCATAGTTCTGCATGAAACAGGGTTGAGTTTGTGTGCTGAGAATTGCAGCTAAGGGGACTTAGCATAAGATACTGGGGGCAGGCTGGTAGGGGAAATAGCAGTTCAGACTACAGTGTCTGGAGAGCAAAAGAACGGTAAACTCAATCATAATGTCAAATTGTTGCCAAAAGGTGATTTTTTTAGAGGGTTTTACAGGAGTCTATAATGGCAACCCTCAAAGTCATATGAGGTTACCTTTAGAATCTGGGCATACAATTCACAATGAAACCAGGTTTCACATGGTGGCTGAAATAGTCAGAGATGAGTACTCCTTGGTAAGAGAAACTCAAAGACATTCAAGACAGATGAACAAGCTGGAATTCAGAAAAAGCTTAGGCCTGAAAGAAGGAAATAGAAACACATGGTAAAAACAGTCAGAAGCCTAATATTTTAGCTTGAATCACAAGTGAATAAAGAAGGAAAATCAGTAGATTACTAGGATCATGCTTATCCCAGAGCCATTACAAGTCTAATAATTATCAGTTGGATTCAATTATTTCAGCTTAAAGGAACTGACATGGGAAGAGGTGAGTATTTTCAAAATGTGTCTCTCTAGTGCAAAAATGCTCATCTATGTAAAATCCCTCCCTTCTTAGTTGTATGGACTTCTAAAGAGGTATTTTTCCATGAGTCTTTCATTTATCTGATATTCAGTGAATACTCACTGTGTTACAAACTATTCTGGGTATTGAAGAAATCATAGGAAATGAGACTTCAATTTCATCAATGTGAAAACCGCGAATACCGTATCATTACAATCAATTCCTCCTCTTTTGAAAAAATCAGATAAACTTTTAAATTTATTACCCAGACGTTGAATACTGATACAGAACTATCTGAGGCTTTCAGTACTATATTTTACCTAACAGAATACAAGATCCATGAATTAAGGACTTTGTTTTCTTCATCATTATAATTACCCAGCTTAGAACAGTACCTAGTGTATAACAGATGGTTAACAAATAAAGTTGATACATAACTAATACCATTTTTGTTATTCCCCCCACTCTACTCCATAAATTTCTTAAATCCTCTTTCTTTGGGGGCTTATCTAACACAAAATATATAACTTCTTTTCTAAGTTTAACTGGGATTAATTTTATTCTTTTTTCACTTTCAGTTTAACTTCATGTTTCAATAGAATCTGGTACATAAAACCTTGAGCTCTACTCTGCTACTGTTCATTATCCTAGCTGCTTTCACGTATATTCTTTCCACTAACAACGCTGTAGGGTAGAAATATCATCCATTTGTATGTGAAATAAGGGAGGTTAAAATAAATGAAGCAATTCACCAGAGTCACAGGGTCAGGGAGACTTGATCCCAAATAAATTTACTAACACTTGTAAACACCATTCCTGGCCTTTTTTAGTCACTCCATCCCTAGGTATCACCTTAAATGATTGTCAGAAAAAACAAACAAACAAATAAAAACAAAACAAAAATCTCATTCTTTATCACTATCTATATAGCCAGTTTCTCATTTCTCAAAGCCTGTAAAAGTTTTACTTGATTCTGCCAAAAGCATGAATTATCTTTATTGTATAATAGAATATAAAATGTTACTACCTTTCATAGAAATGCAGATTGACCTCTCTTTAGAAAAGGCTTATTTCATTTGTGTATCTCAGTTGGTTTACTGCTTTTTCCTCTCTATGATATTTGTTCATTCAAATAACTTTTTTTTTTTTACATTTTATTGGTGCAGAATGTCAAACTACCTTCTATACATATTTTATGGCTGATTTTAAAATTCTTTTTCTTTTTTCTTAAGTGAAAGCAAGTTTATTAAGAAAGTAAAGGAATAAAGAATGTCTACTCCACAGACAGCAGCGTAAAATTCTTTCTAAGTAAAATTTACATATAGCTACATAGAAATCTTAACTGAATAATTTTAATAAATGGAAACATCAATACAACCCACCCCACTCCCTTTCACAATAAAAAAAAAAATTTCTACCTCCCTAGAACGTTCTCACGTCCATTCACCATATATTCTCCCAACTGAAGGCCAGCTACTATTCTGATGGATTCATTTTCTTCACCTTGGAAAGTTGTGCTTGTTATAAAACTTCATATAAAGGGAATAATAATGCTGACTTACATTACTAACATTGTGTTATTGTGACATTACATTAATGGAATGAAGGGTAAAACAACATGATCACGTCAATAGATTCAGAACAAGCATTGAAGAAAGCTCAACATTATTTCATGATAAAAAACTCTCAACAAAATAGTTACAGAAGGTGATTTTCTCAACATTATAAGGCCATTTATGTAAAAAAAAAAAACCCAAAGCTAACATTATAATTAATAGATAATTACTGAGTGATTTTTTTTTCTAAGAACAGGTACAATGCAAGGAGGCTCAGTCTTGCCACTTCTATTCAATGTAGTACTGGAAGTACTAGCAAGAGCAATCACACTAAAACATGAAATATAAGATGTTCAAATAAGAAAGGGAAATTACCACTGTTTACAGAGGGTATGATTCTATGTGTAGAAAATTATAAAGACTCCTCCATGCATACATATACACACAGACTTATAACAAATAAATAAATTATATAAAGTAGCAGAATAAAACATCAACATGAAAAAATCAATTGCACTTATTTACACCAATAATGTTTTATCTGAAAAAGAAAATTTTAGAAATCCAATTTACAATAGCAAAAAATAATAAAATATTTAGGAATAAATTTAACCAAACAAATAAGAGATGTGTACATTGAAAACTATAAAACATTCATTAAAGAAATGAAGAAGACATAAGTAAATAAAAAATATCCCATGTTTGACTGGGTGTGGTGGCTCATGCCTGTAATCCCAGCATCTTGGGAGGCCGAGATGGGCAGATCACCTGAGGTCAGGAGTTCAAGACCAGCCTGGCCAACATGGTGAAACCCTGTTACTACTAATAATACAAAAATTAGCTGGGCGTAGTGGTGCATGCCTGTAATCCCAGCTAATCAGGAGGCTGAGGCAGGAGAATTGCCCGAACTTGGGAGGACGAGGTTGCAGTGAGCCGAGATCACTCCACTGCATTTCAGCCTAGGCTACAAGAGCAAGACCCTATCTCAAACAAACAAATAACAACAAAAATCCCATGCTTATGGATTGTAATAATTAATATTGTTAAAATATCCCAAAGTGATATACAATTGCAATGCTATCACTATCAAAATTCCAATGACTTTTTCAGACATTTTTCAAAATACTGTAAAATTCATATGGAACCACAAAAAGCCTGAATAGCCAAAGCAATCTTAAGCACTAAGAGCAAAGCTGGAGGCACCACACTTCCTGATTTCAAATTATATTACAAAGCTATAGTAATCAAAATTGTATGAAATTGTCATAAAAATAGACACAAGGATCAGTGAAACAGCATAGAGAGCCCAGAAATAAACCCAAGCACATATGGCTAACTGATTTTTGACAAATCCAACAAGAAAACACAATGGGAGAAAAAATAGTTTCTTCAATAAATGGTGTTACAAAAACTGGATACCACATGCAGAAGAATGAAACAATGCATACATTACACAATACACAAATATCAACTCAAAATAGATTAAAGATTTAAATGTAAAACCTGCAACCATAAAACTTCTAGAGGAAACATGAGAAAAAACCTTCCTGATATTGGTCTTGACAAGAATTTTTTGGCTATCACATAGAAAGAAAAAACTAACAAATAGGACTATGTCAAACTTAAAGCTTCTGTACAGCCAAAAAACAAGCAGAAAATGCAAAACAAACCAAAAAATGACAAAATGAAAAAGCAACATACAGATGAGGAGAAGAAATTTTCAAACCACATATATAATAAGGGGCAATATCCAAAATATATAAGCAATTCACACAATGTAATAGAAAAATAAATAAATAAATAACCTGATATATAAGTAAGCAAAGGACCTGAATAGACATTTTTAAGAAGACATAAATATCGTCACCAGGTAGGTGAAAAAGTGTTCAATATTAGTAATCATCAGGAAAATGCAAATCAAAACCCCACTGAGATATCACCTCACACCTGTTAGAATGATTATTACCAAAACGTTAAGGGATAACAAGTGCTGATGAGACTGTGGAGAAAAGGAAATCCTTGTACACTAGTTGGTAGGAAGTAAACTGGTGCATCTGTTATGGAAAATGACATTGAAGATTTTAACTAATTTAAAAAAATCTATCATATAAGCCAGCAATCCCTTTGTTAAGTATATATCCAAAGAAAATAAATCAGCATGTGGTAGAGACGTCTGTGCTCCCAAGTTTGTTGCAGTATAATTCACAATAGTCAAGATATGTAAAGAACCAGCTATTCATTGACAGATGAATGGATAAAAAATGTAAGATAGATAAATATATATCTTTTTACATAGATATATATATGTATATCTCTTAGATAAAAAGTATTATTCAGCCTTAAAAAAGGCAATATTGCCATTTATGAAAATATGAATGGACCTGGAGGACATTGTGCTGAGTGAAATGATCCAGACTAGAAAAGCAAATATATACGCTTTCACTTATCTGTAAAATCTTTAAAAAGTAGAATAAATGGAAACAAATAGCATTAATGTAGCTACCAGGACCAAGGAGGGGAAGAAAATTGAAAGAAGTAGGTAAAAGAGTACAAATTTACAGTTAGGTAAGATGATTAAATCTAGAGATTTTATATACAGTGTGAGGACTATAGTTAATATTGTATACTGAAAGTTTTCTAAAAAAGTAGATTTAGGTGCCATTATCACAAAAAAGTACATGTATATTAAGATATTATGTTGTACATTTTAAATATATACTATAAAGTAATCTTTTTAAAAGACAAATGATTCAGATAGACAAAATTTGAGGAAATTTATTACCCATAGGACAGTCTTGCAAAAATGTAGTAGGAAGTTCTTCTTTAGAAAGAAAAATAGCATACATCAGAAACCAGGATTGATGTAAAAAAGGGAGAGTGTCAGAGGAAAAATAAATTAAGCTTAAATAATTTTTTCAATTTTTTAATTGATATAAAATATAACAGTTTGTTCAAAATAATGACATTAACGATGTATTTGATAATTATGCTATATGAGTAAGTGTAATGAATTACATGAATAGTGTAAAGGATCAGAAGGAAGAATTGGAAATACTCTTGTTATAATTTACTTGCACTATGAGTGAAGTGATGTACCATTATTTGAAAAGGACTTAGATGAATTGTAAATGTATGTTTCAAACTCTGAGGCAACTACTAATCAAATTTTTAAAAGACGAACATTGGATATGCTAAGAATGAAGAGAAAATATAATCATATGAAATGCTAAATTAAAACCACAACTAGTGAAAAAGAGTTAAAGAAAAATTAGGAATGCCATGACAGTGTTACTACTAATAATAAATAAACCTGAAGTAGTTAATTTCAGAAAAAGTCAACTTTAGGACAAAGAAACTTGTGAGAAATAAAGGAGAGAATTACATAATGTTACAGGAGTCAATTCTGCAAGAAGGCATAACAATCCTTAATGTATATGTTCCTAACAAGAAAGCATCAAAATACATGAGGCTAAAACTAATGCAACTGCAAGGAATCCACTATTGTAGTTGGACTCTTCATCACTCCTCTGTCAGTAACTGACAGATCTAGCAGGCAGAAAATCAATAATAATATAGTTGAACTGAAGAGCCACTTCAATCAACTGAATCTGACTGATGTTAATACACTATATCCACAAACAGTGAAATAAACATTCTTCTCAAGTTCACTTGGAATATTCACCAAGATAGACCATATTTGGGGCCATAAAACATATACTGACAAATTAAAAAATAAATAGAAATTATACAAATATATTCTCAGTCCACAATGGAGTTAAACTAGACATCAATAACAGAAGGGCAGCTGAAAATGTATAAAATATTTGTAAATTGAAAAATGTACTTATTGGCTGTGTTCAGTGGCTCATACCTGTAATCCCAGCACTTTTGGAAGCTAAGGCAGAAGGATCACTTGAGGCTAGGAGTTTGAGAGCAGTCTGGGCAAAACAAAAAAACTCACTCTCTAAATTAAAATAATAACAATAAAAGGAAATAAAATAAAAATAAAGCCATGCTTACAAATACCTACAAATACCCCAAAGGTCAAAAAAAGAACTCTGAAGGAAAAAATCTAAAAACATAGTTTTAGAAAAATTAAAATAGAACTTATCAAAATTTGTGGGATGCAGCAAAAGTAGTACTTAGAGGAAATTTTATAGCACTGGATGCATACTTGAAGAAAGAGAGATCTAAAGTCAACGATATAAGGTTTTATCTAAGGAAATTAGAGAAAGAAAATCAACTTAAGCCTAAATCAAACAGAGGAAAAAAAATAAGTATTAGGGGAGATATCAGTGAAATTTTAAAAACTAAATCAATAGAAGAAATAAAATCAAAAGCCGGTTATCCAGGCCAGGAGCAGTGGTTCACACCTGTAATCTCAGCATTTTCGGAGGCCGAGGTGGGCAGATCATTTGAGATCAGGAGTTCTAGGCAAGCCTGGCCAATATGGTGAAACCCTGTCTCTGCGGAAAATACAAAAAAATTAAGCTGGGTGTGGTGGCACACACCTGTACTACTCAGGAGGCTGAGGTAGGAGGAGAAATCACTTGAATCTGGGAGGTGGAGGTTGCAATTAGCCGAGATCACACCACTGCATTCCAGCCCACGTGACAGAGTGGGATTTGAAAATCTCCATCTATGATTGAGGGTTTGTCTGTTTTCCCTTTTGTTTTGTAGTTGTTTCTTCTTGAACCATGAATCGCTGCAATTAATCATGTAAACATTTCGATTTCATTTTGTATTCTGAAGTACAGACACTTTTTGTTGTTTACATTTTGAAAAATGTCCCTCTTCGTCTCTTATATAACTCCTTGCCAGTACTTTTCTTCTGATAGGTGTTTGGTTGATTTTTTTCATTTTTTTTTTCCACTTCATTTTTGCCCTTGTATTTAAAATATTCTTCCTTTTAATAGTACAGAGATGGATCTGTGTTTGTGTTTTAAATTATTATTTAATATGATTATATCTGTATTTAATTGGCATGTTTTGTCCACTTACATTTAATGTAATTATTGATATGACTGGATATAGATTTACCATGTTGTTATTTCATTCATTTTTTTCCTATTTGTCTTTTAATCTATATATGTATTTAGATTGTAAGTGGTTATTTTGTAGACAACGCATAGTTGGCTCTTGGTCTTTGATCCACTCTGACAATCTCAGTTCTTTAATTGATATTACAATGAAAACACATTTAGGCCATTGGTATTCCAAATTATTATTGGTTTAATGGTGTTAATATCTACCACATTTCTTACTGTATTCTATATGCTGCCCTTTTCTTTGTTTCCGTTTTTGTATATATTCTTTGCCTTTTGGAATTTTCATTGAGTATTTTATATGATTATTTTTTTCCTCTTGTCTAAGCATATCGGTTATTCTCTTTTAACTTTTTGGGAGACTATTCAGAATTTGCAATATATATTTGCAATTAATTCAAGCCCACTTCCAAATAACACTGTACCACTTCATGAGTAGCATAATTTATAACAAAATAATTACAGTTCCTCCCTGCCATTTCCTTGTATCATTTCTGTTAGTAGTTTTATGTATACATCAGCAAATATGTTATAAATAAACATACGTAATTAAATGTATTGTTACTAAGATTATTTTCAGCAAACTATTATATGTTAGATCAATTTAAAATTTAAAAACAATAAAGTTTTTAATTTTACCTTCACTTTTTACTTCTTTAATACTCTTCCTTTCGTTATATAGATCAATTTTGAACCTATATTATGTTTCATCTCTCCAAAAGAACTTCTTTTAACATGTTTTACAAGGCAGGCCTACTGTCAACAAATTTGTTAGTGGTTGGTTTTTTTTTTTCTTTTTCTCACAACACTATTTATTTGACTCCAGTCTCTTGCTTGGATGGGTTTTAGGAAACAGCTGTAATTCTTATCTTTTTTGCATCTATAGATAAGATTTTGTTTGCTTTTGTCTGTCTCCCCCTCTAGCTTCTTTCAGGATTTACTCTTTCTCTCTGATATGCTTTTTCAACTTTGAAATCGCATGCTAAGGTGGGCTTTTTTGTTTGTTTTTGTTTGTTTGTTTGGCATTTATCCTGCTTGGTATTACCTGAATTTCCTAGATCTTCGCTTTGGTGTTGGGCATGAAGTTAGAGAAAGTCTCAGTCATGGTTGCTTCAAATAGTTATTCTGTTTTTCTGTCTCTTTCTTTTCATTCTGATACTGCCAGTATATGTAAGTTATACCTTTAGATCGTTGTTCCATTGTTCATGGATATAGTTTGTTTGCTTGTTTTTTAAGTCTTTACTCTCTTTGCTTTTCAGTTTGGGGGGTTTCTATGAGTATATAATCATTCTCAGAGATTCTTTTATCAGCTGTGTTCAGTCTATTAATAGACTCATCCAAGATATTCTTTACTTCTATTACAGTATCTCTCTCTCTATGTTTAGCATTTTAGTTCTTTCTTAGGATTTCTGTCTCTCTGTCTACATTGCCTATCCTTGCAGGCTGTCTACTTTATCCATTAGAGCCCTTAATATAGTAATCATAGATGTTTTAAACTTTCCTTTCTGATAATTCCAACATTCTTGCCACCTCTGGTTCTGATTCTTGCTCTGTCTCTTCAAGTTGTGGTTTTGGCTTTTTAGTATGCCTTGTAATTTTTTTTCTTGATAGCCAGACATGATGTACCAGGTAAAAAGAACTGCTATAAATATGCCTTTAATAATGTGGTGGTGAAGTGCAGAGGCAGGGGGTGTGTTTGATAGGCTTATGATGAAGTGTGATTTTTAGCGTGCCGGTGCCTCTGGAGTGGTGGTGAAGTGCAGGGGCAGGGGGTGTGTTTGATAGGCTTATGATGAAGTGTGATTTTTAGCGTGCCGGTGCCTCTGGAGTGTGAACTTCACAGGTGTTTCCCAGTATCGTGGTGGTTGTTGCTGCTGTTGTTTCCTTCTCAGGTGGAACTGCATGACTGGAGTGAGCTGGAGTTTGTTTCCCTTCCTCTAGGTCAGTTAGATAAAATCCCACCAAGTTAGGCCCCGGTTAACCTGTTTTTCCTGAGGGAAGACCTTTGTGAAGAAAAAACATAGCGCTCTGTTATATTTTGAAAAGGTTTCTTATTCCCTCCCCCTGCCAGAGCTGGGGATTAGTCTCTACTATTTACTATGAGAATGTTATTGATCTCTTGGAGGCAAAACTCACAAAAGCATGTACCTCCTCTTTCCCCATGACCAGGTTTCCTTGAAGTTTTGTTTTGTTTTGTTTGAGATAAGGTCTTATTCTGTGGACTAGGCTGGAGTTCAGTGTCATGACCTCTCCTCACTACAACCTCCTCCTCCTATGCTCAAGTGATTCTCCCACCTCAGTCTCCCAAGTAGCTGGAACTACAGGCAAGAGCCACCATATCCAACTAAATTTTTGTATTTTTAGTACAGACGAGATTTCACCATGTTGTCCAGGCTGGTCTCGAACTCCTGGTATCAAGTAATCAGCCTGTCTTGGCCTCCCACAGTGCCGGGATTATAGGCATGAGCCACCATGCCCAGCCTCCTGAAGTTTTTAACTCAGATTTGTCCACACCTAGACTCCAGTAATTAATCAATTACAGTTCAGGTTTTACTACTATAGCACTGGTTCCCATAAAGGTTTCTGCTCAGGTATGTTTTAATTTTATTTACCAGCCTGTCTGTCTCTCCAGTTTGAGAAACGGCAGCTTGCTCTGTGACTTCACATCTCTTTTGGTTCTATGAAGTTGATTTTTTAAATTCGTTCAGTGTTTTACTTGTTTTTAGGATGAAGTCATGACTTCTAAACTCCTTACATGTGAAACAGCAAACCAGAAGTAACTACCTATTAGTTTTTTAATTCCTTTCATTTCTGTCTCTTTTAAAATCTTTTTTAAAATATTACAGTTTGACCAGCCTGGCCAACATGGTGAAACCCAGTCTCTACTCAAAATACAAAAATTAGCCAGGCGTGGTGGCATGAGCCTGTAGTCCCAGCTATTCAGGAGGCTGAGGCAGGAGAATCGCTTGAACCCAGGAGGCGGAAGTTGCAGTGAGCCGAGATTGCACCATTGCACTCCAGCCTGGGCGACAGAGTGAGATTCAGTCTCAAAAAAAAACAATAATAATAACAAATAAATAAATAAATAATATTACAGTTTGACTCCTTTGTGGTTTAATTATATTTCTTTAGCTCTTTGAATTTTAAGTGGTTTCTCCAAAACTTCAGTATGTTTTAGTTTATACTATTCCTATTCAGAATTGGATTATACTTTTTCATGTGATACATGAGAATTTTCAATACCATATTTCTACTTATCACCCCTATTCTTTGTGGTGTTACCATATACAATACATGTTACCATATACAATACATTCATATGTTTATAGTGTTTTAATACCGTGTTATGCTGTTTGCTCTAATAGTCATATTTGTTCAAATAATTTAGAAAAATAATTTTAAAAAATATTATAGTTATTATCTATTTATCATTTTCAGTGATTGTTGTCACTTCCTATAGATTCAAGTCTTCAGCTTGTGCTCTTGTGTGTGTTATTTGAACAGCAGCTGATGATGCTCTTAGGTTTCATCTATTTGAAAAGCATTTCATCTATTTCATCTTCATTTATGAGGGTTAGTTTTGCTTTTATTGAAAATGTATTCATTTCATTATTATTTTGGAAGGATTTTTCTCTCTGCGTATAATTCTTGGCTCTCTGCTTTACTTCTAACTTCTTTCTGTATTTTAGAGGTCCTCCACAGTGTTCAGGTCTCCCTTTTTAATCCTGAGGATCAGTAATCATTTGCTTGGTTTCCCTTATGTAAGTCATCATTTTCTATAACTCATTTCAAGGCTTTTCTTATCTTTGGATTTCAGAAATTTGTCTTTGATGGGCCTACATGTGATTTTTCTTTGTATTTCTCACGCTAGGGGTTTATTAAGCCTCTTGGATCTGGAAATTGGTGAGTTTGATCAAATTTGGTAAATTTTCAGACTCTTTTTTTCAAAATTTTTATTGTTTTATTTTTTCTTTGTTTTCTTCTGAAACTTCAGTTACACATATCCTAGACTACTTATTATTATCCTACAGATTTCTGCAAGTCTGATATTTATCTTCAGGCTTTTTTCTCTTTCTTTTTCAAATTAAGTAAATTTCATTAATTTCAAGTATATTTATTCCTTGTCATTTCCAATCTACTCTTAATGTCATTCAATTAATTTGGTATTTTAACTATTATAAATTCAACTGTGGAATTTCTATTTTGTTCTTTTTTTGTAGTTTCAACTAATTTCTATGTTGGGAATTTTCATTTTTTCTCTCATCCTTTGTACATAATTCTTAAAGCTTTTAGTAATATTAATAACAGATGATTTAATGCCATTTTCTGTTAATTTTAGCCATCTGGGTGATCTCAGAGTCACTTTCATTTGATGACTTTTTTTTTTTTTCTAAATACAAGTCACATTTTCTTATTTTCTTTACACGCATAGTGTTTTTTATGAGTTTATGTTTGTTGTTGTTGTTTTAATTTCTCTTTTTGGATTCTGTACATTATACAGAAGCTCTGAATTCTCTAATCTTCCTCTGAAGGATGATTTCTGTGTTAGAAAAAAAATTAAGTTTCTGGATTCAAACTCCAAACTCTGCCTACTTAATCTCTATATAATTATTGTACCTCCCAGCTTCTCTTCTGTCTTTAAGTTCTTTAGAAATTGTCCTCCTTTCTCACATTATAGTTTGTCAACCAAAGGTATGGATAGATTTTTGTATTCATATTTTCAGACTCATTTCTTCAGCTTTCTGCCTGAAGGAGTACACTACTAAATTTCTGACTATGGCGCCATCTTTAACCTTTGCCGTCTGATACCTCGTCTTTCAGGCTCTGAGGCCTGCTAACCAGAAGTGCTCTCAGGCGAAGTGCTTCAAATTCACAAATCCTAGCCTACTACAATCAATATTTCAAGAGTAGATACACTACAAAATTCCACAATTCGTTGTTAAATATTGTTTTCCGATTTTATCAATTTTCTCTGTGGGTGGGGTATTCTGACCAAGCTACTTCAAATTACAACACTCTCCTAACTTTTAAAAAGGCCATTGCTTCATGCCCAATACTTTCGAATTGTACCTTACTTTCTTGTTTCCTTCTTGTATTATTTCTTTTATTCATGAAGAACTTCTTATTGTCCTTCATTAACCTGAGCATTAAAAAGTATTCTGTTTCACCCATTCAAGCTGGTAAAACAGATTATATTTAAATGTATATTGTTAGACTCGATTCATGCTGTTAAGACAGCTAGTTTAGTAGAAATATTACTCAGTTTCCACATCTCCATTTCAAGTATGTAAGATGGAAGTGTCCACTGAAGGCTTCTGCTAAGACTCAAGTATTTATAATTTCTAATCATTATTAGTTATTTCTAATTAGCACAATATTATAAGATGGTTTCTGTCCCCTTTTTTACAATGAGCAAATTGAAATCCAAAAAGTACTAAGTAACTTAATGAAGATTCCAAAGCGAAAAAGACACTGTTTGAATCTAAAAAACAGATTTTTTTTCCACTTCCACAGGGATCTCCTTTGGTCTTCTATAAACATATGTTTCCATGGCAAATTAAAACAACAACAACAACAACAAAAACCTAAACATGTATTCCCCAAGCATGTTAACTTATATTTTAATATCAGTTAGAAACTTAAATGTTTCTCATTATCTGCAGTAAATTAGCACATACTTTTCAACAAAGTATTCCAAAGTATTCTTTTTGGTTTCTCTTACTAATCTATTTACAGGAGATCCCCTAATTTACTCTGACTCAGTTGAAGATTGTTTGACTTTACGACGGTACAAAAGAAATACCCATTGAGGGCCTGGCACGGTGGGTCACGGCCTGTAATCCCAGCATTTTGGAAGGCTGAGATGGGCGGATTACGAGCACAGGAGATCGAGACCATCCTGGCTAACACCGTGAAACCCCGTCTCTACTGAAAATATAAAAAACTAGCTGGGTGTGGTGGTGGGCGCCTGGTAGTCCCAGCTACTTGGGAGGCTGAGGTGGAAGAATTGCTTGAACCTGGGAGACGGAGGTTGCAGTGAGCTGAGATCGTGCCACTGCACTCCAGCCTGGGTGACACAGTGAGACTCCATCTCCAAAAAAAAAAAGAACGAACGAACCCATTGAGTAGAAGCGTATTTTGAGTACCTATACAATCATTCTGTTTTTCACTTTTAGTTTTAGTACAGTGTTCAATAAATTACACGAGATATTTCACATTTTATTATAAAATTGGCTTTATGTTTGATGATTTTGCCCAACTAAAGGCTGATATAAGTATTTTGAAGACAATAAAGTAGGCTAGGCTAATCTATGCTGTTTTGTAGCTTAGGTGTGTTAAATGCATTTTTGACTTACAACATTTTAAATGCGATGGGATTATTAGGATGTAACCTCATCATATGTCAAGTAGCATCTGTCTCTAGTTTAACAAGATCTGTCTTCCTCAGTGCCATATTCTAATCATGACCTGCACATCTTTAAGTAGCCTGTATTACACATACCCTCCAAGAGGGAAGGGATGGCCCAAAAGATAATTTACTATGTGCATAGTTAAGAAATTGCTTCTTCTAGTTAGGTATTAATCATCTACCTTAATTGTTTATTAAATAAAGATCTCGGTACAGAAATGTAGCAACCTTATGCTGAGGAAGCGACACAGAATTCTTGCACTTCTCTGTGGTCCGGGGAATAATAGACTACAGTGATACTATCTTTCCCACACGCCCAAATGAGGGGCATTTTTTAAAAGCACGTTCAGCAGGCCTCAGGCTATGTAGAGTCCCTGGATATGTTTGTATAAAACAGTGTATGGAAGAAGAGGACTTTGGGGAAGTCTAAATGATCTAATGGCAACTATTTGCTGCATTCTTTTCTCTGACGGTTACACGAACTAGAGCAATTCAGGCTGCGAGCACCTGGAAGGAAATGCCCAGGCAGGCACTTGCCATTGAAATATGGTTAGAGAGCCATTCCTGCATGTAAGTATCACCCTGTTATTTTCTTTAGGGTTTTCAGCCTGAAACCAATCAACCTGAAGCCCAATTCAAGAAGGCATCTTTACAGTCAGAAGCTGTGGGAAACTTAGTTGGTTGTGGGATCTAATTTGTCTTGGGTAGGAAAAAAGATAAAGGAAAAAAACAGAACTTGGAGCAGTGGGGATTAACAGAAGCGGAGCTGACTGCATACAGCATGTTTGCGGTAATAAACAACAGTGTTATTAGCAAATATAAAGCCCGTGATAAACAATGCCATGATGTTCTATTCACCCTAATAGGCAGGAACAGATAATTGGGACAAATAAAGTGCTAAAACAGTCTCTAACCATCTTTCTGAGCGTCTCTCCGAATGAGTGAATCGCCCTGCATGCTGCATGGCGCAGCGGTAGCCTGGGATACCAGCTTTTGTGTTTCACTAAAAGAATATGCTCCTGTTGCTAATGGAAAACAACAGAAGCTAAAGACGATTGCTGGGATTGTCAGATCTCCATTTTTTTTTTTTTTTTAAGTGGTAATGAGTATATGAGGAGACAATTCCACGATTCATCAAAGCCAGAGGAGAGTTCTTTGGAATACATTGTCAATTGAAGTCCCAAACACTTCCAACCATGGGGACTTTTAAATCTAAACTCAGAGCTCTGCCGTTTCATGTGGCAATTTCTTCTTTTCCACCCACCCTCGATAAACTGTCTTGTTCCAGCAATGGACTTTTCTTGAAGAAGCCTTTCTTATTCCTTATCAGAACATCATTCTGACAGTTTCTGCTCTTTCATTTGGTTCGTTGGGTTTACACAGTAGATGGGAGTTTGACACAGCTGAGACTTGTTGTTCTCTGGCCGTAAAGACAGGAATTTATCATCCAACATTTCTTCTTTCAGCGTCAGTTTCTTCATGTATCCCTTTAGAGATTGCATTGGTTTGAAACTTCAGGTACTAGCTGAAGTATAAAAGGCTCTGAAGTTAACACAGTTGCTGGAAATCTCTGAAGTTATTTAGGACTATGGAGCAAGCAAAACTAATTGCAACTGGGTTATAGATGAATTTCATTCATTCATTCATTCAGTAATTCAACTAATATTGAGTACTTACAGTATAACAGGCACCGTTCATTCTTATTTTCCAACTTATATTTGGACTTGGTTCTCATTTACTGTAGAAATAATCACAGTTTAGTTACTTTACCTCAAAGAGAAAAAAATTATATTCTTCACTTTTGAATTAAGTATATTTCATCTCAAATTTGCTGTGTCCAAAAGGTAGCCTTGTGCCACATATATCAGAATGTGGCTAATTAGACAAGAGAGAAAGAGATTGGGGATGAAAACTTACTTTAGATTCACAGGTGTCCAGTTTTTTTAAATCTTGAAAAAGAAAATGAGAGGAAAACAAAAATCCCAAAACCAAAAAATCAGAAGCTGTGTGATATGATAAAATAAGAAATATCTATTTGGTCTTTGGTCTTTGTCCCTGGTTTCATGTACATAGCTTCTAAGACCTTTGCAACTTCCTGAGTGATAGAAGTGAGATTACTATCTTTCATTATTTATGATAAGCCTTTTTCAACCATACCTAAGTTTATATTAATGAGGTAACTCTTGGAGGATGCAGACTGGTTGCCAGAGGTTTAGAATGAATAGAGGTTTAGAACTTTCAGCCTCACTCCCTACCATCCCACACCTCTGGGGAGGTAAGAGGAGCTGGAAATTCAATCACCAATGGCCAATTATTGAATCAATCATGCCTGCAAAATAAAACTACCACAAAACCCTAAATTTAGGGGTTCGGAGAGATTGTGAGTTGGTGAAGACACTCACATGCTAAGAGGGTGGTGCACACTAACTCATGAGGACAGAAGCTACTGAGTTCAGACTCTTCTGGACATTGCTCTGTGTAACTCTTCATCGGGGTTTTCATTTGCATTTTGTATATTGCATATCTCAATTTTGCCTAAAACCCAAATCCTTTTGTTAAAAACCATATATAACATTGGGGATAGTTGTTTTCTATATTGCCAGTGCTCTACATAGATTTCAGTGTACTTAAACTCCATTAATTTTTTTTTTTTTTTTTTGAGACAGAGTCCTGCTCTGTCACCCAGGCTGGAGTGCAGTGGTGCAATCTCGGCTCACTGCATCCTCCGCCTCCCAGATTCAAGCAATTCTCCTGCCTCAGCCACCTGAGTAGCTGGGATTACAGGCCTGCACCACCACGCCCAGCTAATTTTTGTATTTTTAGTAGAGACAGGGTTTCACCACGTTGGTCAGTCTGCTCTTGAACTCCTGACCTCATGATCTGCCTGCCTCTGCCTCCCAAAGTGCTGGGATTATAGGCGTGAGCCACCGTGCCCGGCTAATATTATTTTAAATGCTATAGTTCTATTTAGCTAATGAAATACTAACCGCCTTTTTAAATGTATATAAAAACAGAACATGTGGCATTATATATAATAAAGTTTTCAACATATTCTTATAGAAAAAAAAAGACACACTATGTTACCTGGACTACAAAGCCAAATAAAATAATTGAGTGAAATTCAATGAGATGGATCTCCAATTCATATAACTAGGAGTTTAAAAATCACTTGCACTGTATGAGATTACATGGAATATACATTTATCTACATATATCTTAATTGAATATGGAAGTACATGGAGTGGGAGCTGGGGGGCACTTTGATAATGCAGGACTGTATTATGACCAGACTGGTGGCGTGACTTATTTCCCCTGTACTTGCTGGTCTGCTGTGCTCTCACTTGTGCCACTCCATCAGTCCAGGAAACCTCTCCTCTTATATCCCACCTATCTCATTCTTATACATTCTTCAAGACTCTGAGGACTTTTCTGACTACCTCAGGGTACCCACTGGGCTCTCCCTCCTCTGGTTTATATTTTATTTATTTATTTGAGATGGAGTCTTGCTTTGTCATTGAAGCTGGAGTGCAGTGGTGCAATCTCTGCTCATTGCAACCTCTGCCTCCCAGGTTCAAGTGATTCTCCTGCCTCAGCCTCTTGAATAGCTGGGATTACAGACGTGCGCCTCTACACCCAGCTAATTTTTCTATTTTTAGTAGAGATGGGGTTTCACCATGTTGGCCAGTCTGGTCCTGAACTCCTGACATTGTGATTCACCTGCCTTGGCCTCCCAAAGTGCTGGGATTACAGGTGTGAGCCACCGTGCCTGACCTGTAGCTTTTACTGTCAGTATCACCCGTTTGATGCTGAGAGTGTATGGCTTTGTGTTATCTTTTTATAAATAGGTCTCCAACAAAATTGTAAAATTCTTCCACTGTATCTGTTATAATGCCACAATCACAGAAAATTCTCAATTAATGCTTAATGCTGCTTATCATGTTACAAGATGCACTCTCTGTACCAACCAACTGCACCAGTTCATTGCTCACCACCTTCTGGGCAAATCTGGCCTAGGCCTCTAGGCAAGGAGAATTGGCTTTTTCTCATTGCATTCTCACCTCAGTTATTTGAATCAGATGCAAATTAATTGTGAGTAGAAGTTATTCCAATGTGACAGCTGTCCAGTGTCTTGTTTGTTGAAAGAGAAAATGACAACATGTTGACTGTGTTCCTTTCTTTGATGGGCCCCAGGATAAATAAAGAAAACAGGAAGTACCTAACATTATCATGACCATTGAGAGCACGCTTACTCTAAGCTCTTGGTGCTGTGCTCGGCCTTGTCATGGAAACGAGGTGGCATATTCACAGTCCCCTTAAATAAATGTGATGACTAATTTTGACAGGACAGTAGAAAACCCAATAGTATTATTCTTGTGTCTTCTTTGCATTAATAGAAGATATTGGTCTTCAAAGCTGTCATCATATTAGTACTTTTCACAGACACTGAAATTCATCTTCCAAAATGAAATCATTATCTAAACAATCTACAGATGGGATCTTACTAGTGGAGTCCATGGATTTTTCTCAAGATGCAAATTTATTATTTCACTTTACTTTTAGGAAAGGAAAACATGACCTTTCTCTCTTGCTTCAGCTTAGCATCATGGATTGGTAAATACATTCTATTTTTTCCTAGGTGTTTTATTACTATTACCATATTTCCACTGCAGAAAATATGAAGGGGAATAAGAGCAAAAAATAAAATATGAAATAAGGAAAAGAAAGAAAAATGCTGAATATCAGTCAGGCTTGACGAGGTTCCCCTAAGAATAGATTACCTAGTCTAATGTTGTGGAAAAATGACTGCTATACATCAGCAGAAGAGGTCAGGAAATTAAATTTTATGTGTCTTGCTTGCAAAAAAAAAAAAAAAGAGAGTTTGGTTGAAAAATAGAATTCTTCATGGCTTGGTGAAAATTTTGAACATTTCAATTCTCATTTACAAAAAAAAGACAAAAAAAAAAAAAAAGCCCTCATAGTGGAAATAACTGCAAGTCAAGAAACAAGATAGATCTTATAAGCCATAATGAAAAAAAGTCTATCAAAGGTCCTGTGACTGCCAGTTATCATGTCCAGTCCCATAAGGTAATTGGAATGGTGGCAGCCATGTTTTGGTCAATTCTTGAATTCTATAAGGTTTAGGTTAGACGAAAATCTGTGGCATCTATAATTACTTTTAGTGCCTATTTAAGGGGCAACAACTTTGAGTGGATGGCTTATTGACCTGAAGGAATATTATCTAACTTATAAATGTAAGTAGAAATGATTTTAAAATGCCGCTCTTGTGAAGAGTGACCATTCTCCTTCCTATTGACCTTGCCTTGCTTCTCAGGTCATGTTCTTAATCATTTAATTCTTTTTTATATTTTCACCTTTCTTACTCTTTTTTATGTAATTCAGATGAAGCCCTGCCACTTCTCTTCTTACCAAAGATAAAGAATTCATTTGTAACTCTCATATAATTTTACCATTATCTATTCAGTTAGGGAATCTGCTCCATCAGAAATTTCCATACCACCTATGGTCTTTACTCTTTCTACCTATCAATACCTTCCTTTGTATATAAATATAGGCTAACCCTTTTTTTTTTTTTTTTTTTAGACAGAGTTGCACTCTCATTGCCCAGGCTGGAGTGCAATGGTTCCATCTTGGCTCACTGCAACCTCCGCCTCCTGGGTTCAAGCGATTCTCCTGCTTCATTCAGCCTCCAGAGTAGCTGGGACTATAGGCATGCACCACCACGCCCAGCTAATTTTGTATTTTGAGTAGAGATGGGGTTTCTCCATGTTGGTCAGGCTGGTCTCAAACTCCTGACCTCAGGTGATCTGCCCGCCTCGGTCTCTCAAAGTGCTGCGATTACAGGCGTGAGCCACTGCACTCGGAGATTAACCTCTTTATGAAGACATTATTATGGCAAAATACCCACAACTGTTTTGACCTTCATATTCCTTCAATTTGCCTCTGTTAGTCTTCCCTACTTTTCATGACTCAACTTGGGAAATAAAAAGTGAAGCCTCTGGCATGTACTTTCTTATCTCGTACAGTCTTGTCTACCAGGCCTTTTCAATCTAATTTTTTCCTCCACCTAACTTAGAAGGTAATCTTTTCAAGAAGAGCAATGAGTCTTTAACAATCAACGTATGCGTTATTTTCTCATACTCCTTAACTTTCAGCATTACTCATTATTGTCCCTATCTCTAGGAACTTCTCTCAGCTCCAATCTTTCATGACACAATACCTTCCTCCTACCTTTCCATCAAATCCTGTTCTACTTTCTTTTCACCTCTTATCTCTTAAAAATATGCATTTCCACATGATTAAGGTTACTTCTTTCCTTCTAGTCCTTGTGTCTACCTTTCTTATGGTGAGATGCTACATCTAATAGATCATACTTCTTTTTTTTTGAGAGGGAGTTTCACTCTGTCACCCAGGCTGGAGTGCAGTGGCATAATCTTGGCTGACTGCAACCTCCACCTTTGGGTTTCAAGCGATTCTCCTGCCTCAGCCTCCCAAGTAGCTGGGATTACAGATGCCTGCCACCACGCCTAGCCAATTTTTTTGTATTTTTAGTAGAGACAGGGTTTCACCATGTTGGCCAGGCTGGTCTCGAACTGCTGACTTTGTGATCCACTCACTTCGGCCTCCCAAAGTGCTGGGATTACAGGTGTGAGCTACTGTGCCCGGTGATCCTACTTCTTGAGACATAGTGAAGCAACAAAGTTAGAGGCCAGGATACTGAAGATGGTGTGATTGTGACTTAAGACCACCATGGTTTGACAGTGTTTTAGCCATGGAGCTTTAAGCAGTCACTTAACCTCTTTAATCTTACCTTCTAAATTTCAGAAAAATAATGAGTATATCAAAAGTATATTGAAAGAAATAAATATGTAAATGTATGGAAAACACTTATCATCTAGTCTGATACATAGTAAATTTATAATAAATTGTTTCATCCTTTCAGTTCAAACCACCACCCACTTTGTTTCAAGTCCTCTTTACCTTTCCCTTAACACATTACACTGACCTGTTTTGTTTATGGCCTTTTCATTTCCTTGCTCTTTATACTCACTGCTACCTCCGTTTTCTGATGATCTTGAACTCTGTAGTTGGCATTTTCTTCCTGAAGCACTGTTCAAATTATGTCTTACACTGATATCACTTTGTTTTTTTTTTCCACTTAAAAATCTGAATTAATTATCCATTACTTATAGAACAAAGTTTAAATGACTTAGCTTAGTCTTGAAGGCATTCCCAGTGTGGCACTGACTTCCCTTCACAATTTTATCTTCACCTTGATGTATCTAGTGTTCGAGTACTAACATGCCACACAATTTTAGTGTCCATGGTTTTGTTCTTGTTATATGTTCCACAGGCAATGCCACCTGCTGAGTCATTTCATTATCTGGACAACATCCCTTCCTACTGTAACCCAGCGTTTACCCTGATAAATTACAAATATCTTTGAAATCAGAGACTGGTATTTATTTCTTTTATATGCACTTTAATGGTAAAAACATCATTGGGGCCTCACCTATGTTCTGAATTAACAAAATGGTCATTTTAACTTAATTTAAATAAAGATGGAATTAATAATCTTTTTTTTCTTTTCCCCACCTTTTTTCTGAATATTGTTTGGTTCCATTGCAATACAAGGTAGCAGCAATTTGCAAAACAATGATAAAAAATAATATCTGGACAACGGTCAATATTTTCTCATTGGGAGTTTAAATAGGCTTATGGGGATCACAGAGAAAAAAATTGCTTATTATTTCCATTAAATATTTGAACTAATTTTCATGACTAGGAGGAAATGGAAAACTGAAGTATAGAAATAAGTTCTTTTATTGGACAGGTGTAAATTATCTCTATTTTTTCGAAGAGCTATTATTGGATAAGCAGCTTCAAATGTCTCCCCCTACACGTAATGCCATGGATGAATGGCTCTTGACTGGTTCCATATTTCCCTCTTGACACCCACAGACTATTCCCAACTCAGCACCTAGAGTTGTCCTGTAAAAAAGGAAAGGCAACAACTTGTGTGCTCAAAGCTCTGCAGTGGCCCCTTTATTTTTGTTAATATAAAATCCAAAGTTTAGACATAGCTTACAGAGACTTACTTGAACTCGCCCTTCATTTTATCTCTGAGCTCATCTTCAAATGTTTTCACCCTTGTTCACTTACTGAAGCCATTACCAACCTCCTTTGTTTCCTTAACAATCATTTCCATTTCTGTTTTTGACGCTGTGTATTGGCTATTCCCTCCACCTTGAAAGCACTTCCTCTAGATATATACAAAATTCACTTCCTCTTTGCTTTCCAGTCTTTTCTTCACAATCACCTTCTTTGGGCCTGCCCTGGCCACTGTCTTACTTCCAGCACTTCTGATCTTTAACCTGCTGTGTTTACTTATGCAGTACTTGTCACCTCCTATAATCTATATTATTTAATGTTTATATAATCCACTTAACTATTATGTATATTATTTATTTATTGTTTTGTTCACTGATGAATTCCCAACATTGAGAAATATATATCTATATCTAATTTGTGCTCAGTGAATATTTACTAAATGAATATACTAAATAGGTATAAATAGGCATAGGTATACTTTTTTTTGTTGTTCTTCTTTACCTCCCTCTCTTATTGTATATTTCCTTCAAGAAGGAATTCATGTACTAAATATCAAGATGAACACCAAAAAAGACCATCAAGTAGACAATTACACTGTTTACAAAAACGTATCAAGTATTTAGATAACTGTAAAGTTATAGATAACTGATAAGCTTTCAGTTTCTTCACTGTAAAGAAACTGTAAAGTCCCATCATGTAATTCTTTAATTTGATATATTTACAGTAATGTTTGCTTTTAAAGTGTCTACTCTCTTTATTGGCAATGATACAAACAGAGCCCCATAGACACTTCAGCAATGTCACCATGGGAAGCTATTTTTCTCCAAACCCTATTGATGTGAAACAATTGTATTTACCATCACATTCAATTCAACTATGCTCAAATAGATATGTTTACAAAGCAAAATTCAAGGCTGAAAGAACCAAACATTTTTTTTTCCTACACTTCAAATTTCTATCAGTTAGAAAATTTAGATTGGTGAAAAGAAGACAATCGAAGTTATATAAATAATAAATTTATTTATTCATATAGTTTTAAAATTTACTAGAGATGAGATTTTGCTATACTGTCCAGGCTAGACTCAAACTTCTGACCTCAAGCTATCCTCTCACTTCAGCCTCCCATGTGGCTAGAGCTACAGGCATCTATTACATTATGCCGGCAGACAATAACTTTAATTGCCAACTTTATTTGTTTTATTTATAAACACGACTAATGTATTTGCAATATGTATTATAAATTGACTACTGGCCAAATCAATTATCTTTACCATAATTTTTAAAGTTGCTTTTTGAAATATTTCACTTATACCACAAATGATTGCTTCCTAGATTTATAACCATTCACAATTTACCACATTATTAATCATTATCTTATTGATTACATATTAAATTTCTTTCTTTATCCATTTATCTACTCATTCATTCAATGAATATTTATGACACACCTTGTTTATGACACAACCAGTGTATTATTTTAAAATCTGACAAAAGTCTTTGTTTTCTTGAAGCCTAGGATCAGCATTAATTCATGTAGAAATCATGATTAAGTGATATATTATCAGAGATTTTTACTTCTCCCTGACAATTTTGTACTCAGATATTCCAAATCCCATGTTTCACAAGCAAACACTTTAGAAAATGGAAGCAGAAATGTATGGCTGTCTATAAAGTCAAAAGAGATTAAATAAAAGCTTGCCTGAAAACTAGATTCTTGTTAGGATAATGGAATTCAATTATTAAAAAACAATTCAAAAAATCGCAATCATATATATTTTAAAATATGCTTTACAGCTTGAGGCATTGTTACTACTAGTATGTCATTCAGGAACATGAAGCCATTAGAAAAATAATTATCATGAGGTTATTGCACATTATAATATAACACATATATACACATGAACATGTAATAGAAATTCAAGATTTTGAAAAATGAAAAGTCATAGAAAATCCTACCTCTCATAGAAATTGATAAGAGTAAGTAGGCAAGCAACAATAGTAAATCATACTTCTGCTTCTCTGAGGTGAGTAACATGGACTGATTTACATTTCCACCTGAAATAACCAAAAAATGGGCAAAATATATGAAAAAAATGATTACTAGGATACTGAACATCATGTAAAGAAGTACAGTGATCCCTGAAAGATGGGGAAAAAATGAGTAGAACCCTATGATTACCCCAGCTTTTTTGCTCTAAAAGAGTTTCCAGACAACATGCACAGGGAGGAATCTTCCAGGTGAAGTCCCAAAGGACTCCCTGAGTTGAGAACAAGAATTTAAGATTCCAAAACAGCTAGAGTATATAGCACAGAGAGCTACAGGGGAGACAGCTGTACAAAGGCTGAATTTTGGAGGAACCTGCAGAGTCTCATTTAAATATTCAGCTGATTAATTATAAGTGTGTATGTAGAAGAAAATGTCCAGAGTCTGGAGACAGAACCGATAGAGAGAATTAGAGGTTAGATTCCCAGTGCTTACACAAAGCCAATGTTATTGTCTGAATGTTTGCCCACCTGCTCTTCAGGATATTATCCAGGAGAACTTCCCTAACCTAGCAAGACAGGCCAACATTCAAATTCAAGAATACAGAAAACACCATTAAGATACGCTGCAAGAATATCAACCCCAAGACACATAATCATCAGATTCTCCAAAGTCAAAATGAAGGCAAAAACGGTAAAGGCGGCCAGAGAGAAAGGTCATGTCACCCACAAAGGGAAGTCCATCAGACTAACAGTGGATCTCACAGCAGAAACCCTACAAGCCAGAAAAGAGAGGGGGCCAATATTCAACATTCTTAAAGAAAAGAATTTTCAAACCAGAATTTCATATGCAGCCTAACTAAGCTTCCTAAGCAGAGAAGAAATAAAATCCTTTCCAGACAAGCAAATGCTGAGGGATTTTGCCACCACCAAGTCCTGCTTTGCAAGAACCCCTGAAGGGAACACTAAATATACAAGGTAAAAACCAGTACCAGCCACTGAAAAAACACACCAAAATATATAGAACAATGATACAATGATGAAACTGCATCAACTAGTGTGCAAAATAACCAGATAGCATCATGATGACAGGATCAAATTTACACACAACAATATTGACCTTAAGTGTAAATGTGCTAAATCCCCCAATTGTAAGATACAGACTGGAAAATTGGATAAACAGTCAAGAATCATCAGTGAGCTGTATTCAGGAGACCCATCTCACATGCAAAGGCACACATAGGCTCAAAATAAAGAGATGAAGGAAAATTTACCAAGCAAATGGAAAGCAAACAAGAAAGCAGGGGTTACAATGCTAGTCACTGACAAAACAGATTTTAAACCAGCAAAGATCAAAAAGACAAAGAAGGGCATTATATAATTGTAAAGGGGTCAATTCAACAAGAAGAGAGAGCTAAGTGTCCTAAATATATATACACCCAATACAAGAGTATTCAGATTCATAAAACAAGTTCTTAAAGACCTACAAAGAGACTTAGACTCCCACACAATAATAGTGGGAGACTTTAAGACCCCACTGTCAATATTAAATCAATAAGATGGAAAATTAACAACTATATTCAGCACTTGAACTCAGCTCTGGATCAAGTGGACCTAATGGACATCTACAGAACTCTCCACCCCAAATCAACATAATATGTAGTCTTCTCAGTGCCATGTGACACTTATTCTAAAATTGACCACATAATTGGAAGTAAAACACTCCTCAGCAAATGCAAAAAACTGAAATCATAACAAACAATCTCTCAGACCACAGTGCGATCAAATTAGAATTAGGATTAAGAAACTCACCCAAAACCACACAACTACATGGAAATTGAACAATTTGCTCCTGAATGACTCCTGGGTAAATAATGAAATTAAGACAGAAATCAAGAAGTTCTTTGAAACCAATGAGAACAAAGAGACAATGGACCAGAGTCTCTGGGACACAGCTAAAGCAGTGTTAAAAGGGAAATTTATAGCACTAAATGCCACAGGAAAAAGCTAGAAAGATCTCAAATTGATACCCTAACATTACAATTAAAAGAGCTAGAGAAGCAAGAGCAAACAAATTCAAAAGTGAGCAGAAGACAAGAAATAACTAAGATCAGAGCAAAACTGAAGGAGACAGAGACATGAAAAATTCTTCAAAAACAATCAATGAATTTAAGAGCTGTTTTTTTTCTGAAAAAATTAACAAAATATACCACTAGCTAGAATAATAAAGAAGAAAAGAGAGAGTAATCAAATAGACACAATAAAAGATGATAAAGGGAATATCACTATATACTCCACAGAAATACAAGCTACCCTCAGAGAATATTATAAACACACCTATGCAAATAAGCTAGAAAATCTAAAAATATGTGAATAAACTCCTGGACACATGCACCCTCCCAAGACTAAACTAGGAAGAGATCGAATCCCTGAATAGACCAATAACAAGTTCTGAAATTGAGGCAGTAATTAATAGGCTACTAACCAAAAAAATAAAACCTAGGACCAGATGGATTCACAGCCAAATTCTACCAGAGATAACAAGAGGAACTGGTGTCATTCCTTCTAAAACTATTCCAAACAATTGAGAAGGAGAGAGTCATCCCTAACTCATTTTATGAGGTCAGCATCATCCTGATACCAAAACCTGGCAGAGACACAACAACAAATTTCAGGCTAATATCCCTGATGAACATCAATGGGAAAATCCTCAGTGAAATACAGGTAAACCAAATCCAGCAGCACATCAAAAAGTTTATCCACAAGATCAAGTCGGCTTCATCCCTAGGATGCAAGGCTGGTTCAAAATATGCAAATCAATAAAAGCAACCCATCACGTAAACAGAATCCATAAAAAAAACCACATGATCACCTCAATAGATGCATAAAAGGCCTTTGATAAAACTTAACATCTCTTCATGTTAAAAACTCTCAGTAAACTAGGTGTAGATGCAACATACCTCAAAATAGTAAGAGCTTTTTATGACAAATCATAGCAAATATCTTACTGAATGGGCAAAAGCTGGAAGCATTCCCTTTGAAAACCAGCACAAGACAAGAATGACGTCTCTAACCACTCCTATTCAACATAGCATTGGAAGTTCTGGCCAGGGTAATCAGGCAAGAGAAAGAAATAAAGGATACTCAAATAGGAAGAGAGGAAGTCAAATTGTCTCTGTTTGCAGATGACAGGATTGCATATTTAGAAAACCCCATCGTCTCAACCCAAAACCTACTTAAGCTAATAAGCAACTTCAGCAAAGTCTCAGGATACAAAATCAATGTGCAAAAATCACAAGCATTCCTATATACCAACGATAGACAAACAGAGAACCAAATCATGAATGAACTCCCATTCACAATTGCTACAATGAGAATAAAATACCTAGGAATACAGCTAACAAGGGATGTGAAGGACCTCTTCAAGGAGAACTACAAACCACTGCTCAAGGAAATAAGAGAGGACAGAAACAAACAGAAAAAAAAATTCCATCCTTATGGAATAGGAAGAATCAATATTGTGAAAATGGCCATACTGACCAAAGTAATTTATAGATTCAATGCTATTCTCATCAAACTACCACTTACATTCTTTACAGAATTAGAAAAAACTACTTTAAATTTCATATAGAGTCAAGGAAGAGCCCAATATAGCCAAGACAATCCCAAGGAGAAAGAACAAAGCTGGAGGTATCATGCTACCTGACTTCAAACTATACTACAAGGCTACAGTAACCAAAACAGCATGGTACTGGTATCAAACAGACATGTGGACCAATGGAAAGATTCCTCAGAAATAACAACACACATCTACAACCAACTAATCTTCGACAAACCTGACAAAAACAAGCAAAGGGAGAAAGGATTTCCTATTTAATAAATGCTGCTAGGAAAGCTGACTAGCCATATGCAGAAAACTGAAACTGAATCCATTTCTTATACCTTATACAAAAATTAACTCAAGATGGACTAAAGTCCTAAATGTAAAACCCCAAGCCATAAAAACCCTAGAAGAAAACAAAGTTAACACCATTCAGGACACAGGCGTGGGCAAAGACTTCATGACAAAAACACCAAAAACAATTGCAACAAAAGCCAAAATTGACAAATGGGATCTAATTGAACTAAAGAGCTTCAGCACAGCAAAAGTAATTGTCATCTAAGTGAACAGGTTACCCACAGAATGGGAGAAAATTTTAGCAATCTACCCATCTGACAAAGATCTAATATCCAGAATCTGCAAGGAACTTAACCAAATTTACAAGAAAAAAAAAAAACAACCCCATCAAAAAGTGGGCAAAGGATATGAACAGACACTTCTCAAAAGAAGACATTTATGCAGTCAACAAACAGATGGAGAAAAGCTCAACATCACTGATTATTAGAGAAATGGAAATCAAAACCACAATGAGATACCATCTCATGCCAGTCAGAATGGCAATTATTGAAAAGTCAAGAAACAATAGATGCTGGTGAGGCTGTGGAGAAATAGGAACACTTTAATACTGTTAGTGGGAGTATGAATTAGTTCAACCATTGTGGAAGACAGTGTGGCAATTACTCAAGGACCTAGAACCAGAAATACCATTTGACCCATTGATCCCATTACTGGGGATATAGCCAAAGGAATAGAAATCATTTTGCTATAAAGACACCTGCACAGGTATGTTTACTGCAGCACTATTTACAACGGCAAAGATATGAAACCAACCCAAATGCCCATCAATGATAGACTGAATAAAGAAAATGTGGTACATATATACCATGGAATACTATGCAGCCATAAAAAGGAATGAGATTATGTCCTTTGCAGGGACATGGATGAAGCTGGAAACCATCATCCTCAGCAAAATAACACAGGAACAGAAAACCCAAACACCGCATGTTCTCACTCACAACTGGAAGTTGAACAATGAGAACACATAGACACAGGGAGGGCAACAACACACACTGGGGCCAATCAGGGGGTTGGGGGTGATGGGAGGGAGAGCATTAGGACAAAGAGCTAATGCATGCGGGTCTTAAAACCTAGATGATGGGTTGACAGGTACAGCAAACCACCATGGCACATATATACCTATGTAACAAAGCTACACATTCTGTACTTGTATCCTGGAACTCAAAGTAAAATAAAAATAAAAATTAAAAAAAAACCATAAAAAACAAAAAAATTAAAGAAAAGAAAAATTGAAGATTTAAGTAATTGGAAATGTATTATTTTAAAATGAATTTATTATTTATGTAATAATGTAATATATACTAATTTATTTTAAAATAACATCTTTGTATATTTAAATAATTTTTAAAATACATTTTAAAAATTAGTTGGCAGGGTAGCACGTGCCTATAGTCCTAGCTGCTGCTGAGGCTGAGGTGGGGAGATCACTTGAGCCCAGAGTTCAAGGTTACAGTGAGCTGTGATCAAATTGCACCACTGCACTGGAGCCTTGGCAACAGAGTCTCTTAAAAAAATGTTGGAGTACAAACACTCCCTGATTTCAAGTCTTCGTGCAGTGCACTTCCTACATCGCTAATCAAATGATGGTGGTGACAGTGTGGTATTGCCACAAATATAGACAAATAGATTAATTAAACAAAATCAGGAGTCCAGAAAAATGATCCATATACATATATACACACTTAGTTTTTGACAAAGTTGTAAAGGTAATTAAATGGAGAAAGGATAACTTTTCACAAATTGTTGTTAGAATTCCTAGAAATTCTATGTACAAAAAAAATTAAACTTGAATCTATATCTCAACCATATAAAAAATTAATTCAAATTAGATCACAAAACTGAATATATAACCTACGGCTATAAAACTTTTAGAAGAAAACAGGATACAGTTGCATAACCTTGGTTTAGACAAAAGTAGTTTGGGTATAACAGCATAAAGTAAAAAAATAATTGAACTGGACTTTAAGTTACTGTTTTTTTGCTGTTTGATATTCACTGTTAAGAGAATAAAAACATTAGCCAAAGTCTGAGAAAAAAAAAATATTTGCAAAGCATATACATGATAAAATACTTGTATAAGTAATAAATAAAGAGCTCTCAAAACTCAGTGAGAAAATAAACCACCTAACACAAAATGTGCAAAAGATTTTACCAAGGAAGATGTACACATTGAAAGCAAGCCATGATAAGAAGTTCAACATGATTAATCATTAGGGAAATACAAATTAAAATCGCAATGAGCTACAACTCTTCACCAGTAAGATGGCTAAGATTAAGAAGCCTGACAATACCAATGACGGGCAAGTATGTGGAACAACTGGAACTCTTTTAATCTGTTGGAGGCAATATGAAATGATGCAATCATGTTGGAAAACTGTTCAGTGGTTTTGTTAAAAAGTTATATATGCATATGCTATATGATGCTGCCATTCCACATCTATGTATTTGCCCCAAAAGGAAGGCATACATCCATTCAAAGACTTTCACACAAATGTTCCTTGTAGGTTATTATTATTATTATTATTTTAATTTTTGTACTTTTTTTATTATACTTTAAGTTCTAGGGTACATGTGCATAATGTGCAGGTTTGTTACATATGTATACTTGTGCCATGTTGGTGTGCTGCACCCATCAACTCATCAGCACCCATCAATTCATCATTTATATCAGGTATAACTCCCCAATGCAATCCCTCCCCCCTCCCCCCTCCCCATGATAGGCCCCGGTGTGTGATGTTCCCCTTCCCGAGTCCAAGTGATCTCATTGTTCAGTTCCCACCTATAAGTGAGAACATGCGGTGTTTGGTTTTCTGTTCTTGTGGTAGTTTGCTAAGAATGATGGTTTCCAGCTGCATCCATGTCCCTACAAAGGACGCAAACTCATCCTTTTTTATGGCTGCATAGTATTCCATGGTGTATATGTGCCACATTTTCTTAATCCAGTCTGTCACAGATGGACAATTGGGTTGATTCCAAGTCTTTGCTATTGTGAATAGTGCCACAATAAACATATGTGTGCATGTGTCTTTATAGCAGCATAATTTATAATCCTTTGGGTATATACCCAGTAGTGGGATGGCTGGGTCATATGGTACATCTAGTTCTAGATCCTTGAGGAATTGCCATACTGTTTTCCATAATGGTTGAACTAGTTTACAATCCCACCAACAGTGTAAAAGTGTTCCTATTTCTCCACATCCTCTCCAGCACCTGTTGTTTCCTGACTTTTTAATGATTGCCCATTCTAACTGGTGTGAGATGGTATCTCATTGTGGTTTTGATTTGCATTTCTCTGATGGCGAGTGATGATGAGCATTTATTTTAATAACCAAAATCTGGAAACAATCCAAATGTTCATCAACAGGTCAATGGATAAACAAACTGTGAAATACTACTCAGCAATAAATAGGAATGAATTATTTATATACTTCAATGGCATGAATGAATCTCAGAATGGTTACTGTGATCAAAAGAAGCCAGATGAAAAAGAGTACCTACTGTATGACTACATTTACATAAAACTCAAAAATGTCAATTAATTTATAGTGACAGAAAGATCAGTGGTTGCTTTAAAGCAGAAGGGGAGGGCAGGGATGAATTACAAAGTGGTTCAGGAAAACTTTTAGGGGTAATAGGTATATTCTTTATCTTGATCGTGGTGATAATTTCATGGTGTATACATGTCAAAACTTATCAAATTTAGTAAATTCTACATGATGTGAATTTTACTGTATGTCAATTATGTCTCTGTATAGCTTTTTTAAAAGTTTAGCAAGAATGTAGATGATTTGATGAAGACATTAAAAATGACTTAATTATCATGTGAGATGAAGCATTCATCAAATTAAAAATATAGATTTACTTAAAATATACCTGGACCATGTATTACAATGTAACTGGCACAAACGGCACACAAGAAATCTCAAAGGTCAACAAAATTTAATATCAGACCAAACTCTCTGGCCACAAAATAACGTTGAAAATGCTTAATAGAAAGACAAAGAAAATTTAAACTATCCTTTATACTTTTGTTGAAAATAGAAAGATTGCATACTGACTGTGTGCCAGGCATTATGAATTAACTGTCTATAAGTATTCTCTATTACATTAAGGTGTCTACTACAAATTTCCAAAATACTTATTATTAACATGGTAAATATTTTTGAAACCAATAATTATCATTGTTTTTTGCCTTTTCATCTTATCTCTCAATCATATAATAAATGTCACTACTATCACTTACCAAATCTTTCCTTCCTCAAGTAGGAAGACAACTGAGATACAAGTGGAGATTTTTCTTTGTTTGTTTGTTTTTGAGACAGAGTCTCACTCTGTCACCCAGGCTAGAGGGAAGTGGTGCGGTCACGGCTCACTGCAACCCCTGCTTCCTGGATTCAAGCAATTCTTGTACCTCAGCCTCCCGAGTAGCTAGGATTACAGGGTGCACCACCACACCTGGCTAATTTTTGTATTTTATTAGTTTAGTAGAGACGGGGTTTCATCATGTTGCCCAGGCTGGTCTTGAACTCCTGGCCTCAAGTGATCCAACCGCCTCAGCCTCCCGAAGTGCTGAGATTATAGGTATTAACCACTGTGCCCACCTTCCAGTGGAGTTTTCAAAGTCTTCTTACTAAATCACATTGAATTAAAATTATTTGTAAGATTGTAAGATATAGGTGATTATTCATTATTCTGTTTTATTATTTAACTTCTTATCACAAAACAAAATGTTCTTAGTTATTCCGAAAGTATTTTACTATTGTTATCATAAAGACTGTTAGAAGAGGATTTATAAAGAAAATTCACAAAGATATTTTGTATTACATAAACCTCCCTACACAAATCTAAGCTATTGTTGAGTTCCCATGGACTTTTGTATACTTACATGTCAGCAACTCAATTCTAGCGTTTATTTAAAAAAAAAAAAAAACAAACAAAAAAAACAAACTAAAAAGTATCATATCAAAATACTGAAAAAAAATCAGCATTTGTTATTTGTAACACCGAAAAAGTATGGAAGGTTTACATTTACCTTTTTCACTATATCGGTCATGAAAAATTTCTGGAGCACCTACTGTGTTGTTCCCAAAACTATACTGGCGCTACAGCAGATCTAAACAGGTATAAAATATTACCTTTGCCCTTAACAACTTTTTAGTTATGGAAATAAAAATAAAAGACATGAAACGTACAAAAAGAAGAACTACCTACATCTAATAAACCTCAAAAAAAAAAAAAAAAATCAATTCAGACCTGAAGTCATTCTTTTAGTGTTGAGACTTGAGCTAGACCTTGAAATGGGATTAAAGAAAGAAGATATTCCAAAAAAGGGAATAACATGAGGAAAGAACAGGAGTATATGAGGCCATGATAAAAATCTGTCGAGACAGATCTATTGTAATGTGTTGCAGGCAGTCATAAATGTGGTCTTATGCTGTAGATGCAACCATTTTATGAAGCAGCTTGAACCATAAGGCACAAAAACAGAACTTGACACAGTTGGCCAGGGGGACTTATCAAGTGTTCACGTGAAGAAAAGGAGTTGTTTTGCATTAAGTTAGTGACTATAGTTGTTCAACGTTCTCTTTATCATAATATCCATTCTTTCCTTCCTTTTTAAGAGATCGCAAAAATCTGTTGAAGATAGCAGATGTTTTCAATTAAAAATACTATATTTTGTAGCACAGGCCTGTGGCCTGAGCTACTCGGGAGGCTGAGGTGGAAGGACCACCTGAGCCAGGGAGGTTGAAGCTGCAGTGAGCTCTGATCATGCCACTGCACCCCAGCCTGGGTGACAGAGTGAGAATCTGTTTCAGAAAATAAAAAAATTAGGCCGGGCATGGTAGCTCATGCCTGTAATCACAGCACTTTGGGAGGCTGAGGTAGGTGGATCGCTTGAGGTCAGGAGTTTGAGACCAGCCTGGCCAACATGGTGAAACCTCGTGTCTACTAAAAATACAAAAAATTAGCCAGGCATGATGGCTCACACCTGTAATCCCAGGTACTCAGGAGGCTGAGACAAGAGAATCTCTTGAACTTGGGAGGCAGAGGTTGCGGTAAGCTGAGATCGTGCCATTGCACTCCAACCTGGGTGACAGAGCAAGACTTAGTCTCAACAAAAATAAATAAATAAATAAAAATACTTACAATATTACATTTCCTAGTCCCTTCACAGATAGAGATGACAGTTTGACTCTTTTTCCAGCTAATAAAATGGAAGCAGATGCTATTGTAATGCAGGAGAAGCTTCTGCAATGCAGGAGAGCAAAGACTCAGCCCATGGTTAATAGAGAGTTGATGCGGTTATGAGAGTACATGAGAGGCGCACAACTAGAGTACTTACTGTGACCAGCACTAAAGGGCTGGATAAAAGCAGAGGTGACTGCGAAGGAACAAACAAGAAATGTGTGTCAAGAGAGTCTAAGAATGAGAGATAGTGGTGCCACGGAAGCCAATATGGGAGAGTACATTGAGATAGTGAACAGCGCCACTCTCCATGTTCAGAGTGGTCATGGGGGTCAAGAAGACACCAGATGTGCCCGGATTCCATCTAAAATAGGGAGACATCCATTTTGACCTATAGGGTCAAGCCATCTAGATGCAGAGAAATAAGAAAATTTTCTTTTTTATGCTAATTTGTAGATCTATTTATAGGAACAAAATGGGCTTGATAAAAAAGACAACACATGAGCACCATACAAGAAACTGGGTACATTACTCTGAAGAAATGCTGAGTGCACACACAGACTCGGCTTCAAATTTCAGATTTTGAGAATTCAATGATTCTTCTAAAAGCGTGGGAGAGATGTGTTTGCAATGCAAAATGAAGTTGGCAACTCTATGCAATAAACATTTGTTGGTACCTATTCTGTGTAGGAAACTATTTTAGAAACTGTGACTGTAAAAAATAGAAAGACTATTTTAATTTACATCTAGGAACTTAGAATCATGGATTTTTATATGATAAAAATTGATATGTAACATGAATAATTACTGTATTTGAGGCACGTACAAAGTACTATGTTTGTTCATATGTATACATAAATATGTATATCTTAAGCATGCAGATAAAATGAATATACAATTATTCACACTCTTAGAGACATATGCAAATAATTTTTTCTCCAAAATGTTTGGTCCGACATAGATATATAAATAGTCTATATTTTTATATGCTTGTAGAAACATATAATTTGAGAAGGTAAAAATACATAATTTGTGTATAAGTCAGCACAGAGATCAATTGATCTTCCCAGGGTTGAGATTGGGAAATCTCACATAACAGATGTGATATTTGAAAATGTATAGAAGTGTCTGGTAGAAAGAAAGATTTGAAGTAAAAGAGAAGAGGAGAAAGTCCATATGAAATACCGGCAATTTTGTCCCACTTCAAGTTTGAGAAGTCATGGAATATTGAATAAATTCCTTTTGAAATCGTGTACAAATAATACAGAGGGTCATTTCTCTTTGAATCACTCCACATCCCAGTCTGCTAATCTTTGAAAGCAACTTTTTAAGTTGCTTTCATACCAGGGAAGTACGTTATTTTTGTAAGATAATTGGGACTATTAATAGTTCAGATTATTTTATTGAGAGATACAGTCAATTAGAAAAAGTAATATTTAGCATTGGTTTAAATACATTTATTTTGTTGATTTAGCTTAACCTTGCACATGTTTAAATTTTATAAATGTATAAGACTATATATTATAGATATGAATATATATGTGCATGTGTATATGTATGTATTTGTGTATATGTATGTGTATGTGTATGTATATGTATATGTATATCTATATGTATATGTATATGTATATAACCAAACTGAGAAGATTACTCCGGTACCTTGTAGGATGATACAGATTCAGACGCCGAGCGTAATGGTGGTTAAAATAGCATTAAAATAAATAAGGAATTGTTCTATGGTCAGTATGAATGTTATTCAGAAATTGAAATGTTGAATCTGTGTATGAAGATGAAGCAGCTTCCCACACATTGGCAACCAATCTGTTCTGAATAAGTAGGACAAAGCAACAAATGTGTGTGTTTTAGAGACAAATGTGTTCCCCCTTTTTCTCTCTCTCTTTTTTTCTTTTTACCTTATTGGAAATCTGAAAATGTAAACAACATGAACAGACATAAAAGAAAATCTCTCCCAGATATATCTCAGACTCTAATATAGAATTGAGCTATTCCACAGCATACAAATATAAATTGCTCTGGCCAGGTATGGTGGCTCACGCCTGTAATCCCAACACTTTGAAAGGCCAGGATGGGCGGACCACTTAAGGCAAAGGCTTTGAGACCAACCTGGGCAACAAAATGAGACACCCTACCCCCTTCTCATCTTTATAAACAATCAAAAATTAGTTCTGTGTGATGATGTGCACCTACAATACTAGCTCCTTGGGAGACTGAGGCAGGAGAATAGCTTGAGCCCAGGAAGTTGAGGCTGCAGTGAGCCATGATTGCGCCACTGCACTCCAGCCTGGATCAAGACCCTGTCTCAATAAATAAATAAATTAAATTAAATTAAAAATAACTTGCTTCTGAATGTGAAATATGCATTTGCGCAAATGTTCATGTTTTCTTGCTACCTTTTCTTTTTTGAGAAGGAGTTCCTTAACCTGGATATCTTTCCTTCAAAATTTAATTCATTCGAAGAATATTCACTGACCACCTACTATGTGTAAGAAATGGTGTGCTAGATTCTGCCAATTCTCAAAGAAGACAGTGACTACCTTGGCATGAACTTGGTTTCGCTAAACCAAGAAAAATAGCTAGCATTGCCACTTACATCTGATATAAAAGTAAACTCAAAAGTATAAGTTTATTGTTTTTTACAACTCTAAGACAAAATTTCAAAAAACTTCATTTTTCATGAAAAAGAGAGAAGTTTCAACTTTGCAATGGCTGCAACATGCTAAAAAATTATTTTAAAAAATAAAGAGGGAGTCAAGAAGGAAGAGGGGGAGAGGCAAAGGGGAAGAAAGGAAGAGGTAATATGTAGATTCTGATGCCAGGAGACTGGGAAGAAGTTGGTCTGGTTATCTTAATAAATAGCACATTCTTTGGAGCATATCTGCATATCTGAATAAAGTCAGGTCACTGGAGCCCAGGAGGTCAAAGCCGCGGTGAGCTGTTATCATGATGCAGAGGAGGGATGGTCAGAAACTACATGAAATACGCTTTGGTTGCCGGGCGTGGTGGGTCATGCCTGTAATCCCAGCACTTTGGGAGGCTGAGGTGGGCAGATCACGAGGTCAAGAGATCGAGACCATCCTGGCCAACATGGTGAAACCCTGTCTCTACTAAAAATACAAAAATTAACTGGATGCAGTGCCACGCACCTGTAATCCCAGCTACTCGGGAGGCTCAGGCAGGAGAATCACTTGGGAGGCAGAGGATGCAGTGAATTGAGATCATGCCACTGCACTCCAGCCTGATGACACAGTGAGACTCCATCTCAAAAAAAACTAAAACAACAACAACAACAACAACAAAAAACTCTTTGGTTATCAACAGTATTTACCAGATGAGAAAGAAAAAGGAAATTTAGGGTGAAGAAATCTTAAATCTTTTGGACTAATTCTGAGTTACAATGAATAGAGAACAGGAAAAACAACAACAAAATCTTCATTAACCAGATAATTACATCTTCTTTATGTAAGGTCCTGTAATACAACAGGTAAAGACTGATTTCAGTGTATTTTCATCATCTGACAAGTTTTAGATATTTCTATGGATGCTGGTTCTTGTTGCCTGTATAATCATATGAAAGGCCACAGCTATTTTTTATTTTTTATTTATCTATTTTTCCAACAGAAAGTCCATAGCTATTTTCCCATATGAGTCAGCCTATGTATTCTCCTCACTTTTAGGCTGAGTTGATGTTTGTCAAAAATTTTAGAGGAAAAGAAAAACAAACATTGTTAAGCCCATTATCAAAAAATTTGGTCAAAGGCTTGCTAAGCAAGTGTTCTGGAAACAACAACAACATAAACTTATTTCAACAGTTTGAAATGTTAAATATTATATTTGGGAAAGTATGCAAGGATTTCAGAAGGTAAGGGCATAGGAATAGAAGCTGATTCCTTTTTAACAGAAATAAAAAGTGGTTTTAGAGGAAGAAGAAGCTCTGAAGTTTTCGCATTGCTAAAAAAACTCACCAGGGCAGCATTTATATCTCCATACCACATGAATTTGTTTTATGTAATTTCACAGTCCATCGAAAATAAGAGTCAAATTCAAGAGACATTTATATAATGCTGGAATGGAAGACACCACAAAATCCATAGGGCAAATATTGATACATTCTGTTCAGCTGGCTAAAACTGTGATCCAGATCAGCAGGTCTTCAAGTGGAGTCTGTGAATCCCTGGAAGTATCCAAGACGTTTTTCAGGCTAAGTGTAGAGTCAAACTACTTTCATTTAAAAATTAAGGCAATGTTGGCCTTTTTGATTGTGCTGACAATTGCACCAATGGTATAAATGAAACAGTGAGTAGAACTGACAATGTCTTAATATGTGTAACAAGGCAGTGGCACCAAACTATAGTAGTCATTGTACTACTCATTGCCACATAAGCTCAGATGAAAAAAAAAAGATATTTTACCTAAGAATGTCCTTAAAGAAGTAATAAAAATTATTAATTTAATTAAGTTCCATCTTGAGTGTATGCTGTAAGTGGTATGCACAAAACACTTATGCTGCATACCAAACACAGTGGTGGTCTCAAGGAAAACACGTGTACTATTGAGTTGCAAGCTGAACTAGCCACTTTTTTAAACAATGGAATGTCATTTTTGAAAGATGTTGAAAGACATGCACAAAACAATGGTTATTAAGACATGAGTATTGAGTAGACACTGGCTCATAAAATTAACTATGCGAACTTGTTATTTAAAATAAAGCAATGGACAGTAGCTTTTGCCATTGATCAAATCTGAGGTTTCTAGCAAAACTTAAAATTGTGGAAAACTCTGCCACCATGCACAGAACTGCTTCCCAATAGTTAATGACTTTTCTGATAGAATCAGTGATAATATTAATGAATAAATTTATCAACATTTGGAAGATCTGCAAAGCTCGGGAAACCAATATTTTTCAAATGACTAATGCATAACATTACAAAATTGGGCATGAGCAAAAGATTAATTCAAGATACAAAATATATGAGTGAATTTAATGAAACAGTAGGTAAGTTTATTGGCATGATTTCATATTTCACATTGCACCCAACCTTGATATGTAACTTGTCAATTTTTGGTATAGTATTAAAAAATATATAGTTATATCTACACCTGTCCAAAATGGCTATTAACATACCCCTCCCTTTTCTAACTCATATTTATTCATCCTCATACTTCTTTGAGTAAGGATTGCTTTTTTCCATATACCTCAATAAAGAAACATATCCTGCAGCTCAGTGGCAGAAGCAGATCTGAGATTCCAGGCATCTTTTATAAGCCAGAGAGTAAGGAGATTTTTAAAACATAAAATAATGCCACTCTTATCACTACATTTTTCTTGTTATGCAAAATATAGTTATTTTTTCATACAAAACAAGATATTTATGTTAGACATAATGGGATTATTATTTATTTGTGAATGAATAAATATATAAATAAATATTTTAAACATCCAGTTTTGATTTTCATACAATAAATATTCATAGATGTAATACCCACATAACCAGACATTCTTTGGGGGCCCTCAATATTTTTTAAGAGTATAAAAGATATCCAGAGACCAATATTTTAAAGAACTACTACTCTAGGTCAGTTAAAACATTTTGGTTGAAAGGATTTTAGTGAAAAAGGAAGCACAGGCTTCAGAATCAGACAAACCTGGAGGTAAATGCAAACTCCAGCATTTAATTATTGTGTTCTTGGCAGCTTAACTTTTCAGAACGTTAGTTTCTAAGAAGTAAAGTGAGTTTGAAAATATTTCCATTTTACAGTTTTTATAAGAATTACAAGTAATCTAAATAACGTAGCTAGTGCCAAAACTGCTACTTCACAGACCTTCATTGAATAATGGCTATTGTTTTTATATATAATATAAACTATATATAGCAGATATATTAATATAATATATATAAGATCTCAGGATAAATATAGAAACAGATACAGCTACAAAGTATTAAAAAATAGGATTGCAAACTACTTTTTATTTTTATTTATTTAAATTATAATCTTGTCAACATTATTGGGAATAAAGAGATTTTCACAATAAGACACTGACAAAATAGAGTAAGTATGTAAGTGAAGAAGTGCTTTGAACTCAAGTGCATTAATTACATTTAGGAATTTAGGAGTGTAGATTACAAATAATTTACTATGATTGCTACCAATCTAGCAGCTATATATTTTTAGTTTGTTCTGGTGCAGGAACATACGTGGCTGAAGTATCAAATCGAAATATATATTCAAACTCATGTTAGAGTGGGGAGAATGGTGCTTTAACGGTTTTTGTGCCACAACCAAGGACTTTGAAAAACATGAAGGGCAAAAAAAGAATTAAATATGTGAAAAATGAAAGGAGCTAGAGTCAACATTTTCTTTTGCATATCTGCTCCTAACTATGCACTCCCTCTTTTAGTTCTTGGAACAAGTCCTCCATCTTCCTACCTCAGAACCATTACACTGCATACTCAGTCATTTCATGAATTCTGTTATCGTCCATAGAATCAACTTCATCCAGTGCTGTCTCTTCTCCATTGTTTCAGAAGCAGAGTTTTCAAAAGCAAAGTTATGGCCACAATGTCACCTTGCTTAATGCCCTGTCACCTCCACCCAGGACTGAAGTCCCTTACTCTCTTGTTGCACTTACCTCATGAACCCATCTTCCATCGTGCCCTTTCCAGCCCACCCTCCACTCAAAGAGAAGTGCTCAATAGGTCTTCAAAGGCTGTGCCCTCTCCTTCTGCAGCTTGGCATACACTGTCTATTGTATTTGAATGGCTTTCCTCCACCCCCGAATTCTGTAATATGAAGCTCAAATACCATATCTTCTTAAATTATCTTCTGTTATATCCATATTTTGCCGTAAATCAAACATAATCTTGCTGTTCTCTCATCTCCCATTATAGTACATGTGAATGATTTTATGGCACACATCTCTTTCTACTATTTGATTATTATTTGCAACATTGATTCATCTCCTAATCTACAATGTCCCGGTTTAAACTGCCACCATCACTTACCTTGACTAATACCAACAGCTTCCTAATTGGTCTCCATGCATCCATTCTTGGCCCTGTTTCATTCATATCTCAGTAGCCAGAGTAATTTTCCTAAATTATAATCAAGCTACTAATCCACTCCAAACATTTAAGTGGTCTCCCATTTCTCTTATATTAAAACCTAAATTTCTTACTATGGTCTGACCAGCCAGGCATGATCTGACTTCACCCTATTTCTTTCTCGTTATTGTAAGCCACCCTTCTTGACCTCTTTATGCCACAGCCATGCTGAACTTCTTTTAGTTCTTGAAACACCTAATGCTCTTTCTTTCTCAGGGAAGAAAACACTGGATGCTACCTTTTCTGCTGAAACACTTTATCCCTTGCTCTACACAGGTGTACTGCTACTTATATTTAATGTTCCAGCTTAAATGTTAGGTCCTCAGAAAAACTCTTTGACCTTCAGTTCCTTGTTTATTTCTCCCATTGTACATACTGAATTTATACTCTTTTAAAATGTATTTCAGGTTATTTGTATTTGTCTGTCTTCCCAACTGAAATATGAGCTCCATAAGATTGGGAAGCATGTACACCTTGTTCTCCATTGTCTCACCGTCACCCAGCATAGTGCCTGACACAGAGCTCAACAAATATTTGTTGAACAAATAGATAGCAAAATGGTATTGGGTGCCAGAATGCCACGTTTAGTCAATCAGCTCAAGGTCTCTTAAGGGGTATTGGTAAAGCTTGAAAAACTATATTGGTAAGTTCTCAACACCCTGAATATCTGAAATTATAATTTTTTCTCTGAAAAATTTTGGGACTCTTTAGAATAAGTTATGATGACTCTCCATCAGTTTAGGTACTATTAATACTATGTAATATGATGTAAACCTTGAAAGAAAATCTACTAATGACTTGTTAAGCATATATAATGAGAGAAACCTTCCAGGAATTACAGGAATTACACAGATGTTTATTTTTCAGTGGTGCTCCATGGAAGCATATGATGAATGTTACGTGGATTTCAATAAATGTTCCTCAATATCTACATTTACTTCCATTCTTTTACAAGCACAAATACTTATTTAACTTCTCAGAATATGATCTACTTTTTAAAATAAAGGTTAAAAGTGCTAATAGTGTTATTTTCATCAACAGAAAGAGGATTTGTTTGAGTTTACTTTTCCTTAACCTTTAAATTCTTTCTTTCATTTTGCCTTTCTTCACTGTTTCCTTTCATCCTTTCTTCCCTTTCTCATTTTGGGAATCCCTCATTCCTGCCATTTGAGTGTCAGATCTGCATAAACAGTAGTATACTGGGCACTTTCAGGGATACTAGATTGAAGCAATAATTACAAAGTTGCCGACCCTTATTGTAATATCCATCACAGAGTACTTTATTCTCACAAAAGAACATCCTTTCACTAACTCAGTATGTCTCACAAACTTTAATTGTTTTTCTTGACTGACTTCTGAGTCACATTTTCCTGCATCTTTTCTTTTATGGCTTCTCCACCATCACAGAATTATTTTTACCGCCTAGTTCTCCTGGATCATGTGTTTGAGGCATTCCTCCAAAGAAATTTGGTCCCGGGCTCCTTGATGTATCAGTAATTCCCACAGGGAATTAGACACTACTTAGGCACCACCTCATAGCCTCCTAGCTTCACCTGTCTCCAGAATCCTGAGTCAGTTTCTCCCAGTCATCGTTCCAGCAACCAGCACTGCATAAGATCAGACTGACTTCACTTGGACTCCCAACCCATGGTTGAGATAATGACCATGACTGAGACTTTGGGCTTCACCAATGCCACTGTAGACTGAGATGCTGAATTCCCACCAGGCTTCTGCATAGACTCAACTCTGAAAGGCATTTTGTATGCACCACCCCTTGTGGGTGAGTCATTGACCTACAAGAAAATAGTAATCAAGGGGTCAAGTTTTCTCTCTCCAACTTTGAGACCTACCAACCTGAGATTAGCAATGGTTTGTTGGAACTTGGAAGGCCATCCTACAAAATACAGCTTTGCTTGAGGGAGAGCAGAATTCAGCACCATTAGGCACTGTGTATTTGCTAGCTCTCCTTTTTTTCATTTCCATTTTCTTCTGTCCTGCTTCTATAAAATTTTTCCTATTGATAAATAACACAATAGTTTGCTAGTTGCTGCTTTGAACTCTACTTTCTGGGGAACTCAGTTGGGGCAAACATTCTCTCTTATGAGACTTCCATGATCTCATATTCATTCACTAAACACCATTTATAACATCTCTGCCCATGGTCTACTGAAACATGGAAAAGAGGCCCAAGGCTTGTATACAAAAGATATGGTTCTCCTTTTAGAGTGAAACCAAGAAAATCGTTCTTGATCACATATTTGATCCCTGGAATAGACATATAGATATGTGTGTGTTTGTGTGTGTATATACATACACATATATTACATATATAAAAATATGTGTACATACATATATACATACATATATACATATACACATATACATATGTGTGTATCTATATACATATATACATATACACACATATATTACATATATAAAATATATTACATATATTTTTTATATATTACATATATTTATTACATATATTACATATATTTATTTATATATGTATATACACACACATACATATAATGCTAAATTCTAAATGAAGACACTTAATGGCAGGCTACAATTCCCCCATGGAATTCTTGATATAGAGAGTATGTTCAATAGATATTTCAGTATCCATTTGATCTCTTAACTCTGATAAAAACTTCTTAGACTATTACTATCTGTACCAACTAGTCTCTCTCTTTTTTAAATGAGATACCTATTTAGGTGCAAGTTTAACTTAGGAAGCACTTACACATTTATTTATATATGCGCACACACGAACACTAGTATATCTATATTTATATAGATATACATATATACATGTATTTTTTTTTCACTCATTTAAGAGGGTTTTTCACCTTTACGATACGTCAAGCACTCTTCTAGGCATTGAATATTCAGTACTGAATGAAAAAGGCATATTTTATATTCTTACTGAATTTGTAGTCTAGTATAAAAGAAGGCCCTTTACTCAAGAAAAATTAAAAAATAATTTAAGATCTCTACAAGTTTAAGGTCTTTATCTCACAGCATTATAATTTTTCTTTTTGGCTTTTTTCTCCAGCTGTATCTCATGTAAACATTACTGACAGATCTTTCACAGGATTATTTGAAAACAAAACAAGGAAACCAAGCAGATTTACCATATCTAGGAACATTAGAACAACCCTCAGGGAGAAATAGAATTGTGTCTAATCCACCACACATCTGGGAAAGGGAAATAAGATTGAATTCATAATTCACTTGTACCACAGGACTAGTCTAACAATACAAAAATGGATAGTAATAAGGTATGACACCACAGAGATTGGGAGATAAGGTAAACGTAGCCTAGAACCTTTTCAACCCTAGTTAATGAGAATCCCCAAACACCACCAGACAACTTAATAGACCTAGGCATTACTTGAACATTTTGCCTTCTAGGCAGCTTCCTATTCTTCTGCCATTAATTCAAAACTTCAAAAGCACCAAGCTACATTTCATTCACAAATTGGATGAGATGTTAAATTAGGGAGATGGCATCTGAATCACTCAAGGTTGTTAGGCTTGTCGCAGTCAATATAAGCCAAAACTCTCTCACATGTGCGGGGTTGCTCTACTCACAAAATGCGGGAGGGCTTCTACCTACACATACATCCTGACAAGGTCTGCCCAGGGAGAGTCAGCCTCAGTAAAGATACAGGTAGCTGATGGCACTTATTCAAAAGTAAAATAATGGTAGAGAGAAAGAACACAAGCACAGCACGCATTTCTCAGGCATTTCTAATCACTTAACACATCATCACATCTATACCTTGAAATCAAAGGCCCTCCTTTATTATCATAGATATATTTAAAAAATAATTTTAGGTAAACGAGAAAGATGACAAACTTTTAAAAACTCACTTCACTTTATCATTTATTCAATAAATCAATTTTTACAATTTACATATGCTTTGAAAAATTTTTTAAGCCCAAAATATTTAGTATAGTTTCTCCCCTACAAAACAGTGATCCTTATATTTTAATGTTAAAAAAATCAAAGTGATATATGAAACAAAATGGGGACATATAGGTGTTATCATTGTCAATCAAATCGCTCTAATTAAGCAGCATTTAAATAATAAATGATTTAAAGGATAAACATGTATTTTTATTTATAAATGGTGTGTGTGTGTGTGAGCACTTGTGTGCATGCATGCACATGCATTTAATTTTATAAATACGTCTTCAAATGCTAGCACAGGGATTTGATTGACTTAAGCAACTGCAAATGTGAACTCAAAAGTGGGTATAAAAATGAATGTCTTTTTGGTTACAGGCTACTATGGAGCATCAATAATTGCATTTTTGCATTAAATGCATTTAAAGACTATTGCTTTCAAGAGACAGCATTAAAGGGGAAAGATTTCACCTCATTTGGAAGTAACCAGAGATATAAATTTAGGAAAATAGTGAGCCACTCTTATATCCAGAACTGGAGTATCAGTGGATAAAGAGTTTATCATGATTTTGACTCTATCAAAAATGGATCCCTGACTTAGATGAACATAAAGTCCTTGCTTATCATACTCAATTTGCTGCAAGATATAGAGGAGTTATTGCACTTTAAAGATCAAAATAAAACAGACTAAGTTTCTTGTGATTTTTTGCAACGATCAACATTCAGAATTCACCTTTCCCTCCTCTACCCTGTCAGGCACAGCTCAGGGTAGGCTCCCAGGGGAGACAATGCAAAAACTGTGTGGAAATCTACTTGACACTGATGCTAGTCTTCTGAGCAATAGGAGAGAGAGAAGGAGAGACAAAGAGAGAGAGAAAGAGAGAGAGAGAGAGAAAGAGAAAGGGGGGAGAGAGAGAGAGAGAAAGAGGAGGGAAATACAGGAAGAGAGAGAAAGACTTCTCTTTCTCTTCAGATAGAATAATCTTCAGATAGAGAGAAAAACTAGACATCCATGCCCAAAAGGATGAACCATTCAGTCAATCGGACATTGTACCAAATACAAGGAATGATTATAAGAGGGATTAAGAAACATGGCAAAAGTACAAATTTAAGTAAAGACTTAAAGGAGGTTGATGGGGACAGTCAAAGAGATTATGATGATGGGCTCAGCAAGCTCTTAACTCTCCACAAAGCTGAAGAGAGAAGAAAAATCGGCTTAGCCCCATATTTTGGAATAAAATTTGGAAGCAAGCATTAAACTATTATTCTATTACTTTATTACCATTTCAATACAAGACCCACAAATGACAAGCCTAAGGTTTGGAATATAGACTGGATATGTTCTTTAAAGAGTTGCTTTAATTATTTAGGAGAATGAATAGGGTGCATCTATCAAACCGATATGTATTCAGCATTTACTATGTCCTAGGCACTCGTCTAGGTTGGATATGTTCTTTAAAGAGTTGCTTTAATTATTTAGGAGAATGAATAGGGTGCATCTATCAAACCGATATTTATTCAGCATTTACTATGTCCTAGGCACTCTTCTAGGTGCTTGGAAGACATTAGGGAACAAAACAAAAGGCTGTCTTTTGACCTTTATATTTTAGCAAAAGAGAAAAAATAACAGTGAACATAATAAATATGTTGTGTAGTATATTAGAAGGTGATGAGTGCTAATACTTTTAAGGAGCATTTTACAGTCAGAGTCTACCTTAATTACTCTCTCCTTGTCAGCTACTGTTACTAGCTTTGGTTTCTGAGACACCAAACAGAGCCGTAACTCCAAACTCCTCTCTCCTGAGGCAGTCACTCAAAACAATTGCAGCTGGGTATCGAACATGCTGGTAGGTGTTCTGGCAGACCTACAGAATCACATTACTAATTTTGAGGCCTCACTTTTACAATTATCTCTCTCCTTCACTTCCTTCTTCTAGACCTTTAGAATTTCTCCAAACCCCTGGGACTCACTGGCTTCATAATCTGCACTACTGGGAGCTGAGTGGTGGTTAATTGAGGATGATGATGAGGAGAAGGAGGAGTAGGAGTGACTCGCTATTATCTAATACCATGGCTGGGTCTTGAAGGCAAGGAAGACTAGGTGGCTGACAGAGGTTTAGAAAGACCGAGCACCATGACTCAAACTGGCAGGACCTCAGTGACCTGCCTTCCTAGCCAATATCTACTCATGGCTAGAATAATTAAAACCCAGGAGAGAGCCAGCAGGATGGATAATAGGACTTGGTAATGACCCTCTTTGTTTCAACAAATTCATATTGCAGTTCCTGAATTTTAAAAAGTGCTGTGCAAATCGATTCGTTGGCTGATAAAAAGTGAATAGTAATTAGCTTGTAATAAAATTGGCCATTTCCATGCTTGCTGGTGTGATGGGGTGGGGGCAGAGTAATGAGATTTCTGAATCCAAACCCATTCAGGTAAAGCTTCTCTAGACCACTTTAGCACAGTTACTAAAGCTAACTTCATCGGAAGAGCCAGAACCCCATATTTTACCTCTGATATTCAGTCTTTGCTATAAAAGTTTTTCTTCTCAATCTTTCTTATTTACCATCCCATAGAGCACCACATTAGGTCACTAACCCATCAGAGTAAATTTGCTTGTTCTATCTCTTTCCTTCATAATCAGGAAGTCTCACAGAGGTCTGCTTTGGAGTAAAAACAAGCTTGTAGGATAGAGCAGGGGAATACAGCTAACAACAATGATAATAAGAGCTACAAATTTTTAGCTTTTCCCATTAGCCAAGCATTGTAATAATTCCTAAACAGATATTATCTGCTTAAGTGTTCACAATGACCTTCTAAATACAGCATATATTATGCCAAGTTTGCAGATTAAAGAAAAAAACGAAGTTCAAAGAATCAAGAAACTATTTCAAAGTTCTATAGCTAATTAGTACAAGAGCTAGAATTAGAACCCAAAGCAGACTGATAGATACCCAGCAGATTGATAGAACCCAGATAGAACGTAGGCCATGCTACTTCTACAATAGTGTGCTATATCTTCGTAATAAAGAAGCCGATGAATTCAAAGTGAACGGACCTAAATTTGAGTAAGGCTTCAGAAAGGATTGTGAATAACAACAGAAACTAGTGGGGTTCTATCATTTGAACCTTCATAAAGATGGAAAGATTTATAAAGGGTGACTAGCCATGCACTCTGAAGAAAGAACAATACATATGCCATTAAACAATTCTCTTAAACATGAGTACGTTTTATAAATTGTGACTGTAACACATCAGGGCTGCTGCCGTGACCCACTGGGATCTAAGAAATTGGCAGCAGTTCCTAAGGAAAAAATACTGTGCAAAGATAGTTGTGTCTAGGAGATGTGGCAGTGACCAGTGAAATTCATGTAGCTTAGCAATATACATAGAATTCAAAGTGGAAGGCTGGCACCAAGTAGGCATGCTAGAAAATAGTGAAAGTTACAATAGTCCTTCTAGAAACCATGTGGTTCTGCGAAGTGATAGCCAAATGCTCAGCAGTGGTGGTATGGCCTTGAAGACACAAATAACTAACTGGTAGTTGAGAGACTTGTTTGTGAGCACAGGTGGGTACTGTGGTGGACGTCCAGTAGTGATACCATTAATGTGATTGCATTTGCAGTGACAGACTTGTGAGAGAAGTGGAAGAGAGATTGAGCAAGATTCACACAGTAAACAACACCAGATTCTGATACCTGTATACAAAAGGCAGTTTTTGTCAGGAAAATGGGATACTTGATTGACCTCAACACTGTTAAATGTTATCTCTTTTACTCTACTTTTATCTCTGGCTAGCCTATTCTGCTATAATCATTGTTTCTTGGGATATATTATCTTTTCCAATCACTCTATGATCACTGGCTTTGGTGATTTGCGTATTTCTGCTCTGATTATTTTGTAATATACTTATGATATATGTCAAGGGGACAGCATTATTTTCAAGTTTGTACACAGCAAACTCCACAGCCAGTATATAACTTTGTTGCAGTTTCTCCTACATGAAGGAGAAATTTATCTGACATTATCTGAAGAGCACTGGAGAGTCTTCATATTTAGTTTCCAGAACTGCTCCCTTAGATGGTATTCTGCAACATGAAAAGACCTCATTCATTTAGTACAGCTAGTCCCCACTGAGGTAGAGATTTATCCTCTTTTGCCCTCTGCCTATGAACCTCCACAATCTGCATTGGTAGAAGACGCACATGATTTTCTTAAGGAGAGACAACACCCACACTGTGAATAGTAGTTTGACTCAGAGGTGATTTGATAGAAAGGTGACTCATCTTCCTTTGACTTCCGAGTTCAGTTTCTGAATCTCCTGTTTTAAATTGGTCAAGTACAGAAACTGAGCTGTAAGTCAGCTCACTCATTGTGAGAAAAGACTAAGACCATCTCAAAGCACTTAGCACAGTGGTAGGCACGCGCTACCTTTGAAATAAGTGCCTGTCAGTAAGCTGACCTGGAAAAGGGCTCTAACACAATTCCTGCTTACATGACTTCTTGGTGTAAGAAGAACATAATAACATTTTATATACATGTGACATTTTGGAACCTCATGAGTATTTTCAAAGAAAACCACCTTCATTATTCAGAACTGTGTGTGATATGATAGGAGAGGTATTATTAGTTTACCTTTATAGGAAAAGACAAACAAGAGCCCTTTTTTTCTTTTTTTTTTTTTTTTTTACAAATGTGACAAAAATGATAACTCTAGTTATCTAGGCAACACAATGGATTGCATGTAGTTTTGGTTCATTTCAGTTTTTTAAATTTCGTCACATTCTCTTTTTTTAGACTTTCCTGGTTCTAACAGCAAGTTTGAAATCCTGGAAAATATTGTAAAGTTTTTTTCTTTTTTTAATGGGGAGATTACAGCGAAGTCTCTAAAGAAACAGGTAGAAATATTTAATATAGATAATTATGCAAACAAGGTTTTTATATCCTAAGTTTTAATAAAATTAGGTTTAACAAAATTCTCTAGGGATCAAGCCCTAAGGAGTTTATCAAGATGAGCATTCAACTGAGGAAAATTGAGCTTAAGGCTAAATTGATTTAGGGTAAAAAAATGCAATGCCTATCAGGGATCTATTGGAAAGAGATGGACTTATTTTTAGAAAAAAAAAATAAAACATCTGCACACATTTGAAAAAATTCAAGTTTTTTTTTAACCTGGGGATAATCTTCCACTATGCTAATCAAATGAGCCAGCCTGCAGTCTGAGTGAAGCGAGAGAGAGGAAAATGTGTATCTATTTATTTGGCCTAGGAATATTTTCGACTGAGGATTCAAGCGTAAGAGAAATGTTCGGATGGAATCCAGGTCAAATATGCGGTGATGAGGTCACACATATGTTTGTGTGTCTCCTTTTGTAGAGACATACTTGGAAAAAAAGCAGACTACTTTATATTGGTAAAGTCATGCATTGCTTAACAATGAGGATACGTTCTGAGAAATTTGTCATTGGTGATTTTGTAATTGTGAGAGTATCATAAAGTGTACTTACACAAACCTACGTGGTATACCCTACTATACACCTAGGCTACATGGTACAGCCTATTGATCCTAGGCTACAAACTGATGCAGCATATTACTGTATTGAATTCTGGAAGAAATTGTGACACAATGGTAAGTATTTGTGTAGGTAAACGTATCTAAACACAGAAAAGTTACAGTACAAATATGGTCTAACATATTTTTAAAAAATGATATACCTGGCTGGGTGCAGTGACTCACACCTATAATCCCAGCACTTTGGGAGGCCGAGGCAGGTGGATCACTTGAGGTCAGGAGTTTGAGACCAGCCTGGCCAACATAGTGAAACCCTGTCTTTACTGAAAATACAACAAATTAGCTGGGTGTGGTGGCAGGTGCCTATAATCCCAGCTACTTAGGAGGCTGAGGCAGAAGAATTGCTTGAACCCGGGAGATGGAGGCTGCAATGAGCTAAGATCACGCCACTGCACTCCAGCCTGGGTGATAGTGCAAGACTCCATCTCAAAAAAAAAAAGGAAAGAAGAAGAAGATACACCTGACCTGTATAGGGCACTTACCATGAATATAACTTGCATTACTGAAAGCTGTTCTGGGTGAGTCACCGAGTGAGTGATGAGTGAATGTGAAGGCCTAGGATATTACCGTACACAACTGTAGGCTTTATAAACACGGTATATTTAGGCTAAATAAAATTTATAAAAAGCTACTTTTCTTTCTTCCATCATATTAACCTTAGCTTACTATACCTATTATACTTGATAAACTTAATTTATTTTTTAACTTTGACTGTTTTGTAATAACACAGCTTAAAACACAAACGCACTGTACAGTATTCAAAAATATTTTTTCTTTATATCCTTATTCCATACTCTATTTTCTATTCTTAATTTTTTTTAACTTGTTAAACTTTTATGTTAAAAACTAAGGCACAAACACACACAATAGTCTGGGTCTACACGGGGTCAGGATCATCGACATCACTGTCTGACACCTCCACATTTTGTTCTACTCGAAGGACTTCCGGGGCAACAACATGCACGAAGCTTTCATCTCCTATGACAACAATGCTTTCTTCTGAAATACCTCCTGAAGGACCTTCCTAAAGCTGTCTTACAGTTAACTTTTTAAAAATATAAGAATTACACTCTAAGAGAACAAAAAAATTATAATAAATACATAAATGAGTAAGTCATTTATCATTATCAATATTATATACTGTACATAATTGTATGTGCTAGACTTTTATATGACCAGCAGTGCATTAGATTTGTTTACACCAGCACCACCACAAACACATGCATAACATGTTGTAGCACGTTGCTAAGATGGCTCAGACATTAGTAGGCATAGCAAGTTTTCAGCTCTGTTACAATCTGTTGGGATCACAGCCATATAATAATAATATATCATTAGATGATGTATACAAATACACGGCTGTATTTATTACTAAGGAAGAAGTAAAATCTCCGTTCTGGCAGATCATCAAAATCTCAACAATTTCATGCAAAATTGTGTATATGCAAATTTTTCTATTAGGTTGGTGCAAAAGTAATTGTGGTTTCTGCCATTAAAGTAAAACCGCAATTACTTTTGCACCAGCCTAATAGTTCTCTAACATGTCACCAACCAGTGCTTTAACCTTGAATGATGATATTTAAATGAATAAACTATAAACTCTGTTAGGCTTTTCTGATCTTATATGCAAGATATTAGGAAAATGTATTGTGAATCACCTATTAATATCACCACAAAAAATAAATAAAAACTAAATAGACAAGTCATTATCTTGTTACAATGAGTTATTAAATATAAATCTTATATTACAAAAAAAAATCCTTCATTATTTCCCATTACCGCCAATATGGACACCAACTTTCATAGCATGGTATTGCTTTACTCTGTATGATTTCTCTTTCTTCTGATTTTCCAGCTTTATTCCCTGTTGCTTCTCAACTTGCACTAAATTGCTTATTATACTAAACTACTTTCAATTCAATAAACAAGACTAGCTATTTGAATAAGCCATTTTGGGGGATAGGCTTATATCAGTGTTCATACATCCTTTCTTTTTTCTTTCCTTAGTATGGAGATTCTGTTCAAGATTTCTTTCAAGATTCAGTTTAACCTCACCTAGGAGACTTCCTTCAATTGGGATAGACTGGATGCGTGTCTTCTTCTCTTTGCCACAGGGCACTGTGCACCATAGTATAGCCCACTATATGGTATTCATATTCGATCTCCACTTCATTATAAACTTCTTGAGGACAAACATGTTGTTTTATTCTCAGAATTCCAGCCCTAGAACTAAATCCAGCTCAAATGATACTCGATAAAAGTTTGTCATGTGAAAGAATACACGTAATGGGAGGACACAGAGCCAACTAGAAAGAGAATTCTGCCCTAAATGTAAGTTCAGAAGTGAAGTCTCTGACTGAGACCTATGTGAGAAGGAGGAAGAGCAGGAAGAGGAGGAGAAGGAGGAGGAGGACGAAGAAGAACAATAACCACAAGAGGAGAATGAGGAGAGAGGAAGAAGAAGCAAAAGAAGAGAAAGAAGAAGCAGAAGAAGAAAAAGAAGGGGAAGAAGGAGAAGGAGAAGGAGAAGAAGAAGAAGAACAGCAGCAGCAGAAGCAGCAGCAGCAGAAAGGTAAGAAATATAGCAAAAGCAAAGTATATTTAACATAATGTGATTTTATTCTATAAATAAATGTATTCAGGGAAAAGGAAGTAAAGCTTACCTACATGTGGCTGAAGTGAATAAATGGTCTAATCTTTCCCTAGAACATATACAAAGAGAAATTACAGATGAATTAAAAACCTTATTTAGAAATCTGATGCTTCTTAATAATAAAAATGTGATATAACTTTTGTAGTTTTAAATTTGTCCACATATCCATTTGATGCCAATAGAACCCATTGAAATTAGCATGTTTCAATTTTCATTTAACAGATGTCAAAGTTGATGTAACAAAAAGTTTATTTCTTTACAGAGCTATCTACACAATTAATGGTGAAAAAAAGAGCCTGCCCATCTGACTATGACACCAAATATATGCTCTTTCTATTGTTTCCAGAGCCTTTCCTAGGATGTGAGTTCCAGGCACCTCAAAGTCAAATAATTTATTTCATCAAAAAAAAAAAAAAAAAAGTAGGCCACCACGTCAAAAGTCAGGCTTCAGCCCTACTTAATCTAATCTGGATTCTTAAAAGATTGAATTAGAAAAATTTCATTTTATTTTAATTAAATTGAGTTAGCACTTCTTGAAGTCAAAGATCTGTAACTGTAAGAAACAAAAACTCTTCCCAAAAGACAGCAAAGACAAGGACCCAGGAAAAGGAATTCAGGTGAATATGTTCCAGCATCAGTGTGTTCGAACTGTCAGTGGAAGGCACAGTTCAAACACCTTTGACATTTCCTCTTTGTTGTTTCTAATGGTTTCCACTAAAGTTTCCTAAATGCTGGTTGTGATAGCAAAAGGACTCATTCAATGTTTACATTTTGGTTTGTTTTTTTGTACGTTTTAGTAGTTGGCCTTCGGCAAAATACACATAATAGTAATAGAGGCTTCTTTGACCATGAGGTGGAGCTCAAGATTCCTTTCGTCAAGGCTTTGATGAGTTCAAGGACAATAGGTGGTGGGAGAAGAGTGAGGACATTGAGCTGGCGCCGTGAAGCTCACAGGGGTTGCCTCCTGCCTGAGAGTGGGCTAAGAGTGTTTTGCTCTGGCATCAAGGCAAGTGATTTTTCCCATTATTTTTCTTTTTATTGTGCTCTTTCTTTTGTTTTTCTTTCTATAACACTGCAGTGCCAAAATCTTGAAGGCTATAGTCTAATGCGCTAACCATCTACCTCAGAGAATCCTGAGGCACTGGGTAAATAATTCTTGAAACTCATCTCACATCTTCTGAATTGGCTTTTCTGATATTTAAGTCCTGATAAATGTATTTTACACAGCACATTCCCTTCTCCATGGCCAATACACCTGATTTACTATTAAGTTTAAGAAATACTTAACCTCCAAGAGAGGCAGATTAGCAGCTACATGACTTTCAAGCAAGAGCTTTGTGACTTAATGTGGCCTAGTCCATTTCTCAAGAGACCACCTAGATGTTTGGGGCCAAAACCCCCAGCTAGTTAGGATTTCCTTTGCCTCACTTCTAGGCATTTATCTCCCTCAGGGACTTAATGGTTCTTGCCATAATGAGTAGTTGGTTGATCATTAAAAAATCCTGGGGCCCTTCCCCTGAATCATTCCACTGCTGCTAATTCTGAAAGCCACCTCTCACTCTTTTTTCTATCACAGAAGAGATTTGTGAATCAAGAATAATATATTTGGGATTAATGCATGTGGCTCAAACAGGTCCTGGTTCATTCAGCTAATTTGATGACCTTTGAAATGTAATCTACCTCAATAAGAAGTTAAAATGCGGCCAGGTGTGTTGGCTCGCGCCTGTAATCCCAGCACTTTGGGAGGCTGAAGTGGGTGGATCACCTCAGGTCAGGAGCTTGAGACCAGCCTGTTCAACATGGTGAAACCCTATCTCTACTAAAAATAAAAAAAATGAGCTGGGCAAGCTGGCAGGAACCTGTAATCCCAGCTACTCGGCAGGCTGAGGCTGGAGAATCGCTCGAGCCTGGGCGGCAGAGGTTGCAGTGAGCTGAGATTGCACCTTTGCACTTCAGCCTTGGCAATGAGAGTGAAACTCCATCTCAAAAAAAAAAAAAAAAAGGAAGTCAAAATGCACCTTAACACAAGGACGACAGGTTTAATATTCCTCAAGGAGTAGGCTGTAAATCATGTTAAGAGAAGGCATGTACTTTTTGCATAGGATTATATGAGCTTCCAGGAGGGAAAACTGAACACTACTCATTCATGTGCGGCACTGTTAAGAAAATTAACTTCCAAAGTGTCTTCATCTGAAGCCAAAGTTGGATTTGAACAGTCAACTTCGTTTATTGAAACCCACTGATATTATACTTGAAATGAAGTCTCTAAAATCACTACAAAACTTAAGATGAGATCAACAGTTTCAAGGGAGTAACATTTGGAGTTTTTCAAGGGCTAAAGGAAAACAAACAAATAAACAAAAAAAAATGTAGTAGAAAAGATACAGAGATGTTGAGATCAAGGAAGCAATCACATGATCATGCTCCTTCTGATGTTTGAAACTGTCAGACTTCCCACTCTACCTTTCTTCATGTGGTTTAATGAAACAAATAAGGCAAAAGCACAGCTCCCTGATCCTCAGTCCTGCAACATCTACTTGACCTACCATATTAAAATCAGCAAGATCCTCCACTGTCATTCATATTTTCAGTCTGGGCAGGACTGAATTCAAGCTATCTGAAGACTTGCTGATTCGTAAGTGGTTATGGCCAAGATAGATCTCAAGGGACAGAAGCTCTTCTTTTTGGTTTTCCAAGTTGTCAGAAACCATAAATATTAGAAACCGTAAGACCAGTCCTCATAGTTCTGCTTTCCAATAGAGCATTAGTTTCAAACTTCAGAATGCCTCAGGCTCTCCTGGAGGACTTGTTAAAACACAGATTGCTGGGCCCCATGCCCAGAGTTTCTAATTCAGTAGGGGCCAGAGAATTGCATTTCTTGCAAGTTTCCAGCTTCTTCTGCTGCTGGTCTGGGAACCACACTTTGAGAGTCTCTGTAATAGGGTAACTAGGAAGACATCCTGCAAAACAAAAGTCAGAGGTTCTGACACACCATTCCCAATAAGGAAGCTCAGTTTCAAAGGCATTTTTGTTGATATTTATGAGCACATACAACTATCTTTAATAATATTTTAATTTATTATGCTCTTATTTTATGCTTGGCATTTTTCCAAGGAGGACATTACTGGTTCCATTTCCTTTGATCAATACACCAATCCTATAAAGTATGCAGTAATATTTTTTACATTTGAGAAAATCGAGGTACAAAAAGTATATTTACCTTCCCCAATGTTACACAGTTACTAAAAGAGAAAATTAGAGTATGAGCCCAAATCCTTGTCACTATAAATGATATCTGTGGTATAATTCATAGTAAGCACTGTGTGGTAGGAGAACCATATTCCTAATCCTGTACATGACAGAACAACTCATGTGAACTTGCACCAGAAATGTGATTCCAAATCTGAGCTCTACCACTTTATGCCATGTTACCGTCAAGATATTGTTATCTCTGCGTTAGTGTCCTTAAAAATCACAATAAAATATGGTGAAATTAAAACGTTAAGCATTTAGAAAAAATAATTTTTAAAATGATACCTACTTATAATCCTATTAAGGTACCCTTACAATAACAATCTAATTGACCAGTGGATGGGACATGCATTGTGCCGGCTATCAGGAGATCAAAGTTCTCATCATGACCCAGCCATGAACCAATTTTGAATACTGTGTGTGACAAAACACTTTTAGTTTTTTCATTAGTGATATGAGCATAGGTGGCACTTGCACAAGTACTACTATATGACTTCTTTGAAAACAAATGTCTATGTAGTATAAACATATATATTTATATATGTATATATTTTAAATGCAATACATATTTATGTGCATATATGTATACCTATGTAATTTGTATATTTGCACATGTTTTAAATTAAATGTTTTTTACAGTATCATTCCTCTGAAAAGGTCAGATATTGCCAAAATGTAACTCCACTTGCAATTCTAGGGCTTCCAATATAATTTGGATTTTTTTTTTGACAGAATCTTGCTCTGTCACCCTAGCTGGAGGGCTGGAGTGCTATGACGTGATCTCAGTTCACTGTAGCCTCTGCCTCCTGGGTTCAAGTGATTGTCCTGCCTCAGCTTCCCAAGTAGCTGGGATTACAGGTACCCACAACCACGCCCGTCTAATTTTTGTAGTTTTAGTAGAGACAGGGTTTCACCATGTTGTCCACGCTGGTCTCGAAATCCTGACCTCAAGTGATTCGCCTGCATCAGCATCCCAAAGTGCTTGGGTTACAGGCATGAGCTACCGTGCCCGGCCTAATTTGGATGTTTTAATTAAATTTGTTTATCCTTCCTGAAAAGACCAACGCACTGGACAGGAGTCATTCATCAAACACAGGGCTACCGCACATGGACTGGCCCCCACTTCCATTTCCTACAAACTCATTCAATATTTGTGTTAGTGTGATATTTTTTATTAAGCTTGTAGAAACTCTATATGATTTTCCCTGTTTTAGTTTTCTTCATCCTTTAGTCCTTTCTCCTGAGCTTTGTCATGAGGTTGGTTCTCCTTTAGCACCCTTTCATGCTGCTGTCTTTCCACTGGCAAATGACAATTGAGCTCCCTCTTCTCTATTACATGAAATAAAATTCTTTTATGTTTGTAGCAGAGGTAATTCTAAAGGCTTCTTAATTCCCAATTCTTTTTTTCACAAGCAACAGAGGTGTGCTGTGTCTCCCAGCTTCCCTTAACATTAGGTGTTTGCATGTAACTGAGCTCTGGGTAGTGGAATGTGAGTGGAGGTGCTGAATGCCTCCTCCAGGCCTAAATCCTAGGACCCCCTTCCCATTACCTTCGAGCTTTCTCTCCTAACTTACCTACTACCAAATACAGAGAAGCAAGTGTAGACTTGATCAAGATGTTGTAGGCCTAGCACATGGTGAAGCTGCTGGATGAAAGAAACCTGGGTTCCTGAAGGTCTAAGTGGAGTAATAACTATCTCCCCAGTGGCTGACCCACTGCTGACTGACCCAGGAGTGAAAATTAAACCTTTTTTTTAGGCATGTAAATTAGAGAATTTGCCTAAACTAATTAACAGAGTGTGTTTTCCTTGGCTCTTTCTTAACTATTTCAACATACCTATCTACGGACTTTCTTGGACAATTCCACATTATCAATCTCCTTCTAAAGATAAGGCTGGTTTCTCCTTGGCTCCTATAGCAATGACATGAATTATCACATCAGTCTCTGCTCTTGTTTCTTCCAGATGGAATAATTCCCTCTCTCTCTGCATTCCACATGGCTTCCATCACTAAGAAACTAATTCAATGTACCCCTCTTCTATGAAAACTCATATTACTTAAACACAGGTGAATCAGTTATTCCCTTAGCTTATGCATTTAGTTAGTTTTTTTCCTCACCAAATGTAAATTTATCAGTTGTGTGCTAAGTTGTGACCAAAATCAGTAAGACCAATGACTGATATCAGCAGGCTCACCATACTGTGGCTCAAATAAGGAAATGAATAAAAAGTTAAAATGGTTTTGATATGGATGTCCGTGCACTGCTTTTATAAAAGGACATAAGATGTGTCCTAATTTAGTCACAGAATGCTGTTGAGTGGCATGTCACTTTGGCTGAGAAGCTAAGTTTGGACGTATAAGTAAATATTAGCCAGATAATATGCGGGAGAAGTGAAAGGTATCCCAGGCCAAGAGAACAGCATATACAAAGGCCCTGGGATGACAGGGCACAATTACTAAGAAAACACAGTACTGTGAGAAGACTGAAGTGTCAGGATGTGCCTGGATAGCAAATTTGTCATTAAGCAATAAGTTCAATTTTTCAGAAACCACGCCAGAATCTGGAGATATAAAAATAAATAAAACCAGATTTCTGCTATGACCTTATTTATAACCTAACTAGAGAGAGAGAAAAAAAAAATCACAGTAGAATGTGGAAATATAATAACCATTTTACTTTGTTTTATTTTGCTTTATTTACATTTAGTGCAGAGAGGACTTAGAGGAGGCAGGAGTAGAAGGAAGGCAGGGTTAGAAAAAGCATCAGGGAGAGTGGAGGAAAAAATGGCAGACAGGAGGTGGGACTAAGTTTCAGCTCCCACTTAGACAGAGAGAACAGTGTGTGGAGACTCACATCATAAACTTTTGCTCTAAGAGCTACTTCAGGAATATACCAGGAAAGCCGAAGGAAGCCACAGACCCTTTAAAGGAAGCGAATTGCTCCTGCAGGACCTAGGAGACAGCCCAAATACTGTGATTGTCCAAACTGTGAAAGTAGAAAGGGGAATCATCCACCCCCAAAAACACACACCCTCACTGGGGAACCTGAAAGTCTAGATCATGGGAGAAGGATTTGACCTTACCTGGAGCAGAGACAGTTTAGAGAGTCAAGTGAAATACAAGGGTAGAGGAAGCAATGGGAAAAGACCTGTGGGCTCTCTGGGTCCCCAGGGAAGCTATTTCTGACTTGTCTCACAGGGGTCCTTGAGAAGGGCTGCCAGGGAACTGGGAAAAGATCACAAGAAGAAGGAAACCTCCAGCTAAACTTTGTAACAATTCCAACTGAACGTGAAGTTTCCTGACCAGAACTTGGGGAAAGGAGTGAATCTGCTGTGCAGACTCTACTGGCAGGGAAGCATGAAAGCCCTGCTTGCTTTCTCAGTCAGGAAACTGGTAGCCTGGGGCAAGTTCTCAGCCCAGCTTGCCCACTGCCTAGAAACAAACTCGGTGCTGTTGGGATTGGGAGAAGGTGGGAGTGAGACCAGCCTTTTGGGTGGCATGGGAGCTAGGTGAGGCCTGTAACTGATGGCTTTCCCTCACTTCCCTGACAACCTGCATGACACAGCAGCGGCAGCCATAATTCTTCCGGAAACATGACTCCATTGACCTAGGAACCACACTCCCATCCCCCACAGCAGCTGCAGCAAGCCCCACCGAAGAAGAGTCTGAGGGTCTGAGTTCAGAGATGCCTAATCCTGCCCCTACCTGATGGTCTTTTCTTATCCACCCGGGTAGCTAAAGACAAAGGTTATCTCCTCCTGCGAGTTCTAGGGCCCTGCCCACCACCTGATCCTCCCCTATACCACCACAGCTGATGATCTCTTGAAAACACCACTTCCTGGCAGGCCAACCAGCACAAAACTAGTTCATAAAACAATTACAACTAAGGACCCTCTCAGAGTCCATTTTACTCTCCTACTACCTCCATTGAAGCAGGTGCTGTATCCATGGCTGAGAGACCTGAAGATTGTTTATACCACAAGACTCTGTGCAGACACCCCCCAGTACAAGCTCAAAGCTTGGTTGCCCTGCTGGGTGGCTAGATCCAGAAGAAAAATAACAACCACCGAAGTTTTGCTCTCAGGAAGCCACATTTCTAGGAAAAGGGTAAGAGTACTACATCAAGGCAACAAAATAATCTGAACAGCAGTCTTAAGCCCCGATCTTCCCTCTGACATTGCCTACCCAAATAAGAAGGAACCAGAAAAACAATTCTGGAAATATGACAAAACAAGTTCTTTAACACCCCCAAAAAATCACACTAGCTCACTGGCAATGGATCCAAACCGAGAAGAAATCCCTGAATTGCCAGAAAAAAAAATTCAGATTGATTATTAAACTAAAAAGGAGGCACCAGAGAAAGGTGTGGTAAAACTTAAGGCAATAAAAAAATATAATAATAATGATACAACATATGAGGGGAGAAATCTTCAGTGAAATAGATAGCATAAATAAAAAAACAATCACAGCTTCAGGAAATAAAGAACACACTTAGAGAAATGCAAAATGTACTGGAAAGTCAGATTTTTTTGATGTAGCAATTAGGAAACTCCAGGTGTTAGGAGCATATATATTTAGGATTGTGATATTTTCCTGTAGGACAAGGTCTTTTATCATTATATAATGTTCCTCTTTTTTTTTTTAAACTGCTGTTGCTTCAAATTTTTTTTTTTTGTCTGAAATAGAAACGAATAAGCAAAAGTAAGAACTCCAGAGCTTGAAGACAGGGTTTTTGAAGTAACCCAACCCAACAAAGACAAAGGAAAAAGAATAAAAACAATGAACAAAACCTCCAAGAGGGTTGGGATTATGTAAAATGACCAAACCTAAAAATAATTGGTGTTTCTGAGGAAGAAGATAAATCTTAAAGTTTGGAAAACGTATTTGGGGGAATAATTGAGGAAAACTTCTTCAGGCTTGCTAAAAGTCTAGACATCCAAATACAAGAAACTCAAAGAACACCTAAGAAATTAATCACAAAAAGATCATCACCTAGGCACATAGTTAGCAGGCTATCTAAAGTCAAGATGAAGGGGAAAGAATCTTAAGAGCTGTGAGGCAAAAGCACCAGGTAACCTATCAGATTAACAGCAGATTTCTTCTCAGCAGAAACCCTACAAGCTAGAAGGGATTGAGGACCTATTTTCAGCCTTCTTTAGCAAAACAAATAACAGGCAATAATTTTGTATCCAGCAAAACTAAGCTTCTTAAATGAGGAAAGATACACTCTTCTTTGAACAAACAAGTGCTGAGAGAATTTGTCATTCACAAGCCAGCACCACAAGAATTACTAAAAAAAAAAAAAAGCTCTAAATCTTTAAACAAATCCTGGAAACACATCAAAACAGAACCTCTTTAAAGCATGACATTCACAGAACCTATAAAACAAAAATACAATAAACAAGCAAGCAAACAAACAAACAAAACCCAGCATGGTATTGAGACAACAAATAGCATGATGAATGGAATAGTACCTCGTATCTCAATACTAACTTTGAATGTAAAGGGCCTAAATGTTCCACTTGAAAGATACAGAATTGCAGAATGGATAAGAATTCACCAACCAACTATCTGTTGCCTTCAAGAGACTCACCTAACACATAAGGACTCACATAAACTTAAGGTAAAGAAGTGGACAAAGACATTTGATGCAAATGAATACCAAAAGTGAGCAAGAGTAGCTATTCTTATATCAGACAAATAATAATAATAATAATAAAAATAAAAGAATAAAAATAATAATAATAATAAAACACTTTGAAGCAGCAGTTAAGACAAAAAGGAACATTATATAATAATAAAAGACCTTGTCTTGCAGGAAAATATCACAATCCTAAAAATACATGCACCCAACGCTGAAGTTCCCAAATTTATAAAACAATTACTACTAGACCTAAGAAATGAGACAGACAGCAACACAATAATAGTAGGGGACTCTGATACTCCATTGACAGCACCAGCACTAAACAGGTCATCAATACAGAAAATCAACAAAAAAGCAAGGGATTTAAACTATACCCTAGAAGAAATGGACTTTAACAGATATTTACAGAATGTTCTACCCAGCAACTTCAGAATATACATTCTATCCAAGACAGACCATATGCTAGGCCACAAAACAAGTCTCAATAAATTTAATAAAATTGAAATTATATCAAGTACTCTCTCAGACCACAGTGGAACAAAATTGGAAGTCAATTCAAAAAGGAACTCTGAAAACCATGCAAATACATGGAAATTAAATAATCTGCCCCAGAGTGATCGTTGGGTAAACAAGGAAATCAAGATGGAAATTTGAAATTTTTTTGAACTGAAAGAAAATAGAGATGCAACCTATAAAAACCTCTTGGATACAGCAAAGGCAGTGCTAAGAGGAAAGTTCATAGCCTTAAATGTCTACATCAAAAAGTCTGAAGGAGCACAAATAGACAATCTAAGGTCACACATAAAGGAACTAGAAAAACAAGAGCAAACCAAACCTAAACCCAGCAGAAGAAAGGAAATAACAAAGATCAGAACAGAACTAAGTGAAATCAAAACAAACAAACAAACAAACAAAAATACAAAAGATAAATGAAGCAAAAGTTGGTTCTTTGAAAACATAAATAAAATTGATAAACCATTAGCACAGTTAACCAAGAAAAGAAGAGAGAAGATCCAAACAAGCTCCATTAGAAATGAAATGGGAGATATTACAACCAACATCACAGAAATGCAAAAGATCATTCAAGGCTACTATGAACACCTTTACATACATAAATTAGGAAACCTAGAGGAGATGGATTCCTGGAAAAATTCAACCCTCCTAGCTTAAATCAGGAAGAATTAGAAACCCTGGACAGACCAATAAGAAGCAGCAAGATGGAAATGGTAATAAAAAAAATTACCAACAAAACAAAGCCCAAGACTAGATAGATTCACAGCTAAATTCCATCAGACATTCAAAGAAGACTGGTACCAATTCTATTGATACTATTCCACAAAATAGAGAATGAGGGAATCCTCCTGAAGTCATTCTATGAAGCCAGTATCACCCTAATAACAAAACAAGGAAATTAGATAACAAGAAAAGAAAACTACAGACCAATATCCCTAACGAACATAGATGGAAAAACCGTTATCAAATCACTAACTAACTGAATCTAACAGCATAGCAAAAAGATAATCCACCATGATCAGGTGGGTTTTATACCGGAGATGCAGGGATGGTTTAACATACACAAGTCAATAAATGTGATACACCACATGAACAGAATTAAAAACAAAATCACGTGATCATCTCAATAGACACAGTAAAAACATTTGAAAGAATCCAGCATCCTTTTATGACTAAAACCCTCAGCAAAATCAGCATACAATAGACATACCTCAATGTAATACAAGCCATCTATGACAAACCCACAGCCAACATAATATTGAACGAGGAAAAGTTGGAAGCATTCCCTCTGAGAACTGGAAGAAGACAAAGATGCCCACTCTCAGCACTTCTATTTAATGCAATACTGGAAGTCCTAGCCAGAGCAATTAGACAAGAGAAAGAATTAAAAAACATTCAATTTGGTATAGAGGAAGTCAAACTGTTGCTGTTTGCTGAAGATATGATTGCATACCTAGAAAACCCTAAAGACTCCTTCAGAATGCTCCTAGAAGTGATAAATTAATTCAGCAAAGTTTCAGGATATAAAATTATTGTACACAAATCAGCAGCTCTGCTATACACCAACAGCAGTCAAGGTGAGACTCAAATGAAGAACTCTACCGCTTTTACAATAGCTACAAAAAAACCAAATACTTAGGAACATACCTAACCAATGAAGTGAAAGACCACTACAAGGAAAACGACAAAACACTGCTGAAAGAAATCACAGATGATACAAACAAGTGGAAGTACATCCCATGCTCATGGATGGGTGGAATCAATATTGTGAAAATGACCATACTGTCAAAAGCATTCTACAAATTCAATGCAATTACCATTGAATATAATGCAATATAACACCATCATTCTTCACAGAACTAGAAAAAAAAATCCTAAAATTCATATGGAACACAAAAGAGCCTACATAGCCAAAGCAAGATTAAGCAAAAAGAAAAAAATCTGGAGGTATCACATCACCTGACTTCAAACTATATCATAAGGCCACAGTCACCAAAACAGCATGGTACTGGTATACAAATGGGCACATAGACCAATGAAACAAAATAGAGAACCCAGAAACAACCCCAAATACTTACAGCCAACTCGTCTTCAACAAAGCAAGCAAAAACATAAAGTGGGAAAAGGACACCTTATTCAACAAATGGTGTTGGGATAATTGGCTAGCCACATATAGGAGAATGAGACTGAATCCTCATCTCTCATTTATCGAAAAATTCACTCAAGTTGGATCAAGGACTTAAATCTAAGACCTGAAACTATAAAAATTCTAGAAGGTAACATCGCAAAAACTCTTCTAGACATTGACTTAGGTAAAGACTTCATGACTCAGAACCCTAAAGCAAATGCAACAAAAACAAAGATAAATAGGTGAGACTTAATTAAACTAAAAAGCTTCTGTACAGCAAAAGGAGCAATCAGCAGAGTAAACAGACAACCTACAGAATGGGAGAAAAAATCATCACAATCTATACATCCAACAAAGGACTAATATCCTGAATCTACAAGGAACTCAAACAAACTAGCAAGAAAAAAACAACCCCATCAGAAAGTGGGCTAAGGATATGAATAGACAATTTTCAAAAGATGATATAAAAATGACCAACAAATATATGAAAAAAATGCTCAAAATGACTAATAATCAGGGAAACACAAATCAAAACCCCAATGCGATGCCACGTTACTCCTGCAAGAACAGTCATAATCAAGAAAATTAAAAAAAAAAAATAGATGTTGGTGTGGATTCAGTGAAAAGGGAACACTTCTACCCTGCTGGTGCGAATGTAAAGTAGTACAAGCACTATGGAAAACAGTGTAAAGATTCCTTAAAGAGCTAAAAGTAGAATTACCATTTGATTCAGCAATCCCACTACTGGGTATCTATTCAGAGGAAAAGAAATCAGTATACAAAAAGATACTTGCATCCACATATTTATAGCAGCACTATTCACAATTGCAAAAATATAGAACCAACCCAAATGCCCATCAATAAATGAGTAGAAAAAGGAGCTGTGTTGTGTGTGTATGTGTGTGTGTGTGTGTGTATAGATATAATGCAATACTACTCATCCATAAAAAGGAATGAATGAATGGCATTCTCAACAACCTAGATGGCACTGGAGACTATTATTCTAAGTGAAATAACTCAGGTATGGAAAACCAAACTTTGTATGTTCTCACTCATAAGTGGGAGCTAAGCTATGAAGACGTAAAGGCATAAGAATGATACAATGAATTTTGAGGACTTAAGGGAAAGGGTGGGAGGAGGGTGAGGGACAAAAGACTACAAATTAGGTTCAGTGTACACTGCTTGGGTGATGGATGCAACGAAATCTCACAAATCACCACTAAAAAACTTACTCAAATACCAAATACCACCAGTTCCCTCAAAACCTATGGAAATATATATATATATTTCAAAGATCAGGGAACATGTGACCTTTGAGCTTATTCTTAAAGAAAGAGAGGGAATTCATAAGAGAGAGGAGAAGAGAAAACATTTTGGGCAAAGAGGGCATGATCGTACAGGTATGGAGATCACTAAAAGAAGAAAGCACACGTCTAGATTAGAAAGAAATTTTCTAGGGCTGGGGTTTGCTGTACAAGTGTGTGCATGGAAGGTTACCCAAATAGGTAGATGGTGATCAAGATCACAAAGATTAGTTAATATTACTCCAGGTGTGTGAAATAGATTCTTAAGAAACTTACAAAATAATGAAAGAAGCAAAAAAGCAATGTGTTTGGATTTGCATTCCAGAAAGATATTTTTGATGTACCCAGTACCCAGAATGAAGAACAAAAAGGCAGTCTGATAAAAGAATATTTTATACATTATTATATTCTCATTTGCATTATTTTTAGTATAGTGTTTGAATGCTCTCTGTTCAATTTCATGTTCAACTCTCCAAAGACAGGAGATGCTGATACTTTGCTTTTTGTCTTATTTTGTATTGTTTTCCCTGCAACCACAGAGCACAAAGTAAGGCACATAACTTTTCAGTAAAGTGATGCTGATTAAATGTTTGATTAAACTTAACTTTGTGTCTAGACCCCTGTTGAGTGGAGAAAGATTTTATTGTTGCCCTGCAGGAGAGGAGCAGCTAATACAGCTCCTTCATTGAATAAGTATCTTAACCTGTCCAGAAAAGGGAAATAACTACATTGGTACCGGAGAGGTGTTGGAAAGTTTAATTAGCCAGTGTTTTTCATCTTCTTTGAAGCTGAAAAGTGCTAATTATGTTTTTCCCATTTTGCGATTCTGAGTCACATGGACCATATCTTAAGAGTTTCTGAGTTAGGATCCTTTTTACGTTCAAAAAAGGAGCTGAGTAGCTTTTGCAGATACATGCTTTAGCAAGAAAGCCTTAGGGTTGACCAAGTCACGCTGGAAGGTAGGAGACTGAGAGATGTACAGATTGGTTTTTTAAGAAAACATGCTGACTCTATCAATATGACTAAATCAACAGGCACCACCAAAGGAATGTTGCTTGATGAAGACATTTTATTTCTCTAGGGATCTTCTCCTGAGCACCTTTGCCATCATCTGGATGAATTCAGTGTCATAGCTCCCATGCAGTTCAAGAATGAGCCCGCCTAGTCCTTCACATCTAACCATGCATGAAAAATTTTACTGATAATTTATTAAAGAAAGCTAGATTTAGAAGTAACATGCAAGTCAACTGAGGGAAACCTAGTGAAAAGACATTGTGCCTACTCATGGCCAGTATTCATATGAGAGAGTCATCTGGCTGTATCCCCAGAGAGTGTCCTCAAGCCTATTTCCAGCCTTCAAATCCAAAGCCAGAGACCCTAAGTTGAGACACTACAGTACTCATCTTGTCTACAAAAGTATTATTTTCAGAATTTTTGTTTCCAGTTTGAGGCTCTGTTTATTTTTCAGATGACTTAACATGGGAAACATTCTATTTTCTTCAGAGGAAAACTTATTCCCTTCTACAGGGTAGCTTGCCTTACCATACTGTTTCAATATGCCAAATGATTTACAATATAACCCAATAGGATCAATATTCATGTAAAAGTCTTACATAATGGGTGTCAGATTACAATGAATATAGTCAGTGGATCAAGCATTTTGGAACCTGCCTAGGGCAACCTTGTGGTTATTTGTGTTCAAAAGCATATCATCTGAGAGTGGTCCTTAATGAAAATGGATGCCTACGTATTGGAGACACTTCCCTAAGGGAGCCAATAACAATGAATGTAATTAATGGTACCAATCACCAAGTGTCATTTATGTTTTAAGCACTGTACAGTACTATGTGTTTTGCATACAACACCTCATTTCATTATTTTGACCATCATATGGATGAGATACTTTCTGCAAATTTAGAGATGTTAAAACTGAAAATTAGAGTGGGAAAGAAACTTGCTCAAGACCACTCATCTCCCAAGTGAAACCTTTGCAATTAAGCTATTTGAATCAAAAGTCTGGTAATTTCACCACCAACAACTCAAACAAGGGTATCCAACCATATGCGAGGGATGCAAAATGCCACAGATAGTCACAGATTATCTCCCTAAAGTCAGCTTAATTTAATGGTAAGTAGTGGGAATTGCATTAAACATGTACCTAAATGTTACAGATAAAGTACAACATTTCAGAATTGTCATGATGGTGGCAGGATGCTTCTAATTAGATGACATGACTCATCTTTATTTTGGATTCTTGTCCACTCCTCTCTCTGCTGTATACTTTACGAAAAGGTTGAATAATCACACACTCTTCTACAATTCATACCAAGGTTTCTCTCTGAACATGATTTGGCCAATCTTCTTATCTGCCACCTTTTGAATGTCAATTATATTGATGGGATACAATTTACGGTGGGGACAGGAGCCAGACAGATGTAACTTCACCCTATCCTGTAATTAATGGCATTAACTCATAAGTTTTAACTCTTCCAATATCAAAAATATAGCAGTAAAGAAAAAATACAACATATGTGTGCACTTATGTGCCACTTCTTTAATAAACAAGGCAAAGAAAATAAATCTTAAAGACAGCAACCAATTAAAATAAATTGCACTCTGTTGGGCACTCACAGAAAAGTAAATGACAGAACCAAGGATGCTGAAAGACAGCCTTAGGTTGTCTCATTTATTTATTATAGAAATGAGTTCCATGGTCTGCTATCCAATACTTTTTTAAAATTCATATATTTGTTGTCTTCAGAGGATTGTTCTTGGTCTGAGAGGAAGATTTCCAAGAATGTTCTGGTAGAGGATGTTGTTGATTTAGCAGTTCATGTCCAAATTTTCCTGGCATGCTTAGTATTTAGGTCAAACTGTACTATTGCAGGGATTGAGACTCCTTGTCCTAATGGTTTTAAGTTAATTCTGGAACTCTGCTTTCCAGGCTTACAATTTTCTGGTGATGAAACTTTCATAAAATTTATTTTACTACCAATTTTATATTTTGGAGACTCTATTTTCTAAAAGCTAACTCCAGCTTTCTTGGCTAGTCAGAATAATCCCTGAGCCCTGATTACCAAACTGTGTAATGATCTGTTAGCATCATAACTACTTTGTTTCAATTGATTTGCAGCTGTTACTAGGGCTCTGCCCATTCTTGTTTTTCTATGCTTAGTTGCATTAGATTTAAGACTTGCTTGCACAATAAAGTGCTAAAGTTGTGTTATCAAACAGTGTATTTTCTTTTCAGAATGTGGCCACCTTGTTGCATTTTGAGTTTAGTCATGGGGTATACTTAAAATGGAAAGTGAAGTTGGGGGCAGGAGGGTGCAGCAGGAGCTACTCAAGAGAGATCCTGGTAGGTTTGGTTTCCTAATACTTTTTTCTACTCCTGAACATTCCTATACTATTTGCCAGTTCACTAGCATTTCTAGATGCGAATATTAACTTATAGATGGAGAAGAAATCAAACAATATCAATATTAACTTCTAGTCAGATGATGTGTTTCTGGCATTGGGTAAATTTAATCTGGCAATCCAGATTTTCTATATTAGCTTATATTAATAGTAAAACATTCCAGTGCACAGCTTGTTTCTCTCTTGTTGTACCTTTTTGAAGGACTCCAAGAATAATCAATAGAGTCTGTGTTCCTGCTAATTCGAATCCAGTTCTACAAAAGCTTTCCAAGAGTGGTCATGTGGCTGGTACCTCAGTAGATGACAAGTAGTATCTTAAATGACTGCTTCACCTTCAATAGCACGTTCTGACTCTCATTCTGTGATGAGTAAAGCTACACTATTGACCAAGCCAACTCACCTCAGTCCATTCTGCATTTACTTTACTTCATTTATTTTGCCAGTATTTGTATTGGATAGAAATCTATTTGAATCAAGATAAAGCAACAGGTTCAAGCTAAGACAAACAAAAAAATTTGGTGAAGATTATTATTCAGGGAATGTTCTTGTTGGATTAGAAATAAAAATCCTGTCCTCAGGAAGGGACTAGAATTCAAAAATGGAAAGTTATTAACATGTACTTGCTTCATCTTTTATCTTTGATCCTTTTCCTGAAGACACTTAACAGCTTTCTATCTGCAGATCAGGCTTCATGATCTCTTAAAATACCATTTAGTCCACGAATTTGTTAGTCCACCACTTACAGAGAACGTGAACCTCATTGGATAATATTCTATTCTGAATCAGATATTGGTCTGATCCAGAACCACTGGTGTTATATGAACCTTCTCAAACTTTCTACTTTGTTTGGTTTTTTGATGTGCTTGAATACGTCACCCACAGAAAACTGTGCTTTAGGGGTAAACCCCATAAAACAAAACAGAATCTGGTTTTCATGAAGCTGAACAGAGCCATGAACTTCTCTCTCTGCACATTTCACAGCCCAGTGATTTTAATATACCCACATGTATTATGGGGCAGATATTAACTTACACAGTTTCCCAAAGTGTGTTATATTGGGATCAATATTTCATTAGCACTCTCCAGAGCTAATGATTAAGCCAAGCACCAGCTGGACCCAATTTTATGCAGTGAGTCATTGACATTTGCACCGTGGCCTGTGAGGTAATCTGCCCTTTTAAAGGAATAAAAAAGGTTAACCCAGACCCTTGTAAACCTTTCTCAATGACTTGACATCATTAAAATCTGTCCAGTCCATTTTGTGGCAGTCAATCAAACATAAGATTTCCTAGAGTAGTAAGCTCTCTATTTTTAACGGAGAAAATCAAGCCAACGAGCTCTTGAAAATTATTATTTACATATCTCATATGTGCCCCCCAGACAATACAAGGTGCTGTCGCTGATACAAAGAAAAAGAAGACCTGCCGTCTGCCCTCAAGATACTTATTAACTAGTTGGGAAATCACAATAAACCCTAAAATAACACAAGACTTTATTAGCAAATAACCAAAATGAATAAATAGATTAAAACAACCATAAACAGTTGCTTCTCACCCTTCAAAAATTATATCTGATGTGCCTTATATTGTGAGAGTAAAGAGAATACAAACATCGTACATAAAATTTGGGTTGCATTTCTGAGAATATATCAGATTATCATGGGCTGGAAAGAAGGGAGGAACACATTTGTTTTGATTCGGGGGAGAGAGAAAGGAGTAAACATAAAACGCAGAAACGGGAGCTGCGCAAAATAAGTTTTTATCCAGGTACTTCCACATACCAGAGACTGACCACTGCAACTTGGGGAGAGAGTTATTATATGAACTAGAACCGAGAAATTGTTAGTAGAACCTGTAGAAATGAGAACCAAAACAATAGTTTGCATTGCAGGTTTTAGAGAAATCTTGTTTATAGTACTGTTAAGAGGAAGCTAGAGATGTCAATGTGACATTTCACAGGTGCATCCTGATGCCATAACAACACTTTTCCTCTCCCTGTGTACAATGCAGGTATATACACACCTATTCTCCAACATGTATGCTTCTCTTTCCAACAAGGCTTTCCCTCCCAAGCTTCACTCCCGCCACTGAGATAACTATCAGTTTGCTCTTGGCAGGTTCCAAAACACTTCCATCTCCTGAATGATTCACCCACAGCCCTCCACACCTCCCACTGGGTATCAGCTAATTTTTTATTCATCCAAGCCTGCAGAATGACAAGTACCCCAGTTAGCCTTCCTGGAGGCTTCCTCTTTCTTTGGCAGTGGGTGTGGTGAGTGTCAAAATTTCATCCTCTTAGCAGATTCAGTTTAGTGTTAAAAGCTTTGTCTATGACAGCAAACAAATGTCTGGGGGCATGGAGGGGCAGAAGTATCTTAAGAAGGAAAATGACTGGGCCACTTGTTTCATCCATTTGCAGACTGAGAGAGAAGAAAAGCTCAACTAGTCCAACACCATCATTTTACTGAAGAAGGACATGGAAATCTGAGAGGCAGAGTGTCTAATCCAAGATTTGACAGAAAGTATCATGGAACAGAGACGGCATCGGTGACTCATCGGGAAATTGTAAGGCCCTCTAAGACAAAGGCTATGATTTGTACATCTTTGAAGCACCACCATGCCTAGAATCGTATATTGCGCATAATAAATGCTAAGTAAATAATGAGAAAGTAATCAAGTATTGACTTGTAACTAAAAGGCTGAGAATGTTAAGTTGGTTCCTGATTTCTTTTTTGTGAATTCAATTTTTCTTCTACTATTATACATATGTGATTCAGGTTTTATCTACTTTTTATCTGTAATTTTCTATTCCTCTCACAAATCAAGCCATTTTTCTCAGTTGAGTCAGGTACCTTCATTTTGCCTTTGGAAAGGAAGAAATGTATTATCTTCCTACTTTTGTCCATCTCCTTTATTTCTAAAAGGTTGTTCCAGACTCATTACTCCCCACTTCACATTTTCCTATATTCTTAACACTGACGTCTCTGTACAATGTATTTAGGACTGAGATAAACTAGCTGTTTAATCATTATTAGATGAAATGTTTCATGCTAAAGAAATTAAATATCAATTATAAATTGCATACTTTATATTCCTCAGTATTAGGTATTTGGAGAATATAACAAATCAAAGAAATAATCTTTGCATTTTGGAGATGAGAAACAATTTTAGGAAATTAAAATCACAACACAAAAAAACACAAGAGATGATAAAAACACAAAATATAATTGATTTCTATACAGATAATAACTGCAATAGTAGTGAATTCTGTGTGATAAAATGAGAAGTTCTTCTGGAGCAGGAGAGATATGAGATAAATTTATAGATCAGACATATAAGCAGAAAAGGGGGAGTAAAATGTTTCTACCTGAAAAAAAAAAATTAGGATAAAGCTTCAGAGACAGGAATCCATCAATAAGGTACACTTAACTAGTAAATACCCAATTTTGACTAAAGCAAAGAGCACATGCAAAGAAGAAAGATTCAAAGGTTGATGGGCACCAGGTGATCTTGCCCTCAGAGGGCTCATGTTATCAATGGGGAGCCAGACATAAACATATAGAATCGCTAAAGATGAATTTAATACCCTATGGAATCATGTCAAAACTTACAGTAGTGAACGAACCTTAAAAGTTAGACTTTTCTCTATTATAAAGATACATGTACACTTATATTCATTGTGACACTATTCACAATAGCAAAGACATGAAATCCACCTAAATGCCTATTAATGATAGACAGGATAAAGAAAATGTGGTACATATATATCACAGAATACTATGCAACCATAAAAAGGAATGAGATCACGTCCTTTGCAGGGACATGGGTGGTGCTGGAGGCCATTATCCTTAGCAAACCAATGCAGGAACAGAAAACCAAGTAACACATGTTTTCACTTATTTATAAGTAAGAGCTAAATGATGAGAACACATGGACACATGGGGGGAACAACACACTGAGGACTGTTGAAGGGTGGGGGGTGGAAGGAGGGAGAGAATCAGGAAGAATAGTTAGTGGATGCTGGGCTTAATACCTGGGTGACGGGATGATCTGTGCAGCAAATCACCATGGCACATGTTTGCCTATGTGACAAACCTGCTCATTCTGCACATGTACCCCAGAGCTTAAAATAAAAGCTGCAAATTTTTTAAAAAGTCAGATTTTCATAGGTTACCATGACGAAGAAAGATTTTAAGTGAGTTAAATCTGAAATGGCATTAAATGGACATTGAGAATCTGGATTAGCAGTGAGAGGGGAAGCCATTACAGGGAAAAATAAGAGCGTCTACTTCTTCTTTTATTTTTACTTGTTCGTTAGTTTGTTTCTCCTAGCCCCCACCATTAATTGGTAGGAAGTAAACAGCTTTTACTCATCAAAAATTAGATCAGATATATTTTCTATCCTGAGAGAGGAGAGCACACTCATGACAAATTTCAGTTATGCAGTTAGTGTTTATGAAGTTTTCACTCCAAAAGATATACTCTATTAATCTTCATCTCTTTTTTTGCAATTAATAACTATTGATTTTCAAAAAATGTCACTTTAAGCAAACACCAAATATTTCAGAAACATAGATAGTGGCCTCTTGATTATAAAATTTTACGCTGTTGGTTTCTTTGTATACAAGAACCAATAAAAGAAACCAGCAGTTTGTAATCTTAAGTACCCCTAGTCTGAAACAATCACTACAAGAAAAAAGAAAAGTAATATTGTCAGACGTAATTAGAAGTATTATATACAGGTCAAACAAACAATAGTCTAACTGCATTCTGACGTGAAAATGGGAGAACTTCTGTGTTTAAATATAAGCAAATACATTTAAAAAGAAGAGTGGTCAAAGTAGATTGCATCCAGAGAAAAGCAACTACAAGAGCACAGTTGTCAAATAAGGAAATTGAAGGAGTTTGGTACTGAGAAAAGGGTAATATGTGCATTCACATATTTGAAAGAAGGCCAGTCTGAGAAGGGCATGGAGTTTCAATTGGTTTCTTCACAGAACCTAACTAGGATTAGTATGGGAATGCCACCTCTACCATTTTTGTTTTTTCTGTTTATTTGTTTCAACTCAATGTATTGGAGAGCTCATTAGCTATGAGAAAATTAAACAACAGAGGATACCTGATTTCTTATGTTACCCCCAATCACTGGAAGTAGTTTTTTTTTTTTTTTTAATTTTTATTTATCTACTTGCTTGCATTTTTTGGTAGAAAGACTACTGTAATAAACTCATAATTGACCAGGCACAGTGGCTCACGCTTGTAATCCCAACACTTTGGGAGGCCAAGGTGGGCAGATCACAAGGTCAGGAGTTCGAGACCAGCCTGGCCAATAATAGAAACCCCATCTCTACTAAAATACAAAAATTAGCTGGGCATAGTGGCGGGCGCCAGTCCCAGCTACTTGGGAAGCTGAGACAGGAGAATAGCTGGAACCTGGGAGGCAGAGGTTTCAGTGAGCCGAAATCGTGCCACTGCAACTCCAGCCTGGGTGACAGAGTGAGACTCTGTCTGAAAAACAAAACAAAACAAAAGAAAAAAAAAAACCCATATATACCTATCACTCAAGTTCAAGTCATGGCCAAATGGATCTCTTCTATCTCCCCTACACACTTCCCTACAAGATTACTTTGAAGCAAATCTCAGGCATCTTGCCATTGAAACTATAAATATTAGTATGCATCTCAAAAAATAGAAAATATTTGCAGAACCTATAAATTCAATTACATTATTAAACCTAAATAAATTAGCAATGACTTCTTAATATCAATAAATATTTAGTAATTATTCACTGTATTTTTTTTCTTTGTAGGGCTTACCACAGTATGGATTTGCTTGCTGTTTGCATTTTGGTGGTGTTGTTCAACATGTGCTTCTATTCTCGGAATTTTCTGTAACTGAAGTTAGATAAAGACACTTGATCACATTCACACTCAATGTTTTTGGGAAAGAATACTTTAGAGACAGTGTTATGCATTTCTAACAGAAGGTACATAATACTGATTGTCATTTTTTGTAATATAAGTCATTTATAATGATTTTTCTTAATTCATCAGGTTTTACAATTGAAAAATTTTGTCTTTCCTTTTTTATTTTTTGGAATATATTTTTCTAGTTCTATGATGCTTTATTTTTAGTTTTAGTGTTTTTTGTTTGTTTGTTTTTCAGAATGACTTCTGGCAGATTCCTCAAAGCATTCATATTAAAATATAAATAAAATTTTGCACATTCATTAGTTTGTCCATGTCTTTCACACTTAAAAAATCGGTTTCACTGGATATAAAATCCCTTGTTCGCATTTCTTTTCATAAATATGCTACTCTACTGTTGTGTCTTAAAATATTGCTTCTGGAGATGTGATGAAATACAAATTATGTTCCCTTCAATGGACTCCATTCTGTGTGTGTCTAGCTTCTTAAGTGATTTTTTTTTCATTCCTTTAAGGATCAATACTTTTACTAGAATGTGTCCTGTACCAATTTTCTCTAGTACACACCATACTTTTTTGACTTGTATCTTTATGTGTTGTTTGTTTGTTTCAGGAATTTGTAATTGAATTATCAACGTTAGTTCTCTTCTAGCTCATGTATTCGATTTTTTTTATAAAGTATTTTTATGTGTATGGTAAACTATAGCCTATTTTCTATATTTCTTACCCTTTCAAGTTATCTCTTCATTTCTTTTGAATTTTTGACTTTCCATATTTTATTTATCCAAAGGCATTGTTCATTGTGTTCATTCACTTTTGTTTACTTTCTAGTTTGATTTATTTCTGAGATGTTTTATTTTTAAAAAATCTTGAGTTTTGACTAACCTTCAAATCTTTATTTTTTAAAATCAGTGTATTTCTGGGTTTATAATTTTGAGTCATGTTTTCCTTTCATAGATTCTATCATTTTCTTAATTTATTTAACATATTTTTACTTTAGGTTATTTATTTTATTTTATTTTAATGTTTCTGGTGACAGGCTCTCACTCTGCCACCCAGGCTGGAGTGCAGTGCCGTGATCCTGGCTCACTGCAAACTGACTCACAGATTCAAGTGATTCTCATGCCTCAACTTCCCGCATAACCAGGATTACAGGTGCACGCCACCACACCCGGGTAATTTTTGTATTTTTTGGCAGAGACAGGGTTTCACTGTGTTGTCCAAGCTGGTCTTAAACTCCTGGCCTCAACTGATCTGCCCACCTCACCATCCAAAAGTGTGGGGATTACAGGCATGAGCCACTGCACCCAACCTAAACTCATTTTAAAATATTTAAAAATCTGTTTCAATTGCACTTCTTCTGGCACACATTCATTGTCTCTATGGACATTATTCTACATCTTACTTCCTTTTGTTCTTAAAGAGTATTGAAAGATATTTGACTGCTAACTTTTCTGTTGTTTTTAAATTAAAATTATTTTTCTTCTAGAATTGGGACATGAGCTAGGATGGCTTTTCTAGCTTCATGACTCTCACAATCTGCCTTCTGTTTTATGGAAGTAACAAAATGAAAAATATATAACCATGGGCATTCTGAGATCTGTCTCCTCTACTCCTTTCTCCTGCTTTTATCCACACATTCTTCCCTTTGCCCCTATATCACTGCCCTGCTCATTTGGATTCTATTCTCAAGAGCTTTGTTCTTGATGTGAACTTCATTAATTATATGTTCTATGTTCATAGCACTCACACAACTCCAAACCCTTAAGACTTTTTCTTGATCCTCTGGTATTCGCCTGTGAACTGTGTCTGTAGTTGTTCCATGCAGATGTGTCTCTTCTTAGATTGTTCACATCATTCTTAGTGAATATTTTCTGGCTATTTAGGGATTTGCCTCTTTTCAGGGCAGTTAGATGCCCCTTTTGCCTTCTCTCCACTTACTCTTGTCTGGAACCTGCTACAGTTCTGTTCTCTAGAATAATTTGGGAGTTGATAGGACTATTTTACCACATAATATTTTTGTAGATGTCCATTATTCTTGTTACTATATTTTTCTTAAACAGGGGATTCAGAGGCATTACAAATTACTCCACTTCTTGACTCTATGTCTCATAATCTTCTATTGTGGGTATTCTATTAGCTAAGAGATGGCTATTTTTTCAGTGATGTGCTAAAATATAAATCCCATTTATTTGAGAGATGTAAAAGGAAATACCTAAAGAAATCTTATAAAGTCCTACAATTTTAGATATATATTATTTATATCAGAAAAAGTACATAGATATTTAACTCAACCTATAGCAGTCCTCAAAGAAGAAAACCAAAGAAACAACATAGGACAGTGCCAAAAATAATAACAATTCAAGAACACCCTCCTGAGATAAAATTGTGTGGCCTGAATTAGTCTAAGTATGGTAATTACTACACTAGATATACTTTTTCAAATAAAGAAAATTATATGTTAGATAACATAACAAATAGGGGCCACAACCAGAAAATATAACTTATGAAAATGATTCAGAAAAAAGAAAATCAGCTACATTTGATAATATCTGAGACTTTTGGTAATTTAAGAATATGAAAAGTATTGACTTGTTTTTATATTTAAATAGATTTATTTTTTATTCATAAGTTAATGCGTTTTTATATAAGAATTATAAAGTTTTAAGTTGTATAATTACAAGTTTTTATGTCATTTTCTGTATGTAGTGATGACACAGAAAAAACTGAGAAGAAGATAGTGTTTGCTTGACCAAAATCATACGGTAAGACTTGGTAGAGATACTGATTGAATGCTTTTAAAGTGATGATGAGACGTGCACAATAAGCTAAGAATATTTTCTTGAAAAAGCAGATGAACTCACTTTTCTTCGTAAAGTTGTTGACATGCTGACTTCTAGTTTTACATCCTACATGCAAATAGCTTAGAAATCAACACTCCCATTCTCAAAACAACAAAAACAGAAAAGACTGAACAAACTAAAATTCAATGACCTTTGAATTCATCAGAAAACTGGGGTCACTGGCAAATCGAAAATATAGAGAGAAATTTAATACAAAGTCACTGGTGAGATCACCTGAGTCATAAACTAGTGACATCACTAAAATGGTAGTTTTAACAATTTGCTGGAGGCTAAGTGTGGACTAATACTAGTGTCACAATGAGAAACTCCTCGGAGCTGCAAGGGTTTTTTTGCTTGTGGGGTGGGGGGTAGGAGGGGACATTACTATAGGTTTTACTGCCAGGGGTCCCATCACTTTCTCACTGTGAAGTCAGAAAATACGCTCTCATTTGCACATTTACACAGAGAGGCAGAAGACATAATAAAATAGCCAACATAAGACTGAAAATAAAAAATAAAGTTGGAGGATTCACACTATCTAACTTGAAGGCTTATTGTAAAGTTAATAACCAAAGCACTGTGATGTTGGTGAAAGAACGGACAAATAACAATGAAACAAAAGAAAGAGCTCAGAAATAGAACTAAACAAATATAGTCGACATTTGTTTATATGTTACAATAATAAAGGAGCAAAGAAGATTCAATAGAAACAGGGTGGTCTTTTCAAAAAATTGTACTGAACCATTGTGGGTCCATGTTTTTCAATAAGAAACATAGATCCACATTTTGCAAAAATTAACTCAAATGTCAAATAAAATGAATATAAAATTAAAAACTACAAAAATTGTAGAAGAAAATTTAGAAATATAGGTGATTTGGGATTTGGCACTGAAGTTTCAGACAAACACAAAAAGCATGACCAATGAAAGAAAAAACAAAAGACAAGACAATGTCTATTAAATTCAAAATACCCTGATCTCTTAGAGACACTATTGAAAGAAAAAAAAGACAAATTAAAGATGGGAGAAAACATGGCAAAATACATATCTAAGAAAGAAATGTTACTCACAATAATATGGTTTGGCTCTCTGTCCCCACCCAAATCTCACTTTGAATTATAGTTCCCATAATCCCCACATGTCATGGGAGGGAAGCAGTGGGAGGTAATTTAATCATGGGGGTGGTTATCCTCATGCTGTTCTCATGATAGTGAGTTCTCACTAGATCTAATGGTTTTTAGGGGCTTTTCTCCCTTTTTCTTGGCACTTCTCCTTCCTGCCATTATGCGAAGAAAGACTTGTTTGCTGCCCCTTCTGCCACGATTGTAAGTTTTCTGAGGCCTCCCCAGCCATGCTGATCTGTGAGTCAATTCAACCTTTTTCCTTTATAAATTACCCAGCCTCAGGTGGTCCTTTATAGCAGCGTGAGAATAGACTAAACATTTACATTAAGCAATAGAAAAACAAACAACATAATTAAAAATGTGAAAGAAAATCTAAAAAGATACTTTCCAAAGAAGATATACAGACAGCAAGAGACACATGAAAGGATCTTTAACATTTGCTATTAGGGAATTACAAATGAATACAATAATTGCATACTATCAAAAACCTGTGAGAATGGCTAAAATCTAAAAGACCTACAATACCAATTGCTAGCAAAGAAGCAGATTAATAGAAACTCTCATTCATTACTGGTGGGAGTACAAAATGGTACAGCCAATTTGGAAGACAGTTCGGCAGTTTCCTACAAAGCTAAACAGTCTTACCATGCCATACCGCAATCATACTCATTGGTATTTACCCAAGTAATTCAAAAACATGTCCACATAAAAACCTGCACACAAACACACAGAGTAACTTCATTAATAATCAAGAAAAAATAGAAACAACCAGTCATTTACTTGGTGAATAGATACACATGTAACCTGTGGTACACTGTGCAACAGAATAGTATTCAGTAACAGGAAAATAAAAGAGGTAGCACGCCATGAAAATAAATGGATAGATCTTAAGTGCATATTTCCAAGTGAAAGAAGCCAGTCTGAAAAAGATACATACTATACGATTAAAATTACAGGACCTTCTGCAAAAGGCAAATCTCTAGAGACTATAAAAATAGATGTTGCAGGGGTTTCGAGGAAAGAGGAGAAAGTTGAAGCACAAATGATTTTCCAGGGTGCTGAACCTATTCTGTATGGTGCTATAATGTGGATATATGACACTATACATTTGTCGAATCCCACTGAACTTTACAACAGAAGAGTGGACCATAATGCATGCATATTAAAAATATTTATGAGCTTGGATGAATAACAGAATAGAATGAAGAATATGACAAAATAATATAACTGTATTACAAATTTATGAAAAAGCTTACTCAAAAGCATATGGTAGGCAGGATGTGCTGACTTAAGTTACTTTTGAAATGAGGGGAATGTATAAAACTAAAGGCAATGAAGCAGCACATAAACACATAACAGTCAGGAAAGTTGTTTTTCACAAGGACCGAGTTAAAAATTCTGATCCTGCTACACTGCTATATATAGCAGTTGCTCAGTATAGAATGAACACAAATAAATGCATCAAGGGTAGTAGGAGTCAGGTGTCTCAGTCTTGCAGTGAAAGTATATAGATAAGTATTTGGAGAAAGCTAGAATGATAGAAATAGTAAAATATTAAAGCTTGGTTGGATATGAAATTCTGGGATGAAAATTCTTCTCTTTAAAAATGTTGAATGTTGGCCCCCACTCTCTTCTGGCTTGTAGAGTTTCTGCAGAGAGATCCACTGTTAGTCTGATGGGCTTCCCTTTATGGGTAACTCGACCTTTCTCTCTGACTGCCCTTAACATTTTTTCCTTCATTTCTACTTTGGTGAATCTGACTATTATGTGTCTTGGGTTTGCTCTTCTTGAGGAGTATCTTTGTGGTGTCCTCTGTATTTCATGAATTTGAATATTGGCCTGTCTTGCTAGGTTGAGGAAATTCTCCTGGATAATATCCTGAAGAGTGTTTTCCAATTTGGTTCCATTCTCCACGTCACTTTCAGGTACACCAATAAAATGTAGATTTGGTCTTTTCACATAGTCCCATGTAACTTGGAGGCTTTGTTCGTTCCTTCTAATTATTTTTTCTCTAATCTTGTCTTCTTGCTTTATTTCATGAAGTTGATCTTCAATCTCTGATATCCTTTATTCTGCTTGATTGATTTGGCTATCGATACATGTGTACACTTCACAAATTTCTTGTGCTGTGTTTTTCAGCTCCATCAGGTCACACAATAATAGTGGGAGAGTTTAAGACCTTACTGTCAATATTAGACAGATCAACGAGACAGAAAATTAACAAGGATATTCAGGACTTGAACTCAATTCTGGACCAAGCGGACCTAAGAGATATCTAAAGAACTCTCCACCCCAAATCAACAGGATATACATTCTTCTCAGCACATCACACTTATTCTAAAATTGAACACATAATTGGAAGTAAAATACTTCTCAACAAAGGTAAAAGAAAGGAAACCATAACAAAATGTCTCTCAGGCCACAGTGCAATCAAGTTAGAGCTCAGGATTAAGAAACTCACTCAAAACCGCACAATCACTCAAAACCGCACAACTACATGAAAACTGAACAACCTGCTCCTGAATGACTACTGGGTAAATAAGGAAATTAAGACATAAATAAAGATGTTCTTTGAAGCCAATGAGAACAAAGACACGACGTACCAGAATCTTTGGGACACATTTAAAGAAGTGTTTAGAGGGAAATTTATAGAACTGAATGCCCTTAAGTAAAAGAAGGAAAGATCTAAAACTGACACTCTAACATCACTATTAAAAGAACTAGAGTAGCAAGGGTGAAAAAATTCGAAAGATAGCAGAAGACAAGATATAACTAAGATCAGAGCAGAACTGAAAGAGATAGAGTCACAAAAAACTCTTCAAAAAGCAATGAATCCAGGAGCTGGTATTTTGAAAAGATCAACAAACTACATAGACTGCTAGCCAGACTATTAAAAAAGAAGAGAAAGAAGAATGACATAGAAACAATAAAAAAAGATAAAGGGGATATCACCACTGATCTCACAGAAATACAAATATACTATAAACACCTCTATGCAAATAAACTAGAAAATCTGGAAGAAATGGATAAATTTCTGGACACATACATCCTCCCAAGTCGAAACCAGGAAGAAGTTGAATCCCTGAATAGACCAAAAACAGCTTCTGAAATTGAAGCAGTAATTAACAGCCTACCAACCAAAAAGAGTCCAGAACCAGATGAATTCACAGCCGAATTCTACCAGAGGTACAAAGAGGAGCTAGTGCCATTCCTTCTGAAACA